>NC_090649.1:404019398-404336217 GCF_040937935.1 Hyperolius riggenbachi
GTAATTTAATGACAGTAGGTTTGTTAAGGCTGGAGTTCCTCTTTAATGCCCAGGAAGCAGGAAGGACAACAACAGGAAGAATAGCACCTAATCAGACCTGATGTACAAGTCACATGAAGAAAGCTTTTATACTGGGATGCATGGGAGAGGGAGGAGGATAGGTAGAGGGCAGGACCCAGTTTATTAGCACCAATTCTATATTAACATACTCCTTTTATTTGCTGCATGCCAGAAGAAGTTTAGAGAACAAGGCAAGACAAATAACATTTATATTGCGCTTTTCTACTGGCAGATTCAAAGCGCCCGAGCTGTAGCCACTAGGGCACACTCTGTAGGCAATAACAGTGTTAGGGAGTCTAACCCAAGGTCTCCTACAGATTAGGTGCTGGCTTACTGAACACGAAGAGCCGAGATTTGAACCTAGGCTGCCTGTGTCTGAGGCAGAGCCCTTAACCATTACACTATCAAGCCACTGCAGATCAGAGAACAGAGAACGCAGAACAGAGAGCGCAAAACAGAAAACGCAGAACAGAGAACAGAAAGCAGAACACAGGGTCAGTACCTATTCAGTAAGGAGTCCTTAGGCAAGACTCCCTAACACTGCAGGGTGGCCCCTTGAGCACTTCCCAGTGGCTGCAGCTCTTATGCGCTTGACAAGAGAAACGAGCTTTACAAATGTTTGCATTATTATTGAATTATAATTGTAATGAATGCTAAACAGCTCCCTCTAGTGGTGGGTGGATAGGAGCACCTGCTGTAAAAGTGCCACTTTGTGTAAGCAGGGAAGAACACTGTGTGAGCTGCTTGGGCTTGCTCTTAAGACAGGGATGCACTTATTACAAGTGTGATGTCTCATTTGCTTGCACACCATCCAGTAACAGTTAATATTATGACAGTAAAGGTATTTTTAAACGATTGTACCGAGGAGAGAGAAAAAGATGAAAGTCAGATCATTGCAGTTGCTCTGTATTGACCTTCGCTGAGTGCCTTTCACAGTCAATGCGTATCTGGATCACAGAGCAAGTCTGGAATAATCTCTGAAGTATACAGCAGATGGATGAAGAGATTGCTATTTGGAGCATAAGTCAATTTATGTCCTTTATTAAAAAATGGGTCACCAGAGCAATCAAAACTGCAAATGTTTTACTGTTCCTGCTGCAACATAGGTGCTTATTTAACTGTCATGTGCAAGAGGAAATTATAGGTCTTTCCAGTAACTGAAAGGCAAGGACGTTTAACTGCACAGCACAACATACTGTATATAACAAAGCAAAATACAGCAGGCTTTCCTGAGGGAGGTTCTGATCTGCAATCTACAATGATGAGGGAGAGCTGAGAGGAGGAATGAGTAAGCTGTGGTATGTAACGTGGCAGTGTGTGTCGTGGCAGATCATAGAAGAGGACACATTGGTGATTCATAGGGATGCTCATTCAGATCCTGTGGAATTTAACTTTCCGCTTTTCCAATCGGAAATCGGAAAACAAAATTGGAATTCTGCGGGAATCCCATTTACCTCAACTCAGTCATTTTAACCTAATCAAAAATTGGAATACCGTGGTAATGTTAGGCCAATCACAAGATTACATTTTTCGACTTCCACGTTTTTTTTTTCTTAATTTTTTTGCATCCTCTGGCAAATAAAATACTCCTCAGAAAAATTAAAAATATGGAAAATTGGAGATCGGAAAAACTGAAAAATGGAAATTAGAAATTGGCATTGGCAGACAATTGGAATTTCTGTGGAATTGGAAATGGGTATTTCTGACCATCCCTAGTGATTGGTCAGCCAATACAATAAAATATTAATATTTTATTGGTCTCCAGGGTACCATGAAAAATGATTGACTCCACGAGACCCCTGAAGGTGTCCTGTGATATCCGTCACCAAGATATAATGTGCATTGAACCGCCACCGGGTCACTGACGTACTCCCTCCTGGGCAGGAAGCACGTAACTGGGATTGCAGTTGGTCAACTCATGCACACCAGGACGCACTGCGCTCCGTCATTCACACATCGGGATTGATTCACTAAACCATGATAACTCAAATATCACACCTTATCAAAGATATCACACCTTATCAAAAGATATCACACATTATGAAAAGATATCACACCTTATCAAAGCTATCACACCTTATCAAAATATATCACACCTTATGAAAGATATCGCACCTTATGAAAAGATATCACACCTTATAAAAAGATATCACACCTTATCAAAGTTAACCTGCCTTATCAGAGTAGCATAGCGAGCGCTAAGAACCTGCAGGGGCTCAGGGCAGGACGAGTGCCATTGCCAATTAGCAGGCATAAGTTCGTAGCGCTCTCTATGCTACTCTGATAAGGCATGCCAACTTTGATAATGTGTGATATATTTTCATAAGGTGTGATCTTTGATAAGGTGTGATATTTAAGTTATCACGGTGTAGTGAATAAAGCCCATAGAGTGTTGCCCATAGACTGCCATTCCCCCAAGCACCCTACGTTAAGTGTGGTGCTTGTGGTAACGCTCTGTTACCCTTGTGTCGGCTGGGATACTTCCGGTGCAGCGCCAGGGACCACAATAAGTGTGAAAGTCTCCAATAGTCTCCAAAATAGGGTAACACAATGCAGGTTTAGCCTGCTAGTGTAAAAGGGGCCTTAAAGTGTACATGAGAGGAACACAAATGTGAAAAGATGAATACTTACCTCAGTAGAGGGAAGCCTCCAGAAAGTCCAGAGTTTTCCCCTATCTGCCTCCTTCTTGCCACTCCAGTGCTGGGAATCTCTGAATATATTTGCCAAGCCTTGTGGTCGCACTGCAGAGGTGCAAGTAGAATAGAGCTGCTTTTTTCTTCACTCAGGGGCACGCAAATGCACACGTACTTGCACCTGCGCAGTGCAGTCACACTCATACATGGACTAGAGCACAATATAAACTGTTTATAGGATTGTTATCTGTTTCTATAGCTAAACATCCGGGAATCTACAGCAGCTTGGTCCATCAACTGATTCATTATTCCCCTTTTGATCACCTTGCACGGCTTGATCTCGATCAGACTCCAGCATTAATTTGATCAACAGCTGCTGCCATCAGCTTTGTATCACTAGATGCAATAAACATCTGCGCAGCTGCTGATTTCCCACAGCTCCTCTTCCTGTCCTACTTTTACTAGATAAACTGTCAAAAATCAGAAAGATTTTAAAGATTCCGCCCCATAAAAGTATGAATGGCACATGTATGTAGTCTATGCACTGTGCATAGTTAGATCAAGTTTACATCTGGTAGTGAATAGAGGAGCCCAAACTCTTCACAAGCAAACAGTCCCTGGGGAATGACCTTGGGGTCACTTCCATGTTCGCAAGCTTCCATTGTACTGCGCAGATGCTTTCCCAGTGGCCGCACATCCTTGAGCGCGCACCCACAGCTGGGAGTGCTCTGCGTGACATCATGCACACGCACAGAGCACCCCTGGCAGCGGGCGTGCACTAAAGAATGGGCGGTCACTGGGAAAGCATCTGCGTAGTACTATGGAAGCTTGCGAACTTGGAAGTGACCCCGAGGTCATTCCCCAGGGACTGTTCACTTGCGATGAGTTTGGGACATCTCTAGTAGCGAAGAGAACGGACTCACATTTACATCTGTAGTAGCACCTCCATCTTTCTCCTCATCCTTGCAAATACACCCTCAGCATTGTGTCCTCCCCTCCAGCCTGGTGCCCTCCCCTGCCCCTCCCACCCTGCCCTCTGCCTGCATGCCTCAATTTACATCTCTTTTCACAGTGTATAGGAGAGAGGAGACACAGCAGAACAGCTGCCGCCTATCTTATCAAGTTTTTTTTGCTATAATTCTTACTTCAGATGTCTTTTCTGGCTGCATGGATTAGATTACATTTCTTATGTGGGCTGGGAGCAAGATTCGGGGGGGGGGGGGGGGGGGGACATCAAAGCCCCAGCATACTTTTCATCTGACTTAAGAAAAGAAAAGCAACTGCCCATGCCTGATTTCAGACAGGGGGCGTGGATTTCAACACCATATGTGGGATACAAACCCTGGGGGTGAGAAAATCACACTTAATTATGTGTGATTTCATATAGCTTGGTAACCTATTTGGTGTAAAGCAAATTGTAATTTATATTGAAGGTCCTCTTTAAACAGGGTAGCTGGGATGGCTTAGTGGATCGATGTGATTAAATTATTGAATTGGCAGATAATTAAATGTATGTGTGGCCACCTGGGATTTGGTAGTAGGGATAAGCTTGAATTTTTGTCAAAGTCATTTTGGCGTCAAAATTTGGATTTTCACATAACTTGACACTTTTGCAAAATTGTAACGGATTTGCACAAGATACACATTTCTGCAACAATGTGAATATTCCTTAAATTTTCTGTCCATAGACTTCAATGCGTTTTGTAAATATGTGTTTTAGTATACATGCCTATAACTTTTCATGCATATACTTATCTGTGGGAAAAATGTGTTTTCTCATGCCTATAGACCAGGAATGCCCACACTTTTTCGGCTCGCAAGCTACTTTAGAAACTGCCAAACCCACGAGATCTACCACCACCAACCCCTGCCCCAACCCCCCACCCCGCAGCATACATCAGCAGTCAGTCACAGAAATCTCTCCCTACACAGAAGCCCCTATACAGTAATGAATCCCCCTCCCCATCCCAGCAGGCAGTGCACAATTCGTCTCCCCAGGGGCGTAACTAGAAATCACTGGGCCCCCCTGCAAAATTTTAGATGGGGCACCCTCTCCCCCCTCACTTTCTGCGCCGGTAAACTGAGAGCAAATGTTATTCAATTGGCTAGAGCACACTTGAATGTGTTTTCTCCGTGCAGATAAAATCGGACAGCAGTGAAGCACTGCACGCATTTTCCCTATCAATTACATTAACTTCTGTGATAAAACATGCATGTTTTCACACGTACAGACATACATTGGGCTTGATTCACAAAGCGGTGCTAACTGTTAGCACGCTTGTGAAAAGCCCCTCTTCGCACCTAAACTACGTTTAAGCGTGTTAAAAAGTGCTCGCGCGCAAAGTCCCGCACGCAAAACTTTGCGCGCGGGACTTTGCTCGCGAGCACTTTTTAACACAAAAAAATATAGTGCAACGTTAAGGTCGCATCCAATGCGGCGTTATAGGGGCATCATATGGGCAGTTTTCGTCGCACCGCGATGCAACGTTTCGTGCGCACCGTGCTGTGCGCATGCAATGTTTTGCACGTGGGACTTTGCGCACGATCTGAATTTCAAAACGGTGCTAACCTAGTTAGCACCCTACTTAACACGCCCAAAGTCTTTAGGCGTGCTAACTAGGTTAGCACCGCTTTGTGAATCAAGCCCATGGTGTGCAGAAAACGCATACAGAGAACTGACAGACGAGTGTGCTCCCAGCCTCAGCCTATTACACTCACTCTGTCCATCTCTGAAGGAGCAGAACTGGCTCTGCAGCCTTCTCCAGCATCACTAAAGGACACAGCACTTAGGGAGGAGTAGAGAAGTTGGGGACTGGACACTACACAAGATCCTACCAAACACTGATAAGGGACCGTCTACAAATCTTTGTCTACAAAACTATGTATGATTCCTTATCAGTGGCTGAGCAGAGGCAGTAATTAGAACAATGGTGCAGAGAGCAGAAAGATTTTTCTCTCCCCTTAGTTATCAGTCTTAGTTGTTAGTCTTTTAGGACAGGGAAAAGAAACTTCTCCGCCCCACCCACAGGCCCCCCTAAAGATTCTGGGCCTCCCTGCAGCTGCATCCCTTGCAGGGTCTATTGTTACGCCCCTGCATATCCCCCCTCCAAACATACAAACATAGCAAATAGGTTCAGAATCATCCTGAAGCTATTTGCCCACATTGCCCACATTTCACTTGCCTGTAGGTGGAGGGGAGGAGACACACGTTTTACGGGCAGCCTGGGGGGGAGAAGACGCTGCGCACAGGCAGCCTAAAGGGGAGGAGACACTGGGCTCGATTCACAAAGTGGTGATAACCCAGTTAAAGACTTTAGGCATGATAACCATTGTTATCATGCCTAAACTCAGTTTAGGCATGATAAGTTTAGGCATGATAAGTTTAGGCATGATAAGTTTAGATAAGTTTAGATCGCGCGCAAAGTCTGGCACGCAAAGCAGCGCCATTAAACTCTATGCAAAGTGCACCAGACTTTGCTAGCGCAAAACTTTTGATCAGCTGTGCACTGCGGTGCTAACCCAGTTGGTGCTTAAACTTATCACGCCTAAAAACTTATCACACCTAAACTTATCATGCCTAAACTTATCACACCTAAACTTATCACACCTAAACTTATCATGCCTAAACACAGTTTAGGCGCGATAAAGGGCTTTTCACTAGCGTGCTAACTGTTAGCACTGCTTTGTGAATCAGGCCCCTTGTGTGAGTCACACAGCCTGGAGGGGAGGAGACCTGTCGGCTCATTTGCTACTCTCACATTAAGCCACGCCTCCCCTTCAGCTGTGCTACTCTCCTGTTTGATGCTATGGCAGCAAAATCTGACAGCCACGGCTGCGCGGCTTCAGACTTTGACAAGACGCGGCCATGAGGCCGTAAGATCGCGATCGACCTATTGGACACCCATAGTATAGACTATAGGCTACTTTTAGATATTCAACATAAAAACAGACAAGCACCATCACATACAAAGCAAATGATTAATTATTATTATTATTTAGTATTTATATAGCGCCGACATATTACGCAACATAAAAACAGACAAGCACCATCACATACAAAGCAAATGATTAATTATTATTATTATTTAGTATTTATATAGCGCCGACATATTACGCAGCGCTGTACAGTGTATATATATATATCTTGTCACTAACTGTCCCTCAAAGGAGCTCACAATCTAATCCCTACCATTGCCATATGTCTATGTTATCTAGTGTATGTACTGTAGTCTAGGGACAATTTTTTTAGGGGGAGCCAATTAACTTATCCGTATGTTTTTGGAATGTGGGAGGAAACTGGAGTGCCCAGAGGAGACCCACGCAGACACAGAGAGAACATACAAACTCTTTGCAGATAGTGCCCTGGCTGGGATTCGAACCAGGGACCCAGCGTTGCAAGGTGAGAGAGCTAACCACTACGCCACCGTGCTGCCCCATGCCACTGGCAAAACAACCCCTTTAATAGGGGTATAAGCCAGATTGATAGGCAGGTTGTGCTACTGGGAAAGTAATACCAAGAACAAAATCTTTCTACATTGAGTCAGGCTGGTGCTGTTTTGTGGGTACTTTCACCTTTGTTTTTTGTTATAGGCTTCTTTCACACTGGTTTGTTACGCTGCCTTGTGTCGGAAGATATAATCACATTGCTAATGTAATGCAATTATATTGGAATGGTACATTCATATTGGTGCATTAGCAGTGCAGTGCATCTGTTAGCATAACACAATTTTGGGCTTGATTCACAAAGTTTTTTTTTTAAAGTACAGAGTCTCTTTAACCTTTTCGGGACCACTTGCATTAGATTCTACGCCGCACTTGTGGCTGTTCTAGCCTGATGCGGCGTAAAATCTACGCCGGCCCGCAATCTCCGCTCCCGACGCGATCGTGCGCACCCGGAGGGGGAAATTAAGCTGTCATATGACAGCTGACATGTCCCCCGAGTGATCAGCAGCCGTATGGCTGCTGATCACGTGATCACTACGATCGCCGTCGGATGGCAGTGATCACATTGACAGTGGCGGCGGCAGGGGGGAAAAGAAGAGGATCCACTCACCTCCCTGCCAATCCCGCGATGATCGGCACCCCCCTCCGCTCTGGCCGGCATCTCCGCTCCGTCTGACGTCAGCGCCGGGTCCCGGCTTGATGACGTCATCAAGCCGCGACCCGGAACTGATCGTCAGACAGAATGGAGATGCCGGCCGGAGAAGAGGGTCCCGTGCGGCTCATCGCTGGAGCCTGGAAGGTAAGTGAAGGCTGCTGGCAGAAGGGGGGGCCCAGGCCACCATGGGGGGACACAAATCCAGGCAGCCACAGACGGGATCCAGCCGCCTGACCCCCCCAAACGCGCGCACCCCCTTCCCGCGCAAAATGCCTGGTCCTTAAGGGGGGGTAGGTGGCCGGTCCCGAAAAGGTTAAGGTTACAGACAATATTTAGGGGTGACATACAGCAATGAGACAGTGCAGGAATACATGCAAAGCAGATCACGCAGCACAGTATGAGTACAAGGTAATGCTTAGTCAGTCACTGGATGAGAGTATGGAGGTTAGGCCAGTTGAGTTCACTCAAGAGATCCATAGGATGGGTGTATGTTAATGGAGGTGCATGAGCAGGTAGGAGACGCAAGGAAGAGGACCCTACTGAAGGCTTACAATCTAGAGGACACAAGCGATTATAATGGTGGTTGCAAATAAGGCAATCAGTAAAGTTTGAGAATTCAATTTATTTGCTTACTAACACTTTTGTATTACTGTATATGAAAATACTACACTAGATTGGGCTCCTGGTATTTCTGTGTTTCGACTTTTTTTTTCTTCACACAAAAATGTCTCCTTGGTGAGCAGCTCAGGAATCGTTTGCATTGGATCTATAATGAAGCAAAACATTGACCCTTCCTCTCCTGCCTGAGGGGCCAGCAAAGCTAATGAACTGTATGGATTTCCCCCGCCGCTTGTGCTGAGGCATCATATTTTCTATCTCACAACCGTATAGCCTTTATAGCTCCTGCTTATCACCAATCATTTTTCATCATTGTCTGGCAACTGCAGTCGCCGGGTAGTCCCAGCAGCTGCTGAAAGGGGAGGCTATTGATGGCAGGAACCAAAAGTCACTCAAACTGCTCAATAAAAAATTCTCCTCTGGCAATGTGGACAGTCTCCATGACAACAGCTAATTGCAAAATCAATAAATGTTGAGTTGCCGCAGTTCTCATGTTTGATCTTTGGTCATCCTTAATTCTGTTAGCTATATAAGAAGTCTGATTAAAACCTAATCACGACATATATATATATATATATATATATATATATATATATATATATATATATATATATATTGTACATACCCCGAACTGGAGTTAGTCCTGGAGATGCAGTGAGAGTGGGGTGTATTAATTAGTCAATTGGGAATTATCTCAGCACAACACAGATGTCTGAAATATAAAGTGTCTCATTTAATTAAGAACAAAGCAATGGAATTGTTACACAAAACAGTTTTAAGATAATTAAACAATGTGTGAAAGCCACAAAATCAAAGTGAATCTATAAAGAAGAAAACTTTGTCTGGTTGCTGCCTGTCCTATAGCCCTTATCTCCCTCCTTCCTTCTAATCAAATCACAGAGTTGAACCCAATTTGATTTGGTCCCCAGTGAGGCATTGCATAGTTTCCTATCCACCACGTGAATTATCTGTTCATCAGCTATTCTGGTAAAGAGGTTACAACGTGAGCTTTGCTCCTTCAACCACTGATTGTCCAACCATATATGACTTGAGATGAAACTTGGGATGAAACGGAAATCTTTTACTTGCTTATTTTAAGTATATTGTAATATTTCAGCCAGGGCTGGATTTACCACAAGGCACTGTAGGCATGTGCCTACAGGTGCCTGATGATGGGACGGCAGCTCACTCCCCTCCTTAAAGGAATACTATCGATTCACATATTTTTTTCAATTGACACAGGAATTGTTTGGGAAGTGCTGCTAAGTACTGGTGTATACATTTTAGTATCAACTTCATTGTTTACTGTTAGCAAAATACTTTCAAACTTTACTGACTCCAAAACTGACGGCTGACTGAGCCATGAGGAGAGGGGAAATTCCCCTCACACTTGAACAGTTAACTCTATGTGTAGCTCTGTGTGTGACACAGAGAGAGTTCCAAACAGCTGCAGATCCTGTGTCCTGTGTTTCTGACTGAAGTGTGTGAAGAGAGCAGAGGAAATGTCACTAATTGTCGCAGCTTTTCATACTGTTTATGCTTTCAGAGTTTGATATGTTTGAAATTTTCTTTCTGTAGTCTGATATGCAACTCTGGCTGTGCATTGAAGCAGACACCCTTTCTGCAATTGATGAGATCTCCTTTTTAGTTGGGGGCACCTCAACTACTCAATACATAGGGTTACTCTAGCTATCTAATACTAAGGGCTCGTTTCCACTAGCGAAGTGATGGGAGTGTGGCTACGCAGCCGCATCGCATCACTTCCGCCGCCGGCCGCATCACTTCCGCATCTCCCGATGCGGAAGTGTATTGGGGAGATGGGACACGGCTGCGGGCAGATGCGGCCATGCGAAAATCTGCAGCATGCTGCAGATTATCGGACCGCTCCGCGCCGCACCGCACAACATGTACGCAGTGGAAACTCTTCCACTGGCGTGCATGTGTTTCAGCACACCTGCGGTGCGATGCGGCTATGTAGCCGCATCGCACCGCTCCTAGTGGAAACGAGCCCTAAGGGGCACCTGTAGCTACCTATGACAGCGGGCAAGGGAAGTAAGGGGGAAATGACAGCTGGGCCAGCCAGCACACTTAGAGCTCGATTCACAAAGCGGTGCTAACCCAGTTAGAGACTTTAGGCATGATAACCATTGCACCACGCTGGTGAAAAGCCAGTTTAGGTGTGATAAGTTTAGGTGTGATAAGTTTAGGTGTGATAAGTTTAGGCATGCTAAGTTTAGATAAGTGTAGATAGCATGCAAAGTCCCGCACGCAAAGCAGCGCCATTAAACTCTATGCAAAGTGCACCAGACTTTGCTAGCGCAAAACTTTTGATCAGCTGTGCACTGCGGTGCTAACGCAGTTGGTGCTTAAACTTATCATGCCTAAACTTATCACACCTAAACTTATCATGCCTAAACTTATCACACCTAAACTTATCACACCTAAACTTATCATGCCTAAACTGAGTTTAGGCATGATAAAGGGCTTTTCACCAGGGTGCTAACTGTTAGCACCGCTTTGTGAATCAGGCCCTTAGAGTGTGGGTGGGCGAGGGTTAGTGGGCTTATGGAGGGTGAAGTGTAGGTTGCAAGGACATCTGTACCTATAGGCTGCTGTGATGTAAATCCAGGCCTGATTGCAACTATTCCACTCTCAACAGTTTTCCCAGAGTATAATGGGTTGCTATCCATTGCTTTTCTCCTACAGTATATTGCTGTCACTTACAGTAGGTAGTAGAAATCTGACAGAACTGACTGGTTTTGGACTAGCCCATCTTCTCATGGGGGATCCTCAGGGTGTTCTTTATCTTCAAAAGCACTTAGTGAACAGCAGTTAGTCAGTCCAACTTCCAGAACGATGTGCAAACAGTTGGGGGGGGGGCTCTGAATCTTTGTATAGATCCTTTCCGGGGAGAGCTTTTGTAAAGACCAAATGAAGTACTGAGAATTCCCCATAAAAAGATGGACTAGTTAAAAACATGTCAGTTCCATCAGCTTTCTACTGTAAGTGACAGCAACATAGGAGAAAAGTAATTTATAGTTCATTTTACTCTGGAAGAAACACACTTCTTATTTCTATGTGTTTACATGTATTTTATATTTTACTTTTTTTTTTTTCAAATAGTGGTCCTTTAACTTTTCTCTTGAGTTATCACACAGGAGATATTTTCACACTTTATTACTAAAATACCTTTTAAGTCCCCAGCAAGCAAGGAAATACTTAAAATAAGTAGGATTTTTCATTTTTACCCACTTTTTTGTACCTTTCCAGTTGCTAGGTGCTGAGACATTATTTTGTCGATAAGATTACCAATATCTCCTGAGAGAAAACTGAGGAGAAAAGATAATTGAATAGGGACCCTTGTGTGACGGAAACTAAGGCCTAGTGCACACCAAAAACCGCTAGCAGATCCGCAAAATGCTAGCAGATTTTGAAACGCTTTTTCTTCTTTTTCTGCAGCGTTTCAGCTAGCGTTTTGCGGTTTTGTGTAGCGGTTTTGGTATAGTAGATTTCATGTATTGTTACAGTAAAGCTGTTACTGAACAGCTACTGTAACAAAAAACGCCTGGCAAACCGCTCTGAACAGGCGTTTTTCAGAGCGGTTTGCGTTTTTCCTATACTTAACATTGAGGCAGAAACGCATCCGCAATCCAAAATCTGCAGCAGCCCGGGAGTATGCGTTTCTGCAAAACGCCTCCCGCTCTGGTGTGCACCAGCCCATTGAAATACATTACCCTAGCGGATCCGCACCCGCAAGAGGATCGCAAACCGCAGCAGAACCGCTCTGGTGTGCACTAGGCCTTAAAGAGAACTTGAAGTGAGAGCAATATGGAGCTGTTAGGCCTAGTGCACACCAAAAACCGCTAGCAGATCCGCAAAATGCTAGCAGATTTTGAAACTCTTTTTCTTATTTTTCTGCAGCGTTTCAGCTAGCGTTTTGCGGTTTTGTGTAGCGGTTTTGGTATAGTAGATTTCATGTATTGTTACAGTAAAGCTGTTACTGAACAGCTACTGTAACAAAAAACGCCTGGCAAACCGCTCTGAAGTGCCGTTTTTCAGAGCGGTTTGCGGTTTTCCTATACTTAACATTGAGGCAGAAACGCATCCGCAATCCAAAATCTGCAGCAGCCCGGGAGTATGCGTTTCTGCAAAACGCCTCCCGCTCTGGTGTGCACCAGCCCATTGAAATACATTACCCTAGCGGATCCGCACCCGCAAGCAGATCGCAAACCGCAGCGGAAACGCTCCAGTGTGCACTAGGCCTGATTGTCTAATAAACAATGCCAGTTGCCTGATTTCTATGCTGCATGAGGTGAAAAATGACTGAAGGCTGAAGTGGTTAACAGTAACTGTATTTTTTTTTTCAGTTACCCTTTGCAGAAAGTTTATACCATTTCTATGACAGTGGAGCCACCAAGTCCAGGAGAAAGCGAAGTCTCAGAAATAAAAGTCACCTGGCTATGCACCCCAAGGTGAGTCTGGGAATGATATCTCTAATTCATTGTCATTCATCATCATAGCTCATTCCTCTTTCAGCAGTGCACCCAGGCAGTGTAGGAATGTTTGTGAAATGGTTCTACCACTGCAAAAATTATGGAAAGAGAATTTATATACTGGTAAAAGCCACACATATTTTTGAAAGTTTAAAATATAAAACAATGATTTGGGCTGAATTCACAAAGTGGTGAAGTAAAATCAACTGGTTTTGTCAATTTTTTTTTCAAATGTTTTTCCATAAATGCTGTTAACCCATGGAAATCTAAAAATACTAAATTGTGGGTTAAATTACAGCAATTTTACCCTTACTTACTGGGACGTGGGAGCGCCCATTGTGCTATTAGTGCGACCTATATAACCTAGGTACTGCAAGCACTGCTATGGTAATGCACATTATACTACATCAGAGGTGCCGAACTCAAGTCCTCGAAGGCCAAATCCATGCCAGTGTTTAGGACATATTAAAGAAAACCTGAACTGAAAATAAATAGTCAAAATAAACATACACAGGTCATACTTACCTCTCCTGCGTCCCATTTGTCCACTGTGATCAATGGAATTCTTCTCCGTCCTCCATTTTAACAAAGCCATTACCCCATAACAGCTTCCTAGTCACTGTTAAACTGTAATATCACTCACTTGCGCCATAGGGAAATATGGACATTATCTTGCACATCAGTTGTCCTTTCAGTTATAACGGACAACTGCTGATATATAGCTGACAGCAACTGGTATATTTCAGTTCTGACAAAATATTGTCAGAACTGGAAAGGATCACTGTAAGAAGAAAATGGTGAGCTTCTGAGAGGAACTGACGGTGAGGTTAGTATGTAATATTCATTTGCAGCTACGTCATGTTTTTTTTTTAAATAATTGCATGCCCCCCAACCGTCCCGTTTTCGGCGGGACTGTCCCGGGTTGGGGGGCCCCTCCCACTATCCCGCTGCCATCCCCCGAAGTCCCGGGCTGAAAAAGGCGACTGAAAAAAAAATCGGGCAGAGAGGAGGCAAAAAAAAAAAACGATAATCCAGCCGCGCAATGCTGGGAGTGGGGGCTGCATCATTCCTCCCTCCCTCCCTCCGGCTCTCTGAAGCTGCCTACTGTGTGTGTTCCCCCCTCCCCCGGGATGCGCAGTTTGCGCAGCGGTGGTCACATACCTGTCTATGCGCTCGTACGGGAGCTGGCTCTTCTCTTCTAGTTCCTGTTTCCTATGATGTCATAGGAAACAGGAAGTAGAATGAAGCCGGCTCCCGTACGAGCGCATAGACAGGTATGTGACCACCGCTGCGCAAACTGTGCATCCCGGTGGAGGGGGGAACACACACAGTAGGCAGTTTCAGAGAGCCGGAGGGAGGAATGATGCAGCCCCCACTCCCAGCATTGCGCAGCTGGATTATCGATTTTTTTTTGCCTCTTCTCTGCCCAGGCACCCTCCTCCCCACCCAAAGTGGCACCCTTCTCCCCACCCTACCCACCCAGATGCACCCTCCTCCCCACCCTACCCACCCAAAGTGGCACCCTCCTCCCCACCCTACCCACCCAAAGTGGCACCCTCCTCCCCACCCAGATGCACCCTCCTCCCTACCCACCCAAAGTGGCACCCTCCTTCCCACCCAGATGAACCCTCCTCCCCACCCAAAGTGGCACCCTCCTCCCCACCCAGATGCACCCTCCTCCCCACCCAAAGTTGGCACCCTCCTCCCCACCCTACCCACCCAAAGTGGCACCCTCCTCCCCACCCAGATGCACCCTCTTCCCCACCCAAAGTGGCACCCTCCTCCCCACCCAGATGCACCCTCCTCCCCACCCAAAGTGGCACCCTCCTCCCCACCCAGATGCACCCTCCTCCCCACCCTACCCACCCAAAGTGGCACCCTCCTCCCCACCCAAATGCACCCTCCTCCCCACCCAAAGTGGCACCCTCCTCCCCACCCAGATGCACCCTCCTCCCCACCCAAAGTTGCACCCTCCTCCCCACCCAAAGTGGCACCCTCCACCCTCCTTCCCACCCAGATGCACCCTCCTCCCCACCCAAAGTGGCACCCTCCTCCCGACCCTACCCACCCAAAGTGGCACCTTCCTCCCCACCCAGATGCGCCCTCCTCCCCACCTGAAGTGGCACCCTCCTTCCCACCCAGATGCACCCTTCTCCCCACCCAAAGTGGCACCCTCCTCCCCACCCTCCCCACCCAAAGTGGCACCCTCCTCCCCACCCAGATGCACCCTCCTCCCCACCCAAAGTGGCACCCTCCTCCCCACCCAGATGCACCCTCCTCCCCACCCAAAGTGGCACCCTCCTCCCCACCCAAAGTGGCACTCTCCTCCCCACCCTAAGTGGCACCCTCCTTTCCACCCCTGGGCACCCTACTCTCCACCCAGTGGCACCCTCCTCCGCACCCATGGGCACCCTCCTCTCAACCCAGATGCATCCTCCTCCCCACCCATTGGCACTCTACTTTCCACCTAGTGGCACCCTCCACCCTATCCATGTGCACCCTACTCTCCACCCACAGGCACCTTCCTACCACCCATGTGCACCCTACTCTCCACACAGCAGGGGTGTGGCTTAAGGCCGCGCAGGGGGCATGGCTTAAGTGTCCCTCTTTGGTATTTTCAAAAGTTGGGAGGTATGATAATTGTACTCGCTTCAGGTTTCCTTTAAGACATGGAGAATAGTGTTCTACATCATGAGCCACACCTTTCCTGATTTAGTCCCATCAATTCATTTGAGCTATGCCAAAACTGTGTGAGGACCTCGGCCTCTGAGGACTGGAGTTCAACATCCCTGCACTACTCGCAAAGAGCATGTTAGTCTAACAATTCTTGTGTTACCTAGGTAATGAGGGTTGCTCTGCATGCAATTCACATGCAGTGCTATCCTATGAGAGATCAAAAACACATGCAAGTCACATGTGTTTAAAAAACTGGGGGAAAAAATTGTGCAATAATTTTTTTCACTTGTGAGTTGTTTATTAAAAACGCAAATCGGAAACAGATAAAATAAGTATGAAGATTGCAAATTAAATAATGCAAAAGCAGTAAAAATGCAGAAACGCACATGGCAATAAACTCTTGGTTTTCAGCACAGACAAGTGTGTTGTCAGACGTAAACTTGTCGTACTCAACATAGCTTAGCTGAAGTGGTATCCATGGCTACGTATTGTCATGGCATATTAACCTCTAGAGATAGAGAGGGTTTTTCACCAAATCAAGTGGTGATTTCAGTCAGGGGGATATTATTAGTTTGTCAAATCGGAGGTGCCCATCTCATAGTGTATGACTGCCTCAGTGGTTCATTATTCTGCACATGAAAAAAATTAAATCAACCTTTTGGGGACTGACGTAGATTGAATCTATGTCCAGCAGGTGGTGCTGCAGCTCTGAATGGATGTTGATTCAACGTCCGCGCTAACGAACCGTCCCCACGCGATCGTGCGCACTGGAGAGGGGAGATTAAGCTGTCATATGACAGCTGACATCTCCCCTCATTGATCAGCAGTGATCAGCAGCCATCGCGTATGGCTGCTGATCACGTGATCACTACAATCGACAGTGGATCGTGGTGATCAATTTGACAGCTGCAGCTGTAGGGGGAAAGAAGAGGATTCACTCACCTCCCTGCCATTCCCGCGACGATCGGCGCTCCCCACCGCTCTTGCCGGCATCTCTGCTCCTTCTGACGTCAGCGCCGGGTCCCGGTTTGATGATGTCATCAAGCCGCAACCTGGAACTGAGCGGCAGTAAGAGCAGAGATGCCGGCAGGAGCAGAGGGGTCCGGTGCGGCTCGTCGCTGGAGCATGGAAGGTGAGTGAAGGGGTCTGCATGAAGGGGGGACACCAAGCCACCGTGGGAGGACACTGCCTAGCAAGTCCCTGCAGGGATCCGGCTGCCCTAACCCCCCAAACGGGCCCCCCTTTCAGCAAAAACGCCTGGTCCTTAAGGGGGGTTAGGTGGCCGGTCCCGAAAGGGTTAATAAACAAATAAAATTAACTTAAACAAATTTGAGAAAATTAGATTTGATGAATGAGATTCTGTGAAAATTGTGTGGGTCAACACCGCCTTTACAATTTAATTGCTATTATGTTTATTAAAGGACTACTATCGTAAAAAATTGTAAAATCAAATTACATGTGCACACGTACATGCCAAAATAGTGCACAAACTTACCAGCATGTTTTTATAGATCCTTTTTTGGGCCAGTGCACACCAAAAACCTGTAGCAGATCTGCAAAACGCTAGAGGTTTTTGACGCAGATTTTCAGAGCGATTCCAGGCAAGTTTAGAGAGATTCTCTAAACATGCCTAGCGTTTTTTGGACTGTTTTTGTGTAGCAGATTACAAATATTGTTACAGTGAAACTGTTACTGAACAGCTAATGTAACAAAAACGCTTGGAAAACTACTCTGATCTAGCAGTTTTCAGAGCAATTTTCTACTTCCCTATACTTAACATTGAGGCAGAAACGCCTCAGAAATCTAAAAAATGCTGCAGGTCAGGAGTTTGCGTTTTGGGGAAAAACGAACCGCTCTGGTGTGCACCATCCCATTCACTTTCATTAGCCAAGTGGTTTTCCCCCTGCAAGCGTTTAAAAAAAAACGCTACAGAACTGCTCTGGTGTGCACCAGCCCTTTCAAAGAGTGTTTTTGTGAAGAATAAATTAAATACTGAAAATCCCCCAGGAAGAAATGGGCTAGTCCAAAACCCGTCAGTTCTGGCAGACTCTTACTATCTACTGTAAGTGACAGCCACATATGAGAACATTTTGTAAGAAAGGGGAAGAACCGAGAGCCCGATATGGTGTAGTATGTTAATGAGGTGAAGTCTGATGCAAACACACACAATGGTTATACTCACAAGGACGGGTCACCTCCAAGGCAACCACTGGATAAGCAGGCGGGGAGAATTGTAACCTGACCCCGCTCAGGGTTAAGAAGTCGCTCTCTGTAGATAGAAGGAAATGGGGATACACCCCTCCACCAAGGGCGGAGGGGTGAAACGCGTTGCACTTTTGGAGCTCATAATAAATGTTACTTTAAACTTGAAGTAGCCTGCCCGTTGTCTGGCCATTTTTTCAGAAGGGAGGTGAGTCCCCCCACTTCCCCCTTTTTAACAATTTTAACTAATTTTACTCTACTTGGCGCCTCTGTTGTTATACCACATATGAGAAAATAAATGTATTTCCATTTTACTCTGGAGGAAACATATTTCTTATTTGAACGTGTTTACAGGTAGTTTAGATTGTATAATATTTCGCGATAGTGGTCCTTTATATAAATAAAATAAATATCAAATAAAAAGAAAAAACTCAGTAGACTGTAAGATAAATAAAATAAAAATAACAAAAAATGAAAACTAAATTGATGGAATGTGAGAGTGTATTGATGGAGTGAATTTTAAGAGGTTTTCTGATTTCTAATTAAATCGAAGTCAGTTTACAACGTTCTAAGCACCTTCAAAACCAGTCATTAGAGAGTCCATTATTTAGCTGGCCATTAGGATATGTCACCTGAAAATTACTAGGCTCAATCACTTTCCACTGGAGATAGTCATAAATCTTAGCTTGTCACATGGCTCCCTGGGGACTGGCTCTAGACACGCTATTGAGCGAGGTGATATAAGAGAAAATAATAAATATTGTCTGCAGCGTGGGTGAGAGGATGCGTTGCATATTGATGGAAATGCTGCAGTGCAAACTCACTGGTAATGGATGTTTTGAAGAGTCTGTGAATAATTTACTACTGAAACAAATGTGTCATGAGAGATTTTCAGTACCAGCCCTTATACTTTCTATTGACGGATTTGAAAAAAAATAAAAAAAATACACAATATGATTAAAGAAAACCTGAACTGAAAATTAAAAGTCAAAATAAACATACACAAGCAGTGGCGGCTCCAGGAATTTTTTTTAGGGGGTGCTATGCAGGTGCTGGACCAATTTCCGGGGGAGCTGACGACCGCGCCGCGGCAAAAAATGGGTGTGGCTACAATGGGCGTGGTCATGACCGGATGAGGGCGGGGCTAACTGTAATTTAAAGTGAACCCAGGGTGAGAGTGATATGGTGGCTGCTATATTTATTTCCTTTTAAACAATTTTAGTTGCCTGGCAGCCCTGCTGATCTATTTGGCTGTAGTAGTGAACTGAATTACACCAGAAACAAGCATGCAGCTAATCTTGTCAGTTCTGACAATATTGTCAGAAACCCCTGACCTGCTGCATGCTTGTTCAGGGTCTATGGTTGAAAGAATTAGAGGCAGAGGACCAACACGGCAGCCAGGCAGCTGGTATTACTTAAAAGGAGATAAATATGGCAGCCTCAATATTATTCTCACCTCGGGTTCCCTTTAAAAGTGCAACGCAAAGACAGAGGGCCCAAGTTTTGGTGACCCTTTTCCCAGAAAATTCACATAATTGTGCAGGTTTTCTCAAGAAAATACACGTAATGTGAGCAGATTTTAACAAAAAACACGTCCAATGACCCCAATATGCACAATCGTTATCAGATATGGCCCCAATATGCACAATCGTTATCAGATATGGCCCCAATATGCACAATCATTATCAGATATGGCCCCAATATGCACAATCGTTATCAGATATGGCCCCAATATGCACAATCGTTATCAGATATGGCCCCAATATGCACAATCGTTATCAGATATGGCCCCAATATGCACAATCGGTAGCAGATATGGTCCCAATATGCACAATCGGTAGCAGATATGGTCCCAATATGCACAATCGGTAGCAGATATGGCCCCAATATGCACAATCAGTAGCAGATATGGTCCCAATATGCACAATCGGTAGCAGATATGGCCCCAATATGCACAATCGGTAGCAGAAATGACCCCAATATGCACAATCGGTAGCAGATATGACCCCAATATGCACAATCGGTAGCAGATATGACCCCAATATGCACAATCGGTAGCAGATATGACCCCAATATGCACAATCGGTAGCAGATATGACCCCAATATGCACAATCGGTAGCAGATATGACCCCAATATGCACAATCGGTAGCAGATATGACCCCAATATGCACAATCGGTAGCAGAAATGACCCCAATATGCACAATCGGTAGCAGAAATGACCCCAATATGCACAATCGGTAGCAGAAATGACCCCAATATGCACAATCCGTAGCAGATATGACCCCAATATGCACAATCCGTAGCAGATATGACCCCAATATGCACAATCCGTAGCAGATATGACCCCAATATGCACAATCCGTAGCAGATATGACCCCAATATGCACAATCCGTAGCAGATATGACCCCAATATGCACAATCCGTAGCAGATATGACCCCAATATGCACAATCCGTAGCAGATATGGCCCCAATATGCACAATCAGCATCACCTGAAAAAGAAAAGAAAAACCCATTTACTCACCTACAGCCAGAAGACCTTCTTTCCCGACCTCCTGTCCCGACCTCCTTGTGGCGCGCAGCGCCCGCGCGCCCACGATCCTCTTCCTTCCCGACGTCACGACGAGACTTCCTGCCTGCATGCAGAGAGCAGGGCTACGGGAAAATGGCCGCCCGAAGCCATGCACTGCAGACTCGAAGTCTGCAGAACAGGGCTCCGGGCGGCCATCTTACCGTAGCCCTGCCTGCTGCTCCGTGCTGCCGCTGTGTGAACTGACTTGGCGTCTTTTAGACGCCTGAAGTCAGTTCACTCCAGGGGGTGCTTTGGGGGTGCTTGGACAATTCTAGGGGGTGCTCGAGCACCCCCAAGCACCCCCCTGGCGCCGCCCCTGTACACAAGTCATACTTACCTCCCGTGGGGTGGTCATCATTCTCTTTCTCCTCTCCTGCATCCTGTTTCTCCACTGTGATCAATGGAATTCTCCGTCCTCCATTTTGAAAATGGCTATTACCCCATAACAGCTTTCTGGTCAGCACAACTGTAATATCACCCACTTGAGTCATAGGGAAACATGGACATTACCTTGCTTATCAGCTGTCCTTTATAACTGACATCAACTGATATATAGCTGATAGCAACTGATATATTTCAGTTCTGACAAAATCTTGTTAAAACTGGAAGAAATCGTTGTAAGAAGAACATGGTGAGCTTCTGAGAGGCACTGATGGCAAGATACGAATGTAATATTTATTTATAGGTGTATCATGTGTTTATTTTAAATTATTTTACTCGGTTCAGGTTCACTTTTTGTTGACCCAATATGGTATGTGGTGCTGATTATTCATAGTGGATACAGAAAAACTGCCATGGCAGAAGTACCAGTGCTGTTATTCCCCATCCCTTTAAAAATGCCTGTTCCCTCTCCAATTTTACTAAAAAAGTGATTGTATGTTTTACTTATCCCCAGACATTTCTCACTGTAACCTACATTGTCTATAGGTGGCAATAATCTGTCAATTTTGTGGGCGATCAACTGTCCAATTCAATTATTACTATCGAATCGGAGAAAAAAAAAATCAGTGCATGCACAATTGACAATTCAACCAATATCGGTATGAAATTGGTTGAATTTATCAATTGGACATGATGGGAAATCTCAGTCCGACGTGGTCAGTTGGATGCACAGTGGTATATTGCAACAAACACAACGTAAATCCCCGAAATATTAGATGCCCCCCCCCCCCCCGGTTCCTGTGTATGTAAATACTTTACCTGGCAGCTGCCCTGAGTGTCCGCCAAGTCTCTTTCACGCCCCAAGTCACTATTAGCATATAGCACGTGTGGCGCATATAGCACATGGTGCACATCACACACATGCACCTCACGTGGCAGCCACATAGGACGCCAATGCAGAATTACAACGTTCATTAGGGGGCAGCGCACATGTACAGTATTTACATGCATGGGCACCCAGGGGACATCTAACATTAGAGGGAACATCGGTCGGGGCGGTGAGACAGGATCACAATGCCAATTTCCTAAAGATTTCATGCTGAAAACGATTGTGGATCAGCCTGTGGTGTATGGGTGGATTCAGTCAGAAAGAGATCTGTCTCTTGGTCGAATCTACCCACACATCGCTAGATGTATGGGCTCCTTATCATGTCTATATTATGCACCGATGGCTGTATTGTCATGTGTACCAATGTCTGTATACTATGTACCCATGTTTGTGTCTTCCATTGTACAGCACCATGGAACATGATGTTGTTATACAAGTCATAAATTATACTAACAGTCATTTAAAATGTACGTAAATGAAACATGGATCAACATTTAGGAGGTCATCAGGGGCAAACCCAGGATTTTCAAGCAGGGGGGGGGGGGGGGGGGATTCCTGAAAGGTCTCCCTCAGCCTCACACATTACAGTATAATAGTATGGTAGGACATCATGCTGGGTACACATAATGCAATTTCCCGTCCAGCTGACAGGATCTCACAGTTTTTTCCTAAAAGTCCGATCTGCTCCGATCGACAAAGGGATTGATCAGGACCAGTTTAGATACAGATAATAATGAGGACAGTCGACATTGCGAATGAAGGGGAAAGTGAAGCATTCACACAGCAGGGCAGAGTGCTGTGCTCATATCGGACTCTGTTAAGTTCCCCAGAGCTGCTCCATGCTCTGTACACACACTGCTGCTCCATGCTCTGTACACACATTGCTGCTCCTTGCTCTGTACACACGCCACTGCTCCATGCTCTGTACACACATGCTGCTGCTCCGTGCTCTGTACACACACTGCTCCTCAGTGCTCTGTACACATGCTGCTGCTCTATGCTCTGTACACACACTGCTGCTCAATGCTCTGTACACACACTGCTGCTCCGTGTTCTGTACACACACTGCTGCTCCATGTTCTGTACACACACTGCTGCTCCATGCTCTGTACACATGCTTCTGCTCCATCCAAAGTCAACTGTAGCAGGGAAAGAAAGGGGGCAGTGCTGTGAGCTGCAGGATGCCTGCAGATATTCTGGTGTCTCAACTTGTGCCCGTCCTTAGACACTGCACCGGCCCTGGTCTGAGGGGGATTCTGGGCAGCTGTAATCCCCCCCCCCCCCTGCATTTGTCTATGGTCATGGCTCTTACACTAGCATATATACAAACAGGGCCGGATTTGTATTACCGCCCAAGCCTGCTATCACCAGCTGCCCCCTAACAAACAGCAAACTCCCTACCACAGACACACTTTTATTGGTCCCAATAAAAAACGTATTTAAAGATGCTTATTAACGATGCAATTTTACTGAGAAATCAACCTTCCAATTGATTGGAATGGACAGTGTGGAGTGTGCCAATCGACTACAAATGACCAATTTGTCAATCGTTTTATCAATCTGTTTTGTGCATTGATTTAATCTGAAATTATCAGAATGGTTATAACTTTTATTCCATTTATGGGCCAAATCAATGCTTTCCGCTTTGATAGGTGGGAGCTGGGTGGAGCTGGACTTGAAGAGCAAGAGCAGCCAAAGGTGATGAAGAGTTACAGCTCAAGTCACAGACAATAAGGTGCCCACGTTTGCTCCCCCTTCATACCCTGAGTCCCAGACACTTGCACGACTACAGCAGGTCACATGTTTGGCAGCTTGACTGCATGAGTGTGCCAGCCCGCCACTTGCTTCCTGGTGCCCTAGGCCATGGCCTTTGTGGCCTTGCTTGAAAACCAGCCATGTATACAAACAATATAGTGAAGTCAGAAATTGTATAGAACAAACTAGAGATGCTCAATGAGATGCCAGGACAGTGTGTGGAGCCATACAAACAGTTACAGGACACAATGCAAAGGTTTGCATGGCTTTGTTTAGCAATGCAAATCATTTTGGAGGAGATAGATAGATTAGATGGATGGATTGATATATCATGATTCCTGTGTAGTTAAGTTAGAAATAGAACCTTAGGTGATTATTTTATTTTTACATAGACATTTGATGTATACGGTTCTGCCATCTGTGCCCTTAAAGAAGCTTATATGTGTTCATGCATTCATATGTTCTCTTGTCAAGATAGAAAAAAAATCTTGTCAGTGTCTTCCCACTCACTCCTCCACAGTGAAAGGTATTGCCAAACTTTAAGTATCACCCTGATGCAGCATGGGAATAACAAAGTATGTTCTTCAAACTAGTCTGAAATGTAACTATCTTTCCAACAAAATCTAAAGACCCCTCCCTACCCCTCTCGCTTTGTGATACTCAGGGCTGGTGCAGGAGGGCGGCTGGCGGCTGCCAGTGGCTCGTTTAGCCGATGCTGAAGGCTTTTCTGTAACCGTGCAGAAAAGGGTTTGCCATCAGTTTCCATCAGTTCCTGTCATTCCATCATCACATCGTGTTTTGAACCCCTAGGGGTAAGCAGCCAATGCTGGACACTATATACAGTGTACAAGACAAGATGAGATGATGGGCTCTACGGTGATGTTTACATATATGACACCATCTGCTGTCACTATTGTTTAAAAACACTTTTTATTTGAGTGGAACAGTGGTAGATCCGTTTTCAATGACGCTTTCATCGGACGACCGCAAGAACC
This sequence comes from Hyperolius riggenbachi, assembly GCF_040937935.1. Classification (NCBI taxonomy): domain Eukaryota; kingdom Metazoa; phylum Chordata; class Amphibia; order Anura; family Hyperoliidae; genus Hyperolius; species Hyperolius riggenbachi. The sequence continues at coordinate 404,043,774 of NC_090649.1, forward strand.
AGCCCTGAAGGTGAGAGAACCCATGTACAGCTTACCGTTACCTATACAGGTTATGGGGTACCACAACGATCAAAATTATTTGTAGCCCATCTGCAAGGACTTCAAGTGAAAAAATACGTCAAAATGAAATGTGTACAGATTTGTGTGTGAACACATCCACAGAAACACATGCAAAACTGATGCCAACTGTCAAAAACTGACAGGACACAACACCTTTTTATGTGTGACCCATACTCTTTTTTCACATTGGTATGAATGTTTATCAATCACTGATATAAGACTAATACCTTTGTACATATTGTATGGTTTCCCTCTTTTTGTGTCAGAAGTTATCATTTAGAATCTAAAGATTGTATTGCGTCGTAAGGTAACTGCATTTCATTCACGTATTTGAAGGTTATCAGATGCTTCCTTTATATCTGTAAGTCGAGATGGGTTTTAACCACTTCAGCCTACAGCTTCGAAAATCTTATGCATCCGAGCAATGTTCACCTCCCATTCATTCGCTAATAACTTTATCGCTACTTATCAAAGTTAATTGATCTATATCTAGTTTTTTCCGCCACTAATTAGGCTTTCTTTAGGTAGTACATTTTGCTAAGAGCCACTTTACTGTAAATACATTTTAACAGGAAGATTAAGATAGAAATGGAAAAAAAACATTATTTCTCAGTTTTTGGCCATTATAGTTTAAAATTAATACATGCTACAGTAATTAAAACCCATGCATTTTATGTGCCCATTTGTCCCGCTTATTACACCATTTAAATTACGTCCCTATCACAATTTATGGCGCCGATATTTTATTTAGAAATAAAGGTGCATTTTTTCAATTTGCGTCCATCACTATTTACAAGCTTATAATTTTAAAAAATTTAATAAGATACTCTCTTGACATGTATATTTAAAAAGTTCAGACCCTTAGGTAACGATTTATGTAGTTTTTTTTTTTTTTATTGTAATTTTTTTTATTATTTTTTTTAATACAAAAATGTATTTGGGTAATTTTAGTTTGGGAGGTAAATAGCCAATTTTAGATGTAAAATAATGTATTTTTTATTCAATAAAGGTATGTGGGTGCAGTTTACTATTTGGCCACAAGATGGCCACATTCAAAAAGTTCCTAGATGCGAACGATGTCGCATCTAGGAACTAAAATGAAGAGAAGTTGTTTCCTGGGGGCAGAAATACCACGCTCTCTGATGAGAAAGCGTCGGTATTTCTGCCGGGGACTTGGATCGGTGAATGGGAATTATATCGCGCGCACCACACGGCTGCAGCACCACTGCCTATCTGGACGGATATATGCGTCCAGATATGGCGAAGTGGTTAAAGAGAAACTCCAACCTAGAATTGAACTTTATCCCAATCTGTAGCTGATACCCCTTTTTACATGAGAACTATAATGATTTTCACAAACAGACCATCAGGGGGCGCTGTAGGACTGATTTTGTGCTGAAACCCCTCCCACAAGAAGCTCTGAGTACCGCGGTACTCTGGGCAAACTGCCACAATGTAACAATGTTCACAGACAGGAATTAGCTGTTTACAGCTGTCTCTAACAGCCAAAACAGCTAGGAGCAGCTACATAACCTGCCCACAGTAAAAATGTCACCATGTAATAAATGTCAGAATGTGAATCTGGGAGAGGAAAGATTTTACAATGAGCAAACACTGACTAAATCATTTATCCATAATTATGGTAAAAAATGAAGCACTTTTTTTACTACATTATTTTCACTGGAGTTCCTCTTTAAGAAAGATTCATTGCTAAGTCTCCTCTAAAACTAACAAAATATCTGCATTTTTTTACAGTACATTCTGTTACCCATCACACATAGCTGATCACATCCTACTCAAGAGGCCGTCTGCGATCTTTGTTAATATGAAGATAAAAATCAAACATTTCAATCATTTTGACATTAACTTTCTTTATGTCTCTTTCACTTGTCAAAATACTATAGCACTGCAAAGCTCTAAACACAGAAATGTAAAATACAACAAAGATTATTTGTATTTCAGTTATATAACCATTCTTCTCTTCTGTACTTTGGTGTGCATTGCTCAAGTTACACTTTTAAATATATACATACTAAAATTAATTTTGTCAATGCTATAGCACATTGTATAAAGCATTCCCAAATGATTTAAAGGGTATCTGAGCTGACATGTGTCATGATAAGATAAATATGTAGATGTACAGTCCTAATCCAACTTGGAACTACTGGGATTTCAGGGGTGCAACAATAGCCCCCGTGAGCCATCTTTGGGGGTTGGTACCATATTTACCAGCTTCCAGCAGTGAGACAGGTCCTCCTCACTTCTCTGTTAAACAGTACAGCCTATTAAAATGCCAGAAGAATTTTGCGGGGGGGCTGGCAAATTATAGTTCACAGCTGAGCGGTTTGTTTCCAATCCGCTCAGCAAAGCGGTGCTTTTTCCATTTTTGAAGAGTTTTTGCTATAATAGAAGCTATAGGAAAAATGCAAAATCACAAAATCACTTTGTGCAGCGATTGCGTTTGTGTATTTAAGAATAAATACATCGTACTTATTTTTTTCCAGGTCAAAGAGTTCACTTCCTGACTTGCGTCAGGAAGTGAATTACAAAACCGCTCTGAAAAAGTGCTTTTTACAAAAACGCAGCGCACAGCGGAATGCCGGGAGAGGAAAATAAACTGTGCACCAAATCGCTTGCGTTTTTTTGGTTTTTAGGTGTGAATGGGGCCCTAAGGTTCCAATTAACAATTTGATTTTTAACGAAAGGCCGTTTTTTTGATCACATCATTTAACCTTTTAGCAGCCACCTACTGGTGAAACTAGTAGCTTAGAAATGGACCACTACCAGAACAGTAGCATCAACTCTTAGCTTCTCATTAACCAGCCATATAAGGTGACTTTGAATTAAGTTTTTACAGATGGAGTGCCTGCAGTTATTCTTTGCTTGGACCAATTTTATGATGGTACTGAGGCCAGTGTTAATGTAAAGGGAAATGCAAATTAACAATATATCCTCAAATATACTGTACTTTGACCTTGTATATAAGTCGACTCCAATATTTGACCCTTTTAAGCTGGAATTTTTTATTGACTCGAGTATAAGTCTACCCAGCAAGTTAATGGCTGCATTTGTGGACCAGGAAGAATTAACAGCTGCACTCGGGGACCAGGAGGGGTTAATGACTGCAGTGCATACAGTATTGCAGCCATTCATCCCTCCTGTAACCAGAAAAGGTGTATGAGACCGCACACAAGCGATTCCGGGGATAAGCGTGCAGACGATCCACCCCTGTACCCACAGGGTATAGCGTGTAGCCACTATGCAACTATATTTTTGTATGTTTTAATGATCCAATAAAGTAATTTTTGATAAAAGAGCTGTGCTGGATCATCTTGGAGAAATTAATCCCTTCTGTACTTTTAATGCAGCCAATAACTCATCCAAGCCCCTTTCCTTGTTAATTGTTGTGGTCAGGACTTTCAGACCTGTGTTTTCCTTGCATTTCCTTTATCAAGAATGTGTCACCTACCACTGGGTAAATTGCTGCAAATGGGAATGTCACAAATAGTACACACATTACTCAGTGAGCTCAGTGTTGCTCCTGACTCGTGTATAAGTCAACACCTATACTCTTATATTGTGAGTCAGACCTACATTTCTAGACTTATTGTCGAGTATATACGGTACATGCAGCTCAACTACCAATGACAGCAGGACACATCTACACACCTACAAACATTGCTGTGCTTCCTTGGCTGTAGATTCATTAGGGACTTGTATGCTTCGAGTGAAGTCTTTCTCTCTACCACTTCCTCAATTTGCAGAGAGTCCGAAGATGACTTTGCACTGATTTGGAGGACCTTTCTGTCTAGGTATTAGGCAAGTGTCCGTTGAAGTCAAGAATATAGTGCTGTTCACAATCCTATAATGCAGCTGAAGGCTGGTGATTTTGTTAGACAGAATTACTGCTTTCTGGCAGCTGGAAGTGACATGCTACAATTTTGAAGGTAGTGATTTGCACATTTTATATGGAAAGCTGTTGCGGTAAGAAGCAATTTTCAGCTCAGAATCAATGAAGTAGAACAAACACTCCACCTTGAAATAAATGTTGGCACTAGAAAGACATATACTAGACTAACAAAAGACTTTCCTGCTAGGGCCTAAGCAGTCAGGATGGTTATTTGGAAAAAGCCAATAAACCGTGACAAAGGTATAAAATAGTACTTATTCAAATGCAGAATAAAAAGAAGAAAGAGAGAATGATCTTTTGCAGTTCAATTATGTTGCTGAATTATGACGAGTTCCTGCGTTTAGTGATGGAAATTGAAAGGGATTTCCAAGAAAAATTGAAAACCCTTCATGGGCTGAGACTCTTAGTTGTAGCTATAATTTCCTACAGTGTCTTAAAATAGCATCCTGAACAATTAACCCCCTTGCCGTTACAATTCTGGCGGCAAGGGGGCAGCGCAGCACTTTTTTTTTTTAAAAAAATTTGATAGCCGCTGACAAGCTGCATCCCCCTATCCACTCCGATCGTCTTCGGCGATCAGAGTAAGCAGGAAATCCCGTTCAGAACGGGATTTCCTGCTGGGCTTCCCCGGTCGCCATGGCGACCGGGCGGGATGACGTGAGGGACGTCAGAGGGGATCCCGATCCACCCCTCAGCGCTGCCTGCCACTGATTGGCCAGGCTGCGCAAGGGTTCTGGAGGGGGGGGCGGTGCGGCGTGGCGGGTAGCGGCGAATTGGCAGCGAGCGGTGGCGATCGCGTGCCACACGCAGCTAGCAAAGTGCTAGCTGCGTGTAGGGAATTTTTTTTTTTGAAAATCGGCCCAGCGGAGCCTGAGAAATCCTCCTACGCAGGTTACCCCGAGCTGAGCTCAGGATAACGAGCAAGGAGGTTAAAGGGTACCTGAAGGAACACATGACATGAGAGAAGGATTAGCATGTACAGTCCCAGTACTGAAAGATTGAACCTCATCCCAATAAGTAGCTGTTACCCCCTTTCCCATGAGAAATCTTTACCTTTTCTCATATAGATCATCAGGGGGGTATGTATGGCTGATATTGTGGTGAAACCCCTCCCACAGTGTGATGTCATGGCCATGGTCCTGACAGTTTGCCGTCTGGGAACCTCACATCATTGTGGGAAATAACAGCTGATTACAACTGCCAAGCAAGCAATATCTCCCTATGTACATTGAACTTTTAGGCCTAGTTCACAGTGATCAGTTGCGTTGCAAAATAATTCTGTATGTCAGCTCACTTCCCATACAAATTGGACCTGTTCACAGTACTGCCCTGTAACTGATCACATTATTCTTACTTGCTGCATGCAGGCTTTGTATTAAGGTGTATGTCCATTCGCCATTGCAGTTAACACTTATTTTAATGCATTTTAAGGTTTGTATTATGCAGCTGGTCACTGTGAATCCAGCTTTAGTAAATGAATTGCAGAATGTAAATCAGGGAGAAGAAAGATTTTACAATGGGCAAACACTGACTAAATCATTTATAACTTGATATTCCCTGCACTCCAAGTGGTCGTAGTCAATGTAAAAAGTAAGTTAGTGCTCCAGATGTCCAATAATAGGTTAAATCGGCACTCCTTTTCCCAAGTATAGATATTTTATTGCAAATGAAGCCAACATGTAAAGATCATTGAGGTTTATTGTCAAGGCAACAGATATATGGGAACACTCATTACATGCAAAGCAAGATATTTCAATCCTGTATTTGTTATAATTTTGATTATTATGGCTTACAGCTTATGAGAACCCCAAAATCAAAATCTCAGACCATTAGAATATTGTGATAATGCTCAATATTCTAGGTTCAAAGGGTCAGACTCTAATCAGCTAATTCATCCAAAACACCTGCAGATGGTTACTATTTCATATATTAGTTTCACCTTTTAAGTTGAATTACTTAAATAAATGAACTTTTTATTCTAATTATATTAGCTGTATATTGATAATAATTTTGTGAGTGTCGCATACATCCCAAAACCACTGCAAAATCCTTCAGTAGATCTATCCCACAATATAGCCCAATTGGAAATGGAACGGAATGCATATCTTATCAGCACTGCTCAGTAACTGTATACTAAGCTCCGCTATAAGTACCCCGAGTTTTGATTCCTGAAACAGTATTTTTATATTTAATGCCGAGATGTTTCAGATTGCAATTGTAACAAATTATCTTTTACGGGAAGATGCACAGAAAAAGAATTCATTTTGGAGCACTCTCTCTCTTGGTATTTATGAGATACAGTCAAGCTTTGAATTTTACTTAGGAATTTCCGCCTCCAAAAACCTAATATCTCAGCTTTAGCAAGGGAGTGTTTGACATAAAAGTAATGCGCAGATTCAAAACAGCATAAAATACCGAGTGCCTGAGAGAACAAAAGCATAAACAACCCAAGCAGCAGAACAAACACTTTGATCAGCTATTCCCGTCTTTGACAAGAGCAGAGATTATATTATGAGTATTATGAATTATTTATGGCACGATTATTGGCAGAGCAAAGATTAATTAGATATTGAGCCAAAGATAGTCATTAATCAATAGCAATCATAAATTATTCAGATGCACCTGTTATAGTGACAGCAGTGACAGATCACAAGATCTGTATGTAAATCAATAGGGGAATAAAAACATTGTAAGAAGTGGACAGGGGATGAACCAAGGAAGTTATTATTTTCAAAGTCTAAAACATTTAAAGGGACAGTTTAATTAAAAAAAAAAAAAGATTAAAAGTTGCCATAAATGTTAATGGGTGTTTGAAAAGTCACAAATTTGCTCATCCTATGTGCAAACATCCTATGTGGGAGTACAGTTCCATTGAGCGAGTCAGGTCATCTTGGCACCGCATAGCACCTGACTTGGGTGCCGCCATTGACCATAATGTTAATTGGTGGCTGGAAAGTGTAATAGTTAAGGGCTCCGCCTCGGACACAGGCGACCTGGGTTCGAATCTCGGCTCTGCCTGTTCAGTAAGTCAGCACCTATTCAGTAAGGAGTTCTTTGGGCGAGACTCCCTAACACTGCTACTGCCTACTGAGGGCTCTCTAGTGGCTGCCTTGCAAGCGCTTTAAATCCGACAGGAGAAAAGCGCTATACAAGAAAAAAAAGGAATTATTATTAATTACTGCTACAGCAGCACTGGAGGAATTTCTCCTCAAATTACTGTAATTTGGGTACCAGCATTAGTCAAACCCCAAATTAAGTGTCCAAAGAGACAAATTAGGCTACCAATAGTAGAATATATTTGTTATATAGCCCTATGTTGCCTAGTGCAGGGAGAGCCATCTCTCGGTGTCTCCCTGCACCCAAGTAACCAGCCCTGGGAACATATGTTCTCTTCATAGAAGTTTTTAAGAGAGAGAAGGCAGATGATTAGAAGAAAAACAGACAGAAATACAGTATAAATATGAGGAAAGAAGTGTACAGCTTCACAAAAAAAAAAACTTTTTAAATAATTATTTTTAATATATACTCACAAAACAGTGAGGGAGGTAGTGGTGGATTTATCGCCCCATTTCCTGTCACGGAGACGCCCAGCGTTCAAAGAGCCCATTGAAATTAAGTCTTTATACTGCCTGATGAAGTTAGTCCTACCTGTGAAATGCCTCACATTGTGGAGTGTGCAATAACGTTTTTTACCTGAACCAGACAATTCAGGTCATTAATGGGGAGGCAAGTCCACCATTTAAACTGTTTTTATTGAATATTTTCCTTCTTGCCACCTCTGCTTTACTATTACCTGCAATTTTTATTCCCCCCCTTGGTGGAAAGGTGTTACTCTTATCTACTTCCTAGGGCCGGGCCGAGGCAGAGGTGAGAGAGGCTCCAGCCTCAGTGCGCAGTGTAGGAGGGGGCGCACAACTCACTCAGCTATCATTCCACTGTTGTGTTTGAAGCACACAGAAATAAGAAAAAGGGACATATGGCAGTGACTGCAAGCCAGATAACTAAAGATGAAGGTGTTGGGGGCCCTGGGGTGGCTTTTAGTCTAACAGCAATTAGTGTGTGCCGATTGGGGTGGGAGGGATGGAGGGGCGCACTTTGGTGTCTCAGCTTTGGGTGCTGGAGGACCTTGTCCCGGCTCTGCTACTTCTTAACCTGAGCATGCTTGGATCTAAGCTCCCCACTTGCCTGTGCTGTGGTTGCCATAGCGGTAAGCCACCTTTGTGCGTATTATTTCATGAAAATTATTTTTTATATCAACACAGATGTGGGCTTTCGAATTTCCCCTTTGGTCTGTTCTTGGCCACTCCTTCCTAAGAAGTTGCTTCTCACCTCTGTCTCTGTAGAGGAGACGGGGGCAACAATGTGCAGTGACTGCCACGTGACCATGCTGTTTAGTGAACACGCTGTTGGGGGAAAGTTAGCAGAGAATAGATGACGGAAAGGGGTTTTAAAGGAAATCCCCCTTTTGAGTAGGCCAGCAGGCTGCCATTCATGTTTTACATCCTGAAACCGAGGGTTCTTTTCAAGCACTTATTACCTTTTGCTAAAGTTACCACAAGGCATTGATGTGTGCATTAATATTACGTTTTATAATTCTTTTAACTGGGTAATTTGTTGGTTTGCTTCACAGTGCTTATTTTGTGGGTTGTGAATTTTTTTTACTAATATGATATAATGTTCAGCTAAGAAAGATGTACTGTACTTTTTTCTTATAGAAAATAAGAAACAGTATAAATAGCTCCATGTGTTCTTTTATCCAGCATAGTTCTTTGGGGTCTAAAAATAAAGCCCTTAAAGGTAGATCCCTGCTGTTGTTGTACAATGACTAATGACTTGGTGCGTGGTCTGGAAATTAAAGAGCAACTTGGCTTTATTTTCTTTTCCTCAGTAGCTGCTATAAAAGCCAGAAATATTTTCATTTATAGAGGCATGTATTTATTTCATAATTACATCATTTTTTTTCAAAGTACTTTGTACCCTGGAACCTCTAAAAGAGATAGAGAAATAAAATATAAACAACACGTTTAAAGGACAACTGTCAACTATTAAATTTAAAGAGGAACTCCAGTGAAAATAATGTAATAAAAAAAGTGCTTCATTTTTACAATAATTATGTATAAATGATTTAGTCAGTGTTTGCCCATTGTAAAATCTTTTAAATCCCTGATTTACAATCTGACATTTATTACATGGTGACATTTTTACTGTTGGCAGGTGATGTAGCTGCTGCGGGCTTTTTTGGCAGTTGGAAACAGCTGTAAAAAGCTATTTCCCACAATGCAGCAAGGTTCACAGACAGGAAACTGCCAGGAGTACTTACTCAAGAGTTTCTTGTGGGAAGGGTTTCACCACAATATCAGTCATACAGCGCCCCCTGATGGTCTGTTTGTGAAAAGGAATAGATTTCTCATGTAAAAGGGGGTATCAGCTACTGATTGGGATAAAGTTCAATTCTTGGTCGGAGTTTCTCTTCAACTAAAATTCTAAATGCCACATATATTTCCAGTAATTACTAGAAAATAGCAATACAAAGACTCTTTTCATCTTTTCATGTTTTATGTGAAGAAAATATGACATTTACATAGAACTGTTTTCACTGTGGGCAATACTATGGAGGACTGTGTCCAGCATAGAGAAACAGTCTTCACTGGCTGTAATACTGTGACTGGAAGTCGTTCAGAATGATAGAAAGCAGAAATATAGCTTCAAATTGGTATGTACATAACTCATCAGCTGCAGCTCTGTGTGCCTCTCTCTCTCTCTCTCTCTCTCTGCCTTGCAGTTAAAGCAGGATTGTCACCATAAAAATCGAATTTCAACAGCAACTGGTCTGTGTGTATTAAGTGATAAAGATGCTAATCCTGCATTCAAAACTTTCAAAACTGCTGTCATGGTTTGGAGTTATCACATACCTTAGGAGCACTGGCCATTTAAGTGCCATTGCCAAACAGTTGCATGCTGGGGGTCTTTTTATCTATAACATATTCCTCCTCTTCCCTTTTATTTCCCCCTCCTTCTAATTACATAAGACATTGTGCATTTCCTAGTATAGACCAAAGTGGGAGTGTCTGAAGACTCTGGGAGGAGGGCGGGTAACGCATACACAATTAGCAAGAGGAGAAAAAAGTGAGGGAGGAAATGTCAGGAGGTCAAAGTTAACAAAGATGGAAACTGCCTAGAATAGGATTCTCTGCTTTTCCTTTATAAAATTCACAGGAATCATATCTTGAACAGTGCAATACACATGTTATGTAAGTAAAACAAGTATTTATCTACTTATATATAGGTTTTTTATTTTTAGGTTAGCATGGGTGTCACTTTTTCGTTAAAGTTAACAGTTTACAGACAGGAAAAGCTCATTCTGAATGGGAGGTGTAAGCATACAAGAACAGGAATAAAGTACAGGTCTTTCTCTTCAGATCCTTTATCTGTAGCTGACAAATCTCTCAGCTGTTCTCATATAATCTCTGAAAAATCAGTGCTTGTTTGCGGGCAGTGCAGAAACAAACAGTAAATCATTCCTTTGTGACAAAAGTGGAACCTATCTACATTGTATAGCTCAGGCCTCTCGCCAAACTGTTACAAACAGCTGATAAACAAGGCATTTATTTTTTCACACAGGCTGTGATGAGAGACTTCTGAAAAGTTGTTTTATTGTTGCTGGCTTAAAACTCTATAGGTTTGTAGGGTTTAAAGATGGATAGTTTCTTTGATAGTTTAACACAAAATAAATATGGATGTAGCATTGTATTGAGAAATATGCATGACCAAGTGAGAAACACAATGGAAACATTTACACCATATCTGCAGTTATGTGTTTGTTTATTTATTTGGGCAGTAATGCAAGATTAAAATGTGAGCAGGTGTAATGTATGTAGCGATGTAGCGTTCAAACTGATTAAACGAGTCAGTGAGGATCAGGAATGTGGGAGGGGAGATAACAAGCTTCCATTTCCTTGGCAATGTACCAAAGCCAGGCTGACTAAGATAAGATTTAATACAGCAGAAACATTTATGACTATATTGGATTGTTTGCAATGTAGGGTCAGGTTGTAGACTTCATAATAAAATACAGAGCAGTGGGTAAATGGAATTTTATTTTATGGCTGACAATCTCTCTTTAACCTCTTGAGGACTGCAGGGCTAAACCCCCCTAGTGACCAGGCAATTTTTAGTTTAAAAGGCCACTGCAGCTTTAAGGCCAAGCTGCAGGGCCGCACAACATAGCACACGAGTGATTCCCCTCCCCCCCCCCTTTTCTCCCCACCAACAGAGCTCTCTGTTGGTGGGGTCTGATCGCTCCCCCCATGTTTATTTATTTTTTAATAAATATTTGTGTTGCCGCTTTTTAAAAAAAAAAAACCCTCTTCCTTTAAATCCCTTCCCTCCCTCGCTCCCTCCCTCCCCACAGCCGGCCAATTACGGCGATCGGCTGTCATAGGCTTCTGCCTATGAGAGCCGATCGCTCTCTTGTCCCCCAGGGGGACAGCCGTGTCACACGGCTGTCCCCAGTGCAGCGCTGCTGCTGATCGCAGCGCTGCACAGAGTAAATAGACGGCGATCACGCCGTCTAACAGTCTCCCGAGCGGCAATAGCCGCTCGGAGACTGAAGGCGGGGCGGAGATCCGCCCCCGAAGCAGGAGATGCGCGCGATCTCCTGCAAAACAGAGCCCCAGGACTTTACGCCAATTGGCGTTAGGCGGTCCTGGAGCTGCCGCCGCGGCCACGCCTGCCGGCGTGACGCGGTCGGCAAGAGGTTAAAAAACTAGCCCATGCTCTCAGATCAGCTCCCGCATAGTAATAGTACTTGACCATACTGCAGTGTTTGTTAATGTGCAAGCAAGTGCATGTTTGTTTGATTTTGACACAGTTGATTTGGAGACCAGACCCATTTTTTGGTTATGCAATTTGCATTTCAGCCTGCACTGCAGCACTGCTTTTATTAGAGGTTTTGACATCTTTCACCCCAGCAGTCCTAGTAACCGTGCCCATTGACAAACCTCTCCTTCCTGACACCTCATTTTGTCTGCCCCGTTATTGAATACCCCTCCCTGGCATCAAACTTACTCCTGAACATACTATTTAATGCTTAAAGTTTACTGAAGCAGCCTCATTCACTAACCGGCGCTAAGCCAGTTAGTGAGCCTTATGACTTTGTGGGCAGAAACTAGGGCGCTAGCTAGTTTGTGCCCACACATTGCGCAATGCACCGCGCATAGTGCGCCGATAATGGCGCATGGTGCGACGATAACGTCACACCTGCTATGCTGTATATGATGCGACGATAATGGCGCATCGGGTGCCCCCAAAATGGCGCCTCAGTGTGCCATTTTGAGGGCACCTGATGCACCGTTATCGTCGAATCATATACAGCATAGCGGGTGCGACGTAATCATCGCACCGTGCGCCTTTATCGGCGCGCTATGCGTGGTTCAGTGTGCGATGTAGCTTTGTGCATCTGTTATGCTAGGTACACACCATACAATTTTCTGTTAGATTCTTCTGTTAGATTTACCTACAACATGGAAAAAATCTATCTAGCAGGTAAATCTAAGAGAAAACCTAACAGAAAATTGTATGGTGTGTACCTAGCATTAGTGTACACAAAGCTACATAAGGGGCACTAAGTGGCTTTTCACTTAGCGCCGGTTAGTGAATCAAGCCCGTAATGTTACATAGTTACATAGTTACTTTGGTTGAAAAAAGACATACGTCCATCGAGTTCAACCAGTACAAAGTACAACACCAGCCTGCTCCCTCACATATCCCTGTTGATCCAGAGGAAGGCGAAAAAACCCTTACAAGGTAAAAATTCCTTCCCGACTCCAGATGGCAATCAGATAAAATCCCTGGATCAACATCATTGGCATTACCTAGTAATTGTAGCCATGGATGTCATTCAACGCAAGGAAAGCATCTAAGCCCCCTTTAAATGCAGGTATAGAGTTTGCCATAACGACTTCCTGTGGCAATGCATTCCACATCTTAATCACTCTTACTGTAAAGAACCCTTTCCTAAATAAATGGCTAAAACGTTTTTCCTCCATGCGCAGATCATGTCCTCTAGTCCTTTGAGAAGGCCTAGGGACAAAAAGCTCATCCGCCAAGCTATTATATTGCCCTCTGATGTATTTATACATGTTAATTAGATCTCCTCTAAGGCGTCTTTTCTCTAGACTAAATAAACCCAGTTTATCTAACCTTTCTTGGTAAGTGAGACCTTCCATCCCACGTATCAATTTTGTTGCTCGTCTCTGCACCTGCTCTAGAACTGCAATATCTTTTTTGTAATGTGGTGCCCAGAACTGAATTCCATATTCCAGATGTGGCCTTACTAGAGAGTTAAACAGGGGCAATATTATGCTAGCATCTCGAGTTTTTATTTCCCTTTTAATGCATCCCAAAATTTTGTTAGCTTTAGCTGCAGCGGCTTGGCATTGAGTACGATTATTTAACTTGTTGTCGATGAGTACTCCTAAGTCCTTCTCCAAGTTTGATGTCCCCAACTGTATCCCATTTATTTTGTATGGTGTTAGACCATTGGTACGACCAAAATGCATGACTTTACATTTGTCAACATTGAATTTCATCTGCCATGTATGTGCCCATATAGCCATCCTATCCAGATCCTGTTGCAATATAACACTATCTTCCTTAGAGTTGATGATTCTGCACAATTTTGTATCATCTGCAAAAATAGCAACATTGCTCACTACTGTATCCACTAGGTCATTAATAAATAAATTGAAGAGCACTGGACCCAGTACAGACCCCTGTGGGACCCCACTGCTAACAGTCTCCCATTTTGAGTATGATCCATTGACCACAACTCTTTGTTTTCTGTCCATTAGCCAGTTCCCTATCCAAGCACACAGACTCTTCCCCAGTCCTTGCATCCTCATCTTTTGCACCAGACTTTTGTGGGGAACAGTGTCGAAGGCCTTAGCAAAGTCTAAGTATATCACATCTACAGCATTCCCAATATCCATATTAGCATTCACTACCTCATAAAAGCTGAGCATGTTAGTCAAACAGGACCTGTCTTTAGTAAACCCATGTTGATGCTGAGAAATAAGATTATTTTCTACTATGAAGTCATGTATAGTATCTCTTAGTAACCCCTCAAATAGTTTGCATACAACTGATGTTAAGCTTACAGGTCTATAATTTCCTGGATCTGATTTTTTGCCCTTCTTAAATAATGGGAAAACGTGGGCTGTACGCCAATCCACTGGGACTCTGCCAGTTGCAAGAGAGTCACAAAAGATAAGATAAAGGGGTTTATCTATAACTGAACTTAATTCCCTTAGGACCCGAGGATGCATGCCATCCGGGCCAGGTGCCTTGTCTATTTTTAATTTATTTAGTCTTGCCTTTACTTCTTCCTGCGTTAAGTATTTAATATTACAGTTAGAAGATTGAGACTCTTCCGCCTCTGTAATTTGCAACAGTGCTGTTTCCTTTGTAAAGACAGAAGCAAAGAAAGCATTTAATAACTCTGCCTTACCTTGGTCATCCACCATTGAGTTTCCACCTTCATCCTTTAGGAGTCCTATACAGTCAACCTTTCTTTTTTTAGAGTTGATGTACTTGTAAAACTTTTTTGGGTTAGATTTGATATCCCTAGCGATTTGATTTTCAGCTTCGATCTTTGCTAGCCTAATTTCTTTTTTACAATTTTTATTGCACTCCTTGTAATTGCTGAGTGCAGCCTCGGACCCCTCCTGTTTTAGGACCTTATAGGCATTCTTTTTCCTCTTCATTTTATCTCTAACCTTTCTATTCATCCATAGAGGCCTTTTTTTATTCCTAGACATTTTGTTTCCATATGGGATATACATACTACAATATTGATTGAGAATACGTTTAAAAGCTTGCCATTTCCCTTCAGTGTCCTCCCCTTGTAGTACATTATCCCAGTTCACCAAACTTAGTGCCTGCCTAATTTGATTGAACTTTGCTTTTCTAAAATTCATAGTTTTAGTGGTCCCGCTGCCCCGTGGCCTATCAGTCACCAGATCAAACGTTATCATGTTGTGATCACTATTTCCCAAATGTTCTTGAACCTGCACATTTGATACATTATCTGGTCTATTCGAAATGATCAGATCCAGTAACGCATTCCCCCTAGTTGGTTCCGTTACCATTTGAGTCAAGTAATTGTCCTGTAGTGCTGCCAGAAATCTGCTGCTTTTACCAGAATGGGTAGCCTCAATACCCCAGTCAATGTCTGGAAAGTTGAAGTCGCCCATAACTATGACCTCATTTTTACTTGCCGCTTTTTCAATTTGCTGTAGTAATTGCAGTTCTGCAGCTTCATTAATATGAGGTGGTCTGTAGCATACCCCAATAAGCAATTGGCAACTTTTATTTCCACCATGAATATTTACCCAAACGGACTCCACATCTTCGCAATCTTCCTCCATCTCATCGTTGAGGACAGCTGTAAAAGAATTCTTAACAAAGAGACAAACCCCTCCACCTTTTTTCCCTGTTCTATCCCTCCTGAACACATTGTATCCTTTTAAATTGGCTATCCAGTCATGACTTTCATCCATCCATGTCTCGGTTATTCCCACAATGTCATAGCCTTTGTCATTCAGAATGAACTCTAGTTCATCTATTTTATTTGCAAGGCTCCGAGCATTGGTTATCATGCACTTTATATTTTTACCACCACATTTACCAATTTTGTTTACCTGAAATGGGCTACTTGAAGTTTTACCAACCTCCTTAATCTTTACACTGTCCCCACCCCCCTCTCCACCCCCCATAATGTTAGGCTCCCACTGTCTTTTTACCTTATCTTGTCTATATGTTGAGACTTTATCCTCCCGCCTCCCCCCAATGTTCTAACCTTAGCCAGAGTTACAGATTTCCCAGCAAGCTCATGGTGAACCAAATCTCCTAGAAGTGTGTAAGGGCCAAAAAAGGACCAAAAATCCTCCTTACTAAAATGCTATTTAAAACAGAATTTTGCCTTCTTAAACAGAAGGTGTACCACAGTGCATCACTCATGAATAAGCAAATATTCCTTTTGCTGTCCCTGTTAGCTAAACAAGCCTCCAGAACCACTGGAATGCAATGATGTGTCAGCTTGTTAATATTACAGAGCCAAACTATTGCTAACTTAAGGCTTCCAGATTGGTTGATTTTCAGACCAAGGTAGGTATATTATCAGTTTTGCCGATTTCACAGTCATGGAGTGTAAAGGATGGGCTCTGTGCTGACCTTGTGTTTTTCATCTGGAACACCATAGTTTTGGTTTTCTTTAGATTAATGGGGAGTGCCCATGTTGTGCTAAATTTCTCCAGGACTTTCAGGCTGTCTTGTAGACCGCTTTCTGTTGGCGATAGCAATAAGAGGTCATCTGCATACAGTAGGAGCTTCACTGTTGTGTCATGTGTAGGGCGAGCCCTGGTGCTGCTTAGGCCTCTAGGTCAGAGGCCAATTTATTGATGTATATGTTGAAAAGAGTTGGACTCAAACCCTGTCTTACCCCCCTTTCCCTTCCTTCGTCTGTGTACATGGTGCTTGATAAGGGTGTGCAGGGTGTAGATGTGGTCAGGGGTGCGATGGTTTGGTACAGTAAACTATTACCTGTATTATGTATCACCTGTATTACGCCACTCCGCAATGCCCACTGTGAACCTAGCCTAAAATAAAAACATATGTCTATAATTTATTTTTTATACACATTGATTTATCTTATTTGTATTTTACATGCTCAAAACATATTGTATCAATGAAAAGCTTATGTCGGGTTCTCATTTAAGACAAAAAAAACCCCACATTTATTTCGACAAGAGTTCTTTCATTACAAGCTACGTAAAAGAAAGCATCTGTAGCATTATATAAACAGTGTCTCCATTTTGCAAGAAAGACTTTTAAATGTTTCCCTATATTTATTTTTCTATATCGCTGCCATATGTGTTATCATTTATTTGACCTGGTTGCAGTTTATCAATAAAGCAGGCGCAGCTGCCTAGGCCTCCTCTATCTGCCTGGCATCACACATTGACCGCCTCTGCTCTTCAGGCCTGTGGAAAGTAATTACTGGACCAACTTGCAATTAATATTGATCTCATATGAAGAAAAAAAAAATTCTCGCTGTATCAT
Source organism: Hyperolius riggenbachi (assembly GCF_040937935.1). Taxonomy (NCBI): domain Eukaryota; kingdom Metazoa; phylum Chordata; class Amphibia; order Anura; family Hyperoliidae; genus Hyperolius; species Hyperolius riggenbachi. The sequence goes on from NC_090649.1 coordinate 404,060,863, forward strand.
ATTTTCGCTCTTAAGCAAACTAGAAAAAAAGAGAGAAGTAAAAGGAAGACCTGCTACTAAAAATATGCCCTGGCTGCTCTGTCTGTCATATATAACAATTTCACTTGAATGTGACATAGCAACTGGTGGAGTAGTATTGACTGGTGAGATGAATACCTCCTTCAGTGATCTTAAAAATTGATTGCTGTACTCTTTACTCAGCAGGTTATGAATCTTACACAAACACGAATCAAGTGAAGGCTGACATTGATCTCCTGTCTTTCAGGAACTCTTTGTTGTGTCATCACACACCAATATTTCCATATGTGAATGCTCCTATTATCAAAATTTAAGGTTAATGAGGACCTGTCATTTTGAAATCGAGATAATTCTGCACAGACGAAGGTTGGTGATGAGAAATACACTAGTATGCCAGGGGGGTAAATAGAAACCACTGGGCCCCCCTGCATAACTTTGAATGGGGGCCCCATTGGGGGAGGGGTACAGAGGCTGGGGGTAGAGAAGCAATGTACACAAGACCCTGCTGAACACTGAATCGGGACGGACTACAAACTGCAAAACTTTGTATGATTCCTTATCAGTGGTTGAGCAGATGCAGTCAATAGAACAATTGTGCAGAGAGCAGAAAGCTTTTTCTGTCTGGGTGACATTAATTGTCAGTCTCTCGGGACAGGGAAGTGAAAATTCTCTCCCCCACGGGGCCCCCTGCTGCTTCTGGGCCCCCTGCAGCTGCATCCTTTGCACGGTCTATTGTTACGCCCCTGCAGTAGGCCTATTGAAGGGGGAACTTAACTGAATATAACCTAAAGTGATACTAAATCTTCTCAAGGAAATACTGCGCTCCACTGGAAATAACACACTCACAAGGTCAGGGGATCGCAATTACAAGAGGTTCACTCCACCTCGATCAACAATACTTAGATTCAATCACTGCGCATACTTCAATCCCTGTAGAGTCAAAGAAAGCATATAGTGCCCAGTACTGCTTGTATCAGGCTAATGCTAACACTTCGTGACGCACACCTGGGGGTAGTGCCACCACCCTACAAAGGGAATGTAACAGGTTCTCCCTCTGTGCCCGCACTCACCGGAAGAGCGTCTTGCTCTATTGCATATCACACCATACTGCCTTGCCAGCCGAAGAGATTGAAGCAGATGATGACCACAAATCCATTTATTGCAGTAAAATGCATCCAACAGGCTTACAGTTTAAGAACACAAGTGTAGGCTCCACCGCGGATGATACAGAGCCACTCGCTCTCACTGCTCGTCCTGCTTCCGGTTACGTCAATGCGCTCCTCCGACTCCGCCGAGCAGTGAGAGCGAGTGGCTCTGTATCATCCGCGGTGGAGCCTACACTTGTGTTCTTACACTGTAAGCCTGTTGGATGCTTTTTACTCCAATAAATGGATTTGTGGTCATCATCTGCTTCAATCTCTTCGGCTGGCAAGGCAGTATGGTGTGATATGCAATAGAGCAAGACGCTCTTCCGGTGAGTGCGGGCACAGAGGGGGGAACCTGTTACATTCCCTTTGTAGGGTGGTGGCACTACCCCCAGGTGTGCGCCACGAGGTGTTAGCATTAGCCTGATACAAGCAGTACTGGGCACTATATGCTTTCTTTGACTCTACAGGGATTGAAGTATGCGCAGTGATTGAATCTAATTAAAGTGATACTGAAGCAAAGGAAAACAAAGTCACATACTCACCTATTTAGAGGGAAGGCTCTGGATCCTATAGAGACTTCCCTGTCCTTGCTGGGTCCCCTCGTTCAAACACTGTGACCCCCATTGCACTAATTCAAAAAACTTTGGAAGCTCTTGGAAGCACCCGTGTCCCTGAATGCTTCCAAAGATGGGTGGCCCCGTACTGCGTATCCATGTGAGCGCACTCATGCATAGAGAGATGCCTGTTTTCAAAAGCACTTGTGGGTGCGAGTGCTTCCCAGGTCTCCTGGAGGCAGCAGGGTCAAACAGGACAGTGCTGGAACCAGGCCACGGTGAGAGGTCCAGGAAGGCTCTATAGGATCCAGAGCCTTCCCTATCCATAGGTGAGTATGTGACTTTTTTTATTACTACAGATTTGCTTTAAGGAATAAAAATGCTTATTATTTTACAATAAATTATTAAGTCAATTTTTGCCTATTGTAAAACCTTACCTCATCTCCGATTTACATTGTTAAATTGGTCAGTGATACTGGCATCTTTACTGCTGGCAAGCTAAATCACTGTGAGATTTTTTTTTCCCACTGCGAAGCAGGCATGAACCTCAGTTGCTCTCTCAGGGTGCTTTGGGGCAAAAGCCTGCATGACATCATAGCCTAAGCTAAACGTTGCTGCAAGGGCTGGGTTACATACAGCAACATCAAGATAAAATCAGCATTTATGATGCTGCAACCACCACTTCAGCCTTGAGTGTTTTTTCACCTTATGCATCCAAGCAATTTTCACCTCCCATTCATTCACCAATAACTTTATCACTAATTATCACAATGAAATAATCTATATCTTGTTTTTTTCCGCCACCAATCAGGCTTTCTTTGGGTGGTACATTTTGCTAAGAAATATTTTATTCCAAATGCATTTTAATTCGAATATTAAGAGAAAAATGGAAAAAAAATCATGATTTGTCAGTTTTTGGCCGCTATAGCTTTAAAATAATACATGCTACCATAATTAAAACCCACATATTTTATTTGCCCATTTGTCCCGGTTATTACACCATTTAAATTATGTCCCTATCACATTGTATGGCACCAATATTTTATTTGAAAATGAAGGTGCATTTTTTCAGTTTTGCGTCCATCACTATTTACAAGCTTATAATGTAAAATATATTAGTAATTTAACCTCTTGACATACATATTAAAAAGGGAAATAATAATCAAAGAAGGTCCTCACTTTTGGCATTTTATTGTATATAGATGTATATAGAGCGCTGGGTAGGTGGTAATACACCATCCTTCAACAGCGCATAAGTGATAAAGGGTCTACAGCTTAGTTATAGAACTACAATTATAAGGGTAGAAAAGAAGGTACATTTAGGCCTCTGTAGCCAAAATACAAAACACTTTATTGAAGGTCTTCAAATAACACACAAAGTCACATATTAATAAAAACAATCAAAACACAATAAGGACTGCGGGACCACTCACACTATCAAAATGGGGATAGCCTCACTCACACATTTAAATGATGTTCCTATCACATTGTATGGCACCAATATTTTATTTGGAAATTAAGGTGCATTTTTTCAGTTTTGTGTCCATCACTATTTACAAGCTTATAATGTACAAAAATATTAGTAATTTAACCTCTTGACATGCATATTAAAAAGGCTCAGACCCTTAGGTAACTATTTATGTTTTTTTTATTATAATTTTTTTCTAATTAAATTTTGTATTTAAATATTTTTGGGTGTGTGGGAGGTAAACAGTTAATTTTAAATGTAAAAATGTCTATTCATTTTAATAAAAATGTGTGTAGATGTAGTTTTACTATTTGTCCACAAGATGGCCACAGTCAAAAAATTTTTTTGGATTCCTGTAAGCGTACTTACAGGAAGTGAAAAGGGATTGTGTAACAGAACAATCGGGGCTTCTCCATAGAAGCCAGCGATCGTTCTAAGGGACTTAGATCAATGAATGGGAACTGCTTTCTCATTCATTGATCTCCGGGCTAACGGACAGGCCGCGCACCCCGGCGGTTCTGGCCATGCTTCCCCGACGGCTCCGTTTTCTCATGGACGTAGCTCCTATGTCCAGCATGCATATTTGGACGTAGGAGCTATCTTCTGAAGGCTAAAGTGGTTAATCAAAGTAAAAATTAGAATGCTGAATATTTTATGAAAACCACCACGGCTTGCACTCTGGCCATGGTGCGCACCAGTCCAGCATGGCGGTGCATTACACAGTGAGTTTGGTGTGTCAGTGTGAAGCAGTACTCTAATTACACTCCCAGATTGATGTATACACATGTAAGATGTTTTAAAGCACTTTAGGCCTGCAATTTAGCATTCAATGTGATTTCTGCCCTTCAAACGCTGCTTTGCGTCAAATTTTTTCCCTGGGACTTTTGGCATGTATCCCACTCCGCCATGCCCCCCTCCAGGTGTTAGACCCCTTTAAACATCTTTTCCATCACTTTTGTGGCCAGCATAATTTTTTCTAGTTTTCAAAGTTCGCCTCCTTATTGAATTCTATTGCGGTTCGCAAAAGTTTGCGCAAACCTAACTTTCGCTGGAGGATTGCAAACCCGGTTCACGAACTGAAAATCGGAGGTTCGAGCCATCTCTATTGTCAACTAACAACAATTGTTAATCATCATCCAGGTTTATGGACTGGCGCTTTACAGACATATTACTAGTCGGGAAGACTATTCTGTTCTATGAAGCAGCAGATGAGCAATTGATGCCTCATGGCTGCAAGAACAATGAGGAACAATGTGCTCGTTCCTCGTTTAACAATCCATCAAGCCATATCATTAAACAGACTCGAGTGAAAGCTATACTGATGTTACATTTCCACCTATAGTAATTACAAACAATCGTCTCTAATCGTGAAAATATAGCATGTGCACAGAGCTTAACTATCAATAACAAAGTGTTATAAAACCACGATGTACAAAAAAGGTCCTGGTATTATTTAAAGCAAACCTTAACTGAAAATAAACCTTGTGACATAATAATTTGTAGGTGTAGCAATAATAATAACTAGAAATTTCCTGAATTTTAAAATTCTCATTTTCAATTTAAAGGCTGTGATTTTAGTGAAGTGTACAGCAACCATGTCAGTGTGACGTAAATCTAGCTCATTCAGCTCCCATGGGAGAAAACTAATATTCTGTTGCACTTTTAAGCACTATCTTGTTATCTGGAGTCTTTGCTAACCAGATATACTGTAAAGTTGGCTATACATCTAGCGATTTGCCTGTACAATCAACCATTCGATTCAATCATTTCATTGAATCGAGAGAATCAAGTGAGTTCCAGAATGCCCAATTGATGAAAAGTGGCTGATAATATGTCAAGATGATCAACTTAGTCTATCAAGCAGGATGGGTCGATCGCACAAGAATTGGCTACTGTTCATCATTTGATGAATTCTGCATCATTCGATCAACTCTGAATCGATTTTAACATTCAGATTGTGGAGGCACAACATCAATCAGATCGATTTCTTGAATTTGTATTGCATAGGATATCACTTGTAGCTTGTAAGCCACTGGTCAATGAACTTTCGATCAACCATACTGAAATCGAACATTCAATAAAGTCAATCGATTTGTTGATTGAATCAGAGTTGCTAGATGTTTGGCTGCCTTGAAGGACCACTATCGCGAAAAAAGAGGGCAGTTAAAATCTAACAGAACCGACAGGTTTCTGGCCAGTCCATCTCCTCATGAGGGATTCTAAGGGTTTTCTTTGTTTTCAACAGCAGTTGCAAAGTGTGACTGACAAAATAGTGTGCAAGTGATTAGGGAGGCTGGCTGGTATCTTACTATTTTGGCAGTTAAACTGTTGTTTAGGAAATGCTGTTGAAAACAAAGAATACCTGAGAATCCCCTAAGAGGAGGTGGACTGGCCCAAAACCTGTCTGTTCTGTCAGATTTTAACTGCCTACTTTTTCCACTATAATGGTCCTTTAAGTGTTTGGCTTATGTTTACTTTCCAGAACTGTGGCTGTTTGACTGTGTAATTTTCATGAATAAAGCACTGTTTAATTAACCCCTGTAATGAAAAAAAAATACAAGAACACAGACAAGTTCTATGTAGGACTGGTACTATATATACCCATATATAATGTTACATGCCAGTTCAGGTATGTTTTAAAACATTTAAAATTCCATGAGCCCTTGTGCCTGACAGCAAGCGCATAACCCTTCCATTGAGGGTGGTTGACCTTTACTCAGCCATTCATGACCCTCCATTACAACCAACAATATTGTATAACCAAAAAGTTAAATAAACACTTCTATTGCAACAGAATTTTGACAACATGACCACATGGACAGGCACATGGCTGATGGAATTTAAAATTGATAAATGTAAAGCCATACACGTTGGACGTACCAATGGTAGAGCAACATAGATATAAAATAAATAGCATACAGTTAGGAACAACAGACTTGAAGAAGGACTTAGGAATACTGATTAAGTTAAGTCAAGTTAAGTAATCATATACAATGCCAGTGGTAGCTAAAGCAAATAAAATTCTGTGATGCATAAAACCGGAAATAATATCTTGAGATTGCTAGTATACTACTCCCTCTGTATAAATCACTTGTGAGGCCACATTTGGAGTATGGGATACAGTTTTGGGCACCATACTATAGAAAGGACATTGACCTTCTCGAATGGGTACAAAGGCGGGCAATAAAATCTATCAGAGGGATGAAAGACCTCACTTACCAAGAAAGATTGGGCAAACTGGGCTTATTTAGCTTTGAAAAAAGGCGACTGAGGGATGACCTGATTAATATGTGTAAATACATCAGAGGACAATACAAAAGTTTGGTAGATGAGCTTTTTGTCCCTAGGGTTGTGCAACGGACTATGGGACATGATTTGCGTATGGAGGAAAAAAGTTTTTGCCATCTATTTAGAAAAGGGACCTTCACAGTGAGAGTGGATAAAATCTGGAATATCTTACCTCAGGAAGTAGTTATGGCAAACGCATTTAAAGAGTGTTTGGATGCTTTTCTTGCATTGAAGGGCATCCACAGCTATAATTACTATGTAATTCCTAGGAGAGTTGATCCAGGGACTCACCTATATCTTTATCTGACTGCCATCTGGAGTTGGGAAGGAATTTTTCCCTTCTAAGGCTAACTGACCCAGGCCTTGTAAGGTTTTTCACCTTCCCCTAGATCAACAGGGATATGTGCGGGTTCGGGTTTTTTTTTTTCTGGTTGAACTTGATGGACAGGTGTTCTTTCTTTCAACCAAATTAACTATGTAAGTATGTAACCTACAGAGGGTTGTGATGTGCAGAAAGTATAAATCAGCAGGCCGTACAGGCTATTGCTGTTTACACATGCGCTCCTTTATTGAGAATATTTTTTTCCACTGTAGCCAGAAAGTTACATACACACAGTATATTCATGTTATAGCATCAGACAAAAAACACATCCATTATGGCCAAGACAGAAAATAACAGGAGTTGTTTATAAAGGCAATGTGAACTCACCTGAAAACATCCCTCGTTGCTTTCTGTGGTCCAGCGAAGCCTCTGAGCACTTCATCATTCAAGCAACATCCTTGATTGCTAGGCAACAGCTGGGAGGCATTGGAAGAGCAGCCTGGAAAGGGAATAATCAAAGCTGCCTATTCTCTAAAATGACTCCGAACTATGACCTAAACCAACAAGATGGGTGCAAGAAAGAACAGCTGTGACATTACTAAGCTCTTTCAATGATCTCTGGCATTTCTACAACTCTTTGTATGGTAAACAGCAAAACAGGGTTTTAAAATCTGCATATGAACCCATCTCTATGTGATCAGTTGTGCACCTAAAAGTTAAACTGAAAACAAAGAAACAAACATGGTGGAAGCCATTTCTATCTCACTTTTTATTTGTGTGCAGTGGCATAGCATTAGGGGTTGCAGAGGTTGCCACCACATCGGGGTCCTTAGGCTAATATTCACTTCTATAGATGTTAGCACGGGCGTGCTAACAGTTAGCACGTGAAGTGCCGTTCGCAGATTTTTGCATGCGCAAATTCCCGAGATCGCAGACATTTGCACGCGATAACGCAGACATTTGCGCCGATCACGTGCAAAAGTGTGCGTTATGGCGCGCAATTGTCCGCGTGCGCAAAAGTCCACGAGTGGCACTTCACGTACTAACTGTTTAGCACGCACGTAGCTAACAGTTAGCATGAGTTTGTGAATGCTTGGGGGCCCCAATGTAAAACTTGCACTGGGGTCCACAGCTCCTTAGATACGCCACTGTTTGTGTGTTGTGTGTGAGGCGCTTAAGAATGGGTGATGGTGATAATAATAATAATTATAGAGGTAAGCGTGACTTACCTCACCAATGGATCTGGGTCAATTCTGTTAATTAATAGGACATCAAAAACAGGAGTTGGAGGAGCACTCATCTATAGGAAGGAACTATTGTGTGCCCAAGCCTTGGATTCCTGTATCCTCAGAATCCTCAGTAGTCAAATGTAGAAACGAGGCTGGCACCACCAGAAGTAGAAAAGTAATAAATTAGCTCTTTATTGATCAGTCATTAAAATGACAGCATGGTCAAAAAATAAGGCTTTGCCGCCAAAGCCTTATTTTTGACCATGCTGTCATTTTAATGACTGATCAATAAAGAGCTAATTTTTTACGTTTCTACTTCTGATGGTGCCAGCCTCGTTTCTACATTTGTTAATTAATAGGATTATTATTGCCACACAGAAGTGTAACTAGGCTTCATGCCCCCCCCCCCTTTCCTGAGAACTTCACAGGGCCCCATGCTTAAAAAAACATCCTCCCCCAAGCAGTGGCATAGCTAAGGAACTATGGGCCCCGTGCACATTTTACATAGGGCCCCCCAAGCACTCTATACATAAGAATTGATAAGGTGCACCAAAACCTGCCAAGGATTTCCACAGTGTCAGAGTTGCAAGAAGGGGATGGGGAACAGTTTGTTAATGATTACTACTATTAAAAGCATCTATAGAAGGGATTATTACCAGCACAGGGCCAATAGAGAGGTAATATTGTGCTAGAGGGAAGGCTCCAATGCGGTCACTACCTCTGCAACCCCTATCGCCACTGCCCCCAAGTATGAACTGTTTGTGACCACTAGGGCCCCCTTAATGAGAGTAGTGCAGCATGCACATACTTACATTGCTGCGGTTCTGTTCTCTCCTGCAATGTGGCAGCCTGCACCAGAGTTCCTCTGTAAGGCCTCATGTCATATGACATACATCGGGGCCTTACAAACGACAGCTGCTTTGCATTGCCATGCTGCAGAAAGAAGAGAATAGAGAGGAGCCATGGCAATGTAAGTATGTGCATGCTGCACTGCTGCTCTGCATAAAGGGAAGCAATGGGGTACCCTTACCCCCCACCCCAGTCGTAGCAGCGATTGCTATCCATGTTGGCACATTTACAGTGCATTTCCCATTTCCGCAGGTATCATGCCTAATCAACTTGTTTTCAATTTAGTATGTATGTAGCATTCAGAGGGGCTCACAATCTTATACCTATCATAATAATAACTCAATTATAGTGGGCAATTTTATTTATTTTTTCTTTTTTTGGGGGGGGGGGGGGGGGGCAATTATCTTATCTGTATATTTTTAGACAAGTCATATAATATTTACATTGCCCTTTTCTCCTGGTGGTCTCAAAGCACCAGAGCTGCAGCCACTAAGACATCCTCTAAAGGCAGTAGCAGTGTTGGGGAGTCTTGCCCAAGGTCTCCTTACTGAATAGGTGTTGGCTTACTGAACAGGAAGAGCCAAGATTCTAGTATTCAAGATACTACACAGGTGGTGTACTATAAGATAGCTACACACCACAGCACAAACAACAACAACAAATTTACAGCAGCACCAGTCCTCAAAGGGACTTTTGGGGTCCCTAGTTGGTGAACTACAAGGAGCTGAATGCCTGTGGAAGCAGCTACATAGCACTGGATAACACAGAACTGCTATCTATCTGTCCCTCAATCACCAGCAGAGCTCTCCCTACACTGACTCCAGGCAGGCAGCAAAATGCCTGCCAGGTTTGTTCCTTTTATGGGGGGAAGGGGTGGCCTGTGTGGTAAAAATGCTTAGTTGGCTGTCCTGTACCACCTGACGTAAATTGCAACTGTCGGGCATAACAACAAAAATCAATTTTTTATTTTTATCTGGTAAGCAAGTAATAAGAGTGCTAACCAGACAATCCAAAAGTTAAAATCATTATTACCTTTCTAGTTGATAAATGATCATTCCCCGGTTTACTTGACTCAAATAGGAAGTTGCAGGGCATGCTGGGTTGTCCTTTTTTGCTTCTCTACTTTCCCCTCAGACTTAACTAATGCTGATTGACTGAAGCCTCTTTCTCTCCTGTTTTCCTCCTCCCACGCCTCTGTTCCTTTCTGATTGACCAATATTTCTCATGCTGAGACAATGCACTTTCTATAGTGAAGGGTGGGCAAATCGGAAGCGGGAAAAAAGGGCGCAGGCCGCTAGTGGACAAAAAAGGGCGCCGCCATTCACTCTCATAATAAATAACGTTTAATGGGCGCCGAGCAGGAAAAAAGGGCGCAGGACATAAATAACGTTTACAAACGGCGCCAGGAGATTTTTAATGATTTATAAGTGTGCTTGTGGTGATTTACGTTTATAAAATGCACCCGTGCCGAATAACGTTTATAAAAATACTAAACATATTTATCTTATTTAACTAATTAAAACATTATTTAAAGTTTTATCCCTTACTGTTTGTACAACATTATTATTCACAAAATAAAGTGATCAGTACGTAACGTAAATTGCAAAATATTTTTTGCATCCACAATTAGTAAAACATTATTATCCACATAATAAAGGGGGGTCTTAGGTTTAGGCACCACCAGGGGGGTCTTAGGTTTAGGCACCAACAGGGGGGTCTTAGGTTTAGGCACCAACAGGGGGGTCTTAGGTTTAGGCACCAACAGGGGGGTCTTAGGTTTAGACACCAACAGGGGGGTCTTAGGTTTAGGCACCAACAGAGGGGTCTTAGGTTTAGGCACCAACAGGGGGGTCTTAGGTTTAGGCACCAACAGGGGGGTCTTAGGTTTAGGCACCAACAGGGGGGTCTTAGGTTTAGGCACCAACAGGGGGGTCTAGGGGTTAGGGGTAGGTACAGGGAGGGTTACTTAGGCACCAACAGGGGGGGTCTTAGGTTTAGGCACCAACAGGGGGGTCTTAGGTTTAGGCACCAACAGGGGGGTCTTAGGTTTAGGCACCAACAGGGGGGTCTTAGGTTTAGGCACCAACAGGGGGGGTCTTAGGTTTAGGCACCAACAGCGGGGTCTTAGGTTTAGGCACCAACAGGGGGGTCTTAGGTTTAGGCACCAACAGGGGGGTCTAGGGGTTAGGGGTAGGTACAGGGAGGGTTACTTAGGCACCAACAGGGGGGGTCTTGGGTTTAGGCACCAACAGGGAGGTCTTAGGTTTAGGCACCAACAGGGGGGTCTTAGGTTTAGGCACCAACAGGGGGGTCTAGGGGTTAGGGGTAGGTACAGGGAGGGTTACTGAGGCTCCAACAGGGGGGGTCTTAGGTTTAGGCACCAACAGGGGGGTCTTAGGTTTAGGCACCAACAGGGGGGTCTTAGGTTTAGGCATCAACAGGGGGGTCTTAGGTTTAGGCACCAACAGGGGGGTCTTAGGTTTAGGCACCAACAGGGGGTCTAGGGGTTAGGGATAGGTACAGGGAGGGTTCTGTGTAAGAGTAGGCTTAGGTATAGTTTTAGTAAAATTTTAGTAATAATTACTAATGTTTTACAACACTTATTACGAACGTAGTTATATTTATATCATCGTTATAAAGAATATTTTCAGATTTTATTATAAGAACAAACCGTAAATGAAGGTTATTCACAATAATATAGAATTATAACAATTAAACATATATTATTGTTTTTTTAATAAACGTAATTATAAGTTTAACTTTAGAAACAGGGAAGATTAATGTTTTCACAATTTCCGATTTCCTAAACATTATTTAATGATTTATAATTTTGTTAAACATTATTTGTAAACGAAATATAGCACACTATTTTTATAAACCCTATTAATGATTAATTATTATTTAGAGTTTACACCCCGCGCCCTTTTTGTCCGGGCGCCCTTTTTGTACGTACGCGGGCAAATCAGGCAGAGGAGAGTAAGGGAGCAAATTACATCAGGATTGGCTTAAAAATAGCCACAGTTAATATGGGAAATGCTAAAAGGGATTTTCTCTTTTTTTTACTGTAGAAAAATCACTAAAATCAAAACGTAGACAGTGCAATACATATGTAAGTAGAGCAAGTATTTATCTACTTATACATGTTTTTTTTTTTCCTGAGATAGTATTAAGGGTGAAGGGTCAAGAAATGGCTCCATGTTAAAGTGTAGGGCAAATGCGAAGTTCGCCTAAATTTTGCATTAAATACGAACAGAGAACGATTGTTGTTTGCCACAAACTGCCGGCAAAAATATTTGTCCATTACTAGTAATTTAATATTTTCCTTATTGGAAAAATTAAAACACTTTGAAATATAACCTATTTATAGTACTAATTCAGAAAAACAAATGAACAAAATGAACAAATACACTGTACATTCCCATTAAGGCAAACCTGAACTGAAAAATACATACACACGTCATACTTACCTTCTGTGTAGTCTACTCGTCAATCTCTTTCTCCTCTACTGCATCCTGTTTGTCCGCTGTGATCTATGGAATTCTCCATCCTTTATTTTGAAAATGGCCAATAACCCATAACAGCTTCCTGGTCTCCCCACTGTTAAATTGTAATATCGCCCACTTGAACCATGGGGAAACATGGATAGTACCTTGCTCATCAGTGGTCCTTTCAGTTTTAACTGACAGCAACTGATATATAACTGACAGCAACTGATATATTTCAGTTCTGACAAAATCTTGTCAGAAATGGAAGGAAGCGTTGTAAGATGAAAATGGTGAGATTCTGAGAGTAACTGACGGCGAGGTAAGTATGTAATGTTCATTTGCAGCTATGTCATGTGTTTATTTTAAATAATTTTACTCGCTTCAGATTCCCTTTAAGGTGCACCTTTTCTGGAAAAAAAAAAAAAACAACAACAACATAATCCAGCATTAACCATTGGTTGAGGAACTTGACTTTTTTTTGTAATTAATGGTCTGCTTTTCTTCAGCTTTATCTACCATTTTTATGTTGAAGGCTGAAACTGAGGCTGCAGGTTATGAGCAGAATCACCTCCTGTGTTAACCACCCTGGCGTTCTGATAAGATCGCCAGGGCGGCTGCGGGAGGTTTTTTTTTAAATAAAAAAAAAACTATTCCATGCAGCCAACTGAAAGTTAGCTGCATGAAAGCCCACTAGAGGGCACTCCGGATGCGTTCTTCTGATCGCCTCAAGCGGCCAGAAGTAACACGGAAGGCCGCAATGAGCGGCCTTCCGTGTTTCGCTTACCTCGTCGCCATGGCGACGAGCGGAGTGACGTCATGGACGTCAGCCGACGTCCTGACGTCAGCCGCCTCCGATCCAGCCCTTAGCGCTGGCCTGAACTGTTTGTTCTGGCTACGCTGGGCTCGGGCGGCTGGGGGGACCCTCTTTTGCCGCTGCACGCGGCGGATCGCCGCGCTGCGGCGGCGATCAGGTAGCACACACGGCCGGCAAAGTGTCGGCTGCGTGTGCTGCTTTTTATTTCATTAAAATCGGCCCAGCAGGGCCTGAGCGGCAGCCTCCGGCGGTGTTGGACGAGCTGAGCTCGTCCAGACCGCTCAGGTTGTTAAATAGACCTCTAAGAACAGCAGCTTCAGAGTTTTTATTGGTAAATGAAATCAGCGGGAAACACATTGTTCTGCGTTCGTATATCCATAGTGTGCTTAATGGAATGTATAAGACGTGGCCGGCTCCTAGTCATGCATTACTTGTGTATGAGGGATTTCTGTTTTTTTTCATTGCAAAGGCTGCAGATTAAAAGAATAAGAGCTAAGAAAAATGCCGTCTATGGTTGTATTGTGGAAGCCACAGGGGCTTGAGATACCATTAGCCCCATGCTTACTGCAGAAATAGGAGTTCACATTACCCGGCTACCCACTAACACCGAAATAGCTGCTCAACAGAGTCTAATATAGAAGGTTCTCTGCTCTGCCTGAGTACTTTTTGCTAAGTCAATTGATTATTCAGATAATTTGTTCTGCTTCAGTGTCCAACTGCTCTAACATTATCTAGAGACTTTCCAACTCATACTAAGTGGAACTGCATTATAAATCAATTAGTTTATGTGTGTGTTTTTTATGTCACTTTGGTTTTAAGCCTTGTTTTCATTATTTGAATTATAGATTTCTTTCCCTTGGATTAATACTGAATACCAGTTTTATTTTTAGAATTTTAGAAATGGCTGTCATGTGGTCTGTTTAGTGAAAAAGTAAATGTACAATTGATTTTCTTCAAGCAGACTCCAGTACTAACTGCTTTCTGTTGGACTGAAGGGATGTATTGCATAGGTGTATAGCTCACAACTGTCCCTCTTTTGAAGGGACTGGCCCTCTTTGGGAGCCCTGTCCCTCTTTTTTCCTCATTTGTCCCTCTTTCAGAACTTTGTCCCTCTTTCTATGTAAATTTATATACTTCTCTACTAAAAAATGCTTGATTGAATTTTATTCCCATTCTTTAAATTGATATATTACTAATATTACTAATTTTAATATGTTAATATGAAGAAAAATGAACCAGGATAGAAATGACCAGTGTGGCTTGAATTATAAAACAACATACTTTTCTTATGAAATCTTTATGGTGTGCATGATTAGGGGTGTGGTAGGGGTGTGACTTAAAGAGGAACTCCAGTGAAAATAATGTAATAAAAAAAGTGCTTACTTTTTACTATAATTATGTATAAATGATTTAGTCAGTGTTTGCCCATTGTAAAATCTTTTAAATCCCTGATTTACATTCTGACATTTATAGTAGTGGCTGGATAGTGTACTGGTTAAGGGTTCCGCCTTTGACATGGGAGACCAGGGTTCGAATCCTGGCTAGGTCAAGTACCTATTCAGTAAGGAGTTCAAGGCAAGACTCCCTAACACTGCAGGGTGGCCTCCTGAGCGCGTCCCAGTGGCTGCAGCTCTTGAGCGCTTTGAGTCCGACAGGAGAAAAGCGCTATACAAATGTTCGGATTATTATTATTATTATTTATCACATGGTGACATTTTTACTGTTGGCAGGTGATGTAGCTGCTGCATGTTTTTTTGGCAGTTGGAAACAGCTATTTCCCACAATGCAGCAAGGTTCACAGACAGGAAACTGCCAAGAGTACATACTCAGAATTTGTTTGTGGGAGGGGTTTCACCACAATATCAGTCATACAGCGCCCCTGATGGTCTGTTTGGGAAAAGGAATAGATTTCTCATGTAAAGGGGGTATCAGCTAGTGATTGGGATAAAGTTCAATTCTTGGTCAAAGTTTTTCTTTAAGTGTCCCTCTTTCTCATCTCAAAAAGTTGAGAGGTATGCAGGTGTATGTTTTAGAGTGATTGTTATTGGTGTATATGGGGCATAGGGAAGTCAACATCGTCCATTTTGTTGCATCTGTTTTGAATGCAGGTTGTGTAACCTGCTTATAATTAGGCTCTGCACATCCATGCAGTTGGTAAATCAGATGCAGCCTGCCTTGGGAAGTGCTGCCACCTCCTCCTCCATGGGGCCAGAGCCGGGACAAGGTCCTGCAGCACCCAAGGCTGAGGCACCAAAGTGCGCCTCTCCATCTCTCCCACCCTAGCCGTCACACACTGTATACTATTAGACTAAGAGGCACCCCAGGGCCCCAACACCTCAATCTCTAGTTATCTGGCTTGCAGTCACTGTCATGTATCTCCTTTTCTTATTTCTCTCTGCTTCAAACACAATAGGGGAATGAGCTGAGTGAGTTGTGCGCACCCTCCTACACTGCGCCCTGAGGCTGGAGCCTTTCTTGCCTCTTCCTCGGCCTGGGCCTGCATGGGGTATATGCACAAAGTACGGTCAAGTTGCTGTGTGCAGGTAGCACATGGCAGTTTCACTGTTACTTACAGTGACAAAATAGCATGCTTTGTACAATAATCGTGACGCCTGTTACTCAGGTATCTCAAGCATTGTTAGAGCAGAGTGCACAGCAATTTTGTATAATGTGTAACTTGTGTAATGTGCATTACTCTCACAACACTTGCATTATCCAAATAATGCAGATCATGCTGATTGTGCTATGCGTGCTACCTTGTCACTGTGGAAAATGGTAAAACTTTACCATATTTTGTGCATATGCCCCTAGCAGCTATGCATCATTTCACTATACCATTAGGTCAATAAATGATTTATGTATCCGTTTGTGTTCCTATCAATCAATTTTAGAAGTCTGCACCACCTTAAAATTAAGTATCTAAAGTATATTAAAGTTAAAATACATAAAAAGAACTGTCGGGCGACGACAGACGCTGTTTCGGGCTCCTGCCCAGTTCTGGATGCACATAAATCACAAACAGGCTTATATACAACAAATCAACAAATCATATTAAACATACAAATTGGACGACCTGATGAGGAACTATTCATTACATATGCAAAACACACCCCTTTGTCCACACCTTCTATCCCATTGGTCAATGTAAATACAAAATGTAGCGGTTTAGGAAACAATAATCACATGCAGCATTAGACTTACCTAATAGGTAACAGTATGTGGATGCATCACATAAATTTGAGGCTGAGCATCAGAACAATTTCCCCTAACGGAGTTGCGTTATTGCTGCCGCCTCTGTATACAAACAATCGTCTGTGTTCCTTTATGTGCTGGTTTTCAGCTTTATGTGTGACAAAATCATCCTTACCTACGCCTCTGATATTATACCCCCCCCCCCCCCCCAATTATCTGTTTCTCATGTCTTCTTATTAGAGACTAACCCCAGCCTTCACCCTAAATTTGGTCCCTTACAATGATGTATAACCCTTACATCCAATTCAACTCCCATAAGTAATACTGAAGAGAATGAAAAGAATTCTGACATGATACTTTCCCCCAACACCAAGGGCCTGTTTCCACTACACGCAGATTGGATGCAGAATGAATGCAGAAAAACTGACTCCAATGAATGCCTATGGGAAAATCTGCATCAGAAAAATTGCATTTAGTGTAAACAGGTCCATAGACATTCATTGCAGTTTTTCTGCATCCATTCTGCATCCAATCTGCATGTAGTGGAAACCGGCCCTAACTCCTAAATTGATACTTACCCCACACTAATCATTCTAATCTAATACTAAGGGTGCGCTCACACTATGGCCTTGATTCACAAAATGCCAGTAATATTACTATGCCCACAGAGTACCAGTATTTACACAAGTCTCGTAGCACACATTGCACACATACTGCAACTTCTGTTATACAGGTAACTTGTGTGTTAATTCTATAATGTGTGTTACGCAAGTAGCGTAACGACCATTACCTTAAAAAGCAGCATTAGGATTGCAGCATTTTTTTGTGCGGGAGGCAGCACATCCCATAGCTGTATATGGCACGGGTTCTGGGATTCGTCTGCGTACTCACAGACCAGGAAGTGCCGCTGTGCGTCTAGCAGCCATGTGTGGCGGCTAGTGGAAACGGGCCTTAATAAGTTCTAGATGACCGCAGACAAAAGAAAGAAAACTAGTTGCAAATTTCAATGCAGGTCTCCCACAATAATTTCTGATCAGATGAATCTAAGCAGATAAAACTGCAGATAAGTGCAGATAATAAGATAAAACTTAAAGGTTTACCAGCTATTAACAACCAATGATATAAGGTTGTTAAACAAGGGTTTGCTGAATAGCCAATGATATCCTGGCAGTTTAAACTCCACAGGGTCCTCGGTAGTGTCCAACCCCTCTGATGCAATTGAATGCAACATCTCCCAGGAATCCCTCCACGATGCAGTTTTGGCCACAAATCAAAATAAGTAGTTGTTAAATAGTATCTAAATGTGATTTTATTTCAACTTATAAAATCAGAGTAAAGGTTTAAAACAAACAATGTACTTGCAAGGACCTGAATCATAGGGTACCACAGATCTAAAAGAATAGAAGAAAGACAATGATATTCAAAAGAAACCAATCTGGTGCAGTGTGTCTCCAACACGAGGGGTTTCGCACACTGGCATCCTCAGGGTAAAATCCTTTCCAGTTCACCGTAGGTATACTGGAAACCATTGCCCAATCCACTGCTGGACCAATGAAAACTATCAACCAATCCACTACTGGCCCGCTGAAAACCACTACCGACTACACTACCCGAGCACTAAATAATTCACTTAAAACCAGTGCCCAGCCTACTGCTCTTTCATTGAAAAATACAGCATTGCTGAAATCTCGAGTGCTGGTGCCCAAAACAGGTGCCAAAAGCTTCTACTTCACTTCTTGACACCTTTACCAATCCTAACACTGTTAATAGCAGAAGATTGGATAAAGTTCAGCTTGATCCTGTTTGCCGAGAACATTTTAACTCAGACTTTTATTGATATAAGAAAAACAAAAGTTTGCTTTCCTAAAACAGAAAGAATTTGCGATAATTCAGGTTGGAGTGAGCTCGAGATATCTCCCAGGCACCACTGCTGAATATATGCAAATTAACCATTGTACCCTTAGAAGCTAAACACACCTCCAGAACCGCTGGAATGCAATGATGTGTCAGCTTGTTAATAAGTACAGAGCCATAATTATTATTGATATAAATTATTTTTCATCTGCAATCACTGAGCAAAAGCTTACAGACGGCAAATGCTGAAGTTCACCGCTTCTTCATAAACACAATTGTATAATTGTCCTGAGAACAATATAAATATAAACCCATGCAGCCTTTACCCGTGACAGTCACTTAAACTGCTCTGAATACATCTGTCAAATAATATTTGTATGCTTGTAACGATAAGGCCAGCTAAGCAGCACACAGCAAATTTCCTTCCCAAGAATTACTTCCGGGAACCAATCCAAAGCGAGATTGTTTCTAATGTGATTCTGTGGCTTCATTGTTGCCCAAATCTGCTACCGTCTGCAGAGACTAAAAGCTAATGAAAAATTGTTACAATGCATTAGTCATAACAAGTAAAATGTTACGCAGGGCATATAGGCTTAATCAGTATGACAGCTTAAAGATCAATGATGGATGATGTGTTTCATTTGAATTTAACCAGATAAGTGAGCAAATACACTGAGCAAATATACCGAGCATTTATTATATGTATACATATTAGGTAAAAATAACAGATTGAAATGCAGGAACGATAGATCTATATTAAAATGGTGCAACAGCTCTTTTTCATTTATTGTAAGTGCAATGGACCCATGAAATTAGTCTGGGGACTTTAATGATTAAATTGCACACCCCTGAATTTGAAAAGGAAACACTGAATAACCTTGAAAAACAAAAGATTGCTTTCCTAAAACAGAAAGTATTTGCGATAATTCAGGTTGGAGTTACCCCCGAGATGTCCCACAATGCATCACTGCTAAAATACACAATTTATCCATCGTCATCCCTGTGAGATAGCCACACCTCCAGATCCACTGGAACGCAATGATGTGTCAGCTTATTAATATTACAGAGGCACAATAATCCGCCATGCAAACAAACTGTTTCGGTTTGATTGATCCTAGTCCGGGACATGGTATGGATTAAAGTGGTCTGAAAGCCAGCATTTCTACTTTGCTCTAAAAGATTTCACAGCTTGAAAGCTACTATCCCAGAATGATTTCTTTTTTTGCAGAACATCACTGAAATGGTTAAACAAAGCACTTTGTCCTGCTATTTAGCTTCAAATCCGCATCCAAACTGGAGATAACAGTATCTTTGTTTACATTCCAATGTTGTTACATGTGTGTAAACACAGTCTAACAAGTGAAAAGGAGCTCTCTGTGCTTCAGGCACACACACAGTTCAGAATAGCTCATTAGTAGATGTTAATATATAATAAAAACAGTTTGAATAAAATGCAATGACCGCTATTAGGGCACGATAAACTACACTTTGGAATTAAATAACAGACAATATTACATATGCACAAAAAGCAAATATGATAACTGTATGAGTAATAAAAAGTAGGAAAACACATTTTTATTGAATATTATGTCGGAGTTTCAGACCACTTTAATGTGGCTCTATGGGGTAGGACTTGAAACATCCAGAGGTACAGAGTACCTAGGAAGCTCATTAATATTAATAAGCTGAAACATCTTTGCATTCCAGCGGATTTGGAGGTGTGGCTAGCTCACAAGGACGACAATGGATAATTTGCATATTTCAGCAGTGATACACTGGGGGACATCTCAGAGCTCACTCCAACCTGAATTATCGCAAATACTTTCTGTTTTAAGAAAGCAATCTTTTGTTTTCCATAGCATTTTAGTAAGAGGGCTTTTAGGTCCATTGTAGCCTCTTACGCACTCCTAGGAGTTCTGGTTCACCATGAGCTTACTCTGGACCACTGAATAACCTTGCATGCGAGGAATACGATAAGGGCTAAAGCATAACTTGTAATTATTAGTATAAAAGTACTCAAGAGGACACTGACAAGTGATGCTGCTAACATACAAAAATGTGTATAGTGAAGCAGTATGGAGGCATTGCGTTATTGCCAACACCCTGCTGCTATATGAGCTGACAGGCTTACTGAGATGTGATAACATGTGAATGTTTTGTTGATAGCTTTGCACCTTAGCCTTCTTTGGCACGTATCCTTTTATTCCCCTGACAATGAACATTTTTTTAGGGTTCAAAACATGTAGGGATGTATGTAGGGGGGTGTTTTGTATTTACTATACAGTGTGAGAGGTTAGACCCAATTGACAATCTAGTGGATTAGTCTAAACTGCTCTCTCCTCCATACTGCTTCACTATTCACATTTTCGTATGTTATCAGCATCACTTGTAAGTATCCTCTTGAGTACTTTTTATATTATTAATTAAAAGCTATGTTTTAGTCCTTATCGTATTCCTCGCATGCAAGGTTATTCCGTGTTTCGACTTTAACCACTTCAGCCTTCAGTCGTTTTTCACCTTATGCATCCGAGAAATGTTCACCTCCTATTCATTCGCCAATAACTTTATCACTAATTATCATAATTAATTGATCTATATCTTATTTTTTCCACCACCAATTAGGCTTTCTTTGGGTGGTACATTTTGCTAAGAGTAATTTTTTTCTAAATGCATTTTAACAGGAATATTAAAGAGAATCTGTACTCTAATATTCTTACAATAAAAAGCATACCATTCTATTCATTATTTTCTCCTGTGCCCCTCTGTGCTGTTTCTGCCACTCTCTGCTGCAATCCTGGCTTGTAATTAACAGTTTTAGGCAGTGTTTACAAACAAACTAACCAGCTTCTAATAGGCTCAGCTAAGCATAGTGTGTGAGTCATTCAGAGTGTGCAGGGGGCCTGCAGAGGGTGTGTATCGCTTCTACCAATCACAAGCAGCCCTGCACATTCCACACAATCAAGCCTTAGCCCGACAAACAGGACAGAGGAAAGATACATTGATTTATTACAGAGACAGTGCAGTTAGGAAAGACTGCAGTAAGCCAGAGCAGATTAGAACAGGCATAGGAACTTATAGGATAGAAGAACTAAGGCTGAAAAATTTGTTACAGAGTCTCTTTAAGAAAAAAAAATCGAAAAAATTCATTATTTCTCAGTTTTCAGCCATTATAGCTTTAAAATAATACATGCTACCATAATTAAAACCCACATATTTTATTTACCCATTTGTCCTGGTTATTACGCCATTTAAATTATGTCTCTATCACAATGTATGCCGTCAATATTTTATTTGTAAATAAAGGTGCATTTTTCAGTTTTGCGTTCAGCACTATTTACAAGCTTATAATTTAAAAAAATTTAGTAATATACCCTCTTGACATACATATTAAAAAAGTTCAGACCCTTAGTTTATGTTTTTGTTTTTTTTATTGTATTTTTTTATTTATTTTTTTAGTTAAACTTTTGATTTAGGTATATTTTGGGTGTGGGAGGTAAACAGTTAATTTTAAATGTAACGTATTGTGTTTGTATGAAAAACATGTATGTACGTGTAGTTTTACTATTTGGCCACAAGATGGCCACAGTCACTTTTTTTAAATTCCATCCTGTAAGCAAGAGTGCTTGCTTACAGGAAGTATAAGGAGGATGTGATTTTTTTTTGTTCAGAAAGACAGCAGCTTCTCATAGAAGCTGTTGGTCTTTCTAACGGGGACTGAGATCAATGAATGGGAACTAGGTTCCCATTTATTGATCTCCAGTCTAACGGACGGCGGCACGGGAGAGAGCATGCGCGCGATCTGCCGCGGGAGCGCACGGCATCAGCCTTTTGGACATAGGAGCAACGTCCAAAAGGCTAAAATGGTTAATGATGACACTAGTGACCAATATACCACACATAATAATTTATTTGTAGTAATAAGGGATGCTCCTTCGGATTCCGCGGAGTTGAAATGTCCACATTTCTGATTGGAAAACAGAAATCAGAATTCCGCGGAAATCTGATTTACCGCAACTCAGTAATTTTAGCCCACTCACAGAACTCGGAATGCAGAATTTTCCATTGATGCAAAAGATTCAATTTTTCTGATTTTTTTTTTTTGATTTTCGATTTTTTTTTCAGTTTTTTGTAGCCTCAGATATTGGAAAATCAGAGAAACTGAAAAATTAGGAAAAAACGTAAATTAGAAAAACAGAAATCGGAAATTGTCATTGGCGGAAATCGGCATTTCGGTGGAATCGGAAATGGGCATTTCCGCCTATCCCTAGTAGTAATATTTAGTTCATTCCATGTATATTTATATCAGAAACAATATTTTACTGAGTGCGATTACATGTAATTATAGCAATTAAGATATTTACAAGTAATGTGGCTTGAAATTTATCCACTACCCACCTCTCATGGACTTCAGACATTTGCCACACCTCCAGATGGAACTCCTTGTCTCCGAATCAAGATTCTTTCCACCTGATTCACTTTGTTGTTTCCTCAAAAGTTACAAAGATGGACACAGATTGGGACTCCTCCACACTTACGTCTAGGACTCAATCTATGGCCCCAATTGTCCCTCCTCTGTACTCCTATATCTGTTGTACTATTATCTTGATTGTTAAGCTTGAGTAACCAGTTCCCTTGTTTTTTCTCTGTTTCTTTTCTCCAAAATAAAAACAAGTATAACAAAAAAAAGATATTTACAAGTAGTGCCACTAGTGATCTATGAGGAATTGTGCTTAAAGACCTACTCCAAGTGCACATGTTTTCTATGAAGAGACTCAGTTTCAGCATCTTTGTATACAGTACGTGTTGTGGCACCCCCGGTTGAGTTGGGCACCTGGTTGGTACAGATCTAAGCAGCCATTTGGACATCGGCTGCTGCCTGGTAAATGGATGCTTCATGGACCACAATGTTAGTTGCGGCTATGGTGGTGCCTAGCTGGAAATTTGAGCCCAGGAAATACCGAAGCCTTTATGGTCAGCACCTGGCTGTGGCCAGCACCTAAAAAAGTAATCTGTGCCCCGAATTTCTGCTATTGAAGCTGTACTCCAACGGGGTTGCAGCAGTGACAGCGGCTATGGTCGGCTGTGGGGGGATGGCTACAGTAGCTGCGAGGGTTAGTGTTATGCATAGACAGGGAGGAGGTTAGTATTAGGAGGAGGTAGAGGGAAGTTAGTGTTAGAGGTAGATAGAGGAGGGTTAGTGTGAGAATAGGGGTACAGTGAGGGATGGTAGAATATTGGTATAACTATTCAATGAAAAATTTACATTGTGAAACCAAAAATGACCATTTTCGCTTATCACTAGTGGTTAATACCCATACAGTACTAATAAAGAGCTAATGCTGTGTCTGGAGGAGGGTCCCATGTCCCCCACTCAGGACCGTGTACCCTGGGGCTGTCTCAACCACTGCACCAAGGGGCGTAGCAAAGCCATAGCAGCCATAGCAACTGCTATGAGGCCCTGGAGCAGAGCGGCCCTAAGTGGTAATTATGTGTTCAATTCATTTTTCTTTTTTTCTCCACCTGCAGACTTTATCTCAGTGCCCAGGAATGTACATTGCCCGCCCAGTCAACTCGTATTCCATTGGGTAGGGGCAAATGGCATTGCTCAAGACTGGCTAGGTCCATGCCCATTTCTAGCCCCGTGCGGGGCGTGCCACCGCCCGGGGCGCTGTTGGGAGGGGGGCCCTGTAATGGAGGGGGGAAGCACCGCAGCCGCGGGGAGGGCAGCCCGACCTCTCCAGACCTCTCCCTCCCTCTCCCGGGCCACCCTCCGTGCTCCCCCCTCAGATGTATAGTGAGCAGCAGCAGCAGCCAGGGAGGGAGCGCTGTATACAACATACCTCCCTGGCTCCAAGCGCTGCTCTCTCACCGCCGGTCTTCTTCTCTCTGCATACACGCTTATACACACGCTGCTTCCTGTTTAGCCGGAAGCAGCGTATGTATACGCGTGTAGGCAGATGGGAGAAGACTGGCGGCGAGAGAGCAGCGCTTGGAGCCAGGGAGGTATGTTGTATACAGCGCTCCCTCCCTGGCTGCTGCTCACTATACATCTGAGGGGGGAGCACGGAGGGCGGCCCGGGAGAGGTCGGGTTGCCCTCCCTGCGGCTACGGTGCTTCCCCCCTCCATTATGGGGGACAGCTACCTATCTAAACCTATCCTGGGGGGCACCTACCTAATCTAACCTACGCTGGGGGGCCGCTACCTATCTAACCTATCCTGGGGGGCACCTACCTAATCTAACCTACGCTGGGGGGCAGCTACCTATCTAACCTATACTGGGGGGGCAGCTACTTATCTAACCTATACTGGGGGCACTTATCTAACCTGTATTGGGGGCACCTACCTACCTAGCTAGCCTATACAGGTGACAACTATACTGGCTACCTATATTGGAGACACCTACCTAAATGACCTATACTGGGGGCACCTACCTATCTAACCTATGCTGGGGGCAACTATTCTGGCTACCTATATTAGAGGCACCCACCTAGCTAACCTGTACTGGAGCACCTACCTATCTAACTTATACCGGGGGCGCCTGCCTATCTAACCTATACTGGGGGCAACTATACTGGCTACCTATACTGGAGGCACCTACCTGGCTAACCTATAGCGGGGGCAACTATACTGGCTCACCTATGCCTGGCTACCTATACTGGGGTACCTATTCTTGGCTACCTATACTGGGGGACCTATACTAAGTGAAACTAGACCTGGCTAACCTATACTGCGGGCACCCATACCTTGCTCCGGGGGGGGGGGGGGGCGCAATTTTTACACCCTCGCCCTGGGTGCATTTTAGCCTAGAAACTGCACTGGCTAGGTCTGATGGCCTCAGTTGTCCAGCGAGCCAACTCTTTATTGTAGAGTATATCAAAGAAAAGCAAATAACCCCAGCTACCATAACCCCCCCCCCCCCCCCTTCAAGTGAGCGATGTCACTTTTGTCTAATGATATTTTTCTTGGGCAGAGAATTTTTAAATTTAGCCATAACCCAGTGTGCATGGTTGCTAGTCTCATATTTGTGGAGTCTCTTTATTTGAATGTCTGTCCGGAACAAACGTCATTGTTTACTATTTTTATTCTGTTAAACCAAGCTATTATTAGTTTGCTTGAACACAGCCAGAGTACTTTTGACTTGCGTACATCGTGACTAATGCTAAAAATAATCTTATACACGCTAAAGAAGAGGTTGTCATAATTACCAGTTTAATCAATAAAATGCTTCATGCATTTTTTCAAATAAATGAAGTATGGTAAATAGAGATGACTGTGTGTGGAAATTGGATCAAACTATATTCGGTTAATGTTTATAAAGATCTAGGCACTGCCCATGTTATCTGAATATCAAATTATTTGGCGCTAATTAACAATGGTTTGTTTTTGTTTTTTACTTAGTAAAATTCTTCAGTTAAAAGCGTTGGTATATTTTAAAAAAAAACACAAAACATTGGAACAAGACCCAGGACCCCATTTTCTGTAGAACTGGCCCAGAGTCAGAGCAGAAACAGTTTCTTATTACATCAGTTTTTCTTCGACTGTTTAAAGTCTCTTACATTGATTGTATTGCTGATTGGGGAATGCTGTAACCGAGCAGCATTATTATTTATTTATTATTAGGAATGCTCATTTGGATTCTGTGGAATTGAAGTTTCTACATTTCCGATCAGTAATTGGCAGTTCCGATCAGATGAAACAGAAATAGGAATGCCCAGGAAATCTCATTACTTCAATCACAGAGCTCGGAAGCATTGTACCAATCAGAGAATGCTGAATTTTTCTGCATTCCACAACATTCAGTTTTTCCAGCTTCTGATTTTTGTAATGTTGTCATTTTTGCTTTCTCTGAAGCAAAAAATGACAAATAAAATACTCCTTGGAAAATCGGAAAAATAGAAAATCGGAAAACAGAAAATCAGAGAAATTGGAAAATGGTACTGTCGGAAATCGAAATTTCCACGGAATCGGAAATTGCATTTCCGACCATCCCTATTTATATAGCACCAACATCTTCCCTAGCACTGTACAATGTACAAAAACATACAATAATGGGGAACATAGATGCATAAGCGGCTCAACATACTATATAATCAAGACAACCCGTGATACAGTGCAGGAGAACAGAGGTGCCAAAAGGATAAAAGGAAGCTAAATGAGCTTAAAAAACAAATTCTTGGTAAATAGAGGAGGTAGTGGTGGAGCAATGGCATATGTGGTCAGTAGAAGAGCCAGGCACCTCTCACAGAGGTGCCTGGCTCTTCTATTGACCACATATGCTATTGCTCCATTGTTACTGCCTGATGAAGCGGGATCAAACCTGCGAAACGCGTTGCATATTTGGAGTTCGTAAATAAAATATATTGACTGTCTTTACTACAGTCGTTGTGTGTCTACTTGAAGGAGGTAAGTCCACCACTACCTCCTCTATTTACCAAGAATTTGTTTTTTAAGCTCATTTAGCTTTCTTTCATCCTTTTGGCACCTCTGTTCTCCTGCATACTATTGAGCCCACCCTGGGTGGAGGGTTGAACCCCCTTTTTCTCATCTACAGAGAGCGACTTCTTATTCCTGAGTGGGGTCTGGAAAATCTCCCCACCTGCCTTTACAGTGGTTGCCTAATGGTAACCCTGGTTTGTGAGTTTAATATTTACTCTATCTAGTAACCATTTACCAGTACATTTTACACTATTGGGGCTCTTGGTGTTTCCTGTTTTTAACCCGTGATACAAGTACAGATGCACTGATGCAGCATGTATTGTTCAATTTAGATGATGAGTAGCAATTGAGCAAAGTAAAAAGCAAAAAAGCAGATTCCTGCAGCAAGAGAAATAAAAAAACACAATGTGCACATTCATTATTTAATGACACTGCATTGGGCTGTGATACACATGTTAGATGTGGTGGTTATATACATCTAGCCTGTAGATGGCACTATTCTACTTGTATTGCTGCATAAGCTTATCTGGACTGTTAAGGGTTGTTGGTTCCTGTTATGCTCTGGCTAGGGACAGGGAGTGAAGACACTGCTTATGTAGAGAGTTGGTGACTCCTGTACATAAACGTAGTTTCAGTTATCCTGCCTCTTTGACTACTGAACACAAAATTAGATTATTGACCAAAATGGCAAAGAACAACCATATCTAGTTTTTGTTCAATAGCCGAAAGCTTGCTCTTATATATTTTTTTAAGTTAGCCAATAAATGGTGTCATCCTGATTCAAAACTTCTAGCTTTTGTTCAAGGTTCTGCTGTAACCAGAAAGTATCCATCAATATCAACTTATTAAAAAGAAATGTCAGGCAAAATAACCCCCCCCCCATGCTCTACTTACCAGGGGCTTCCTCCAGCCCCTTGCAGCCGACATGTCCCACTCCCACACTGCAGCTGCGCTCTCAGCCGCCAGCCCATGGTCCCCGGCGCTGCAGAGGCAGACATCGAGGTCGTCCTCTAGTGAGCGCCGATGTCAATCAAGTCCACGTTGTCTGGAGTGTACTGCTCAAGCGCAGAACTACTGTGCCTGCGCAGTACACTCCAGACAATGTGGCCTTGCTTGACAGCGGCGCTCGTGCAGGCGCAGTAGAGTACGACCTCGAGGTCGGCCTCTCCACCGGCGGGGACCCTGGGCCGGCGGCTAAGAGCGGAGCTGTGGCGTAGGACATGTTGGCTGCAAGGGATTGGAGGAAGCCCTGGGTAAGTAGAGCGGGTTGAAGGTTATTTTGCCTGACATTTCCTTTAAGATCTTAATTTCTGGAACAAAGTCAAATTTAAAGTGTGCCTGAGATGATAAAATAAAAAAAATTATACATACCTGAGGCTTCCAGCCGATTGGTCCCTCGTCCTCCTCTGCCCCCTGGTTTCTCCACTAGATGGCCCAGTAATTGCGGCACAGGCGCAGTCTGGCCACGCATGCCAAATAATAGCCAGGTGCATAATGCTCCCGGCACTGGCGAGCGCGCGCAGCCAGGCCAAGCATGTGCAGTATGCCCTGATTCGTAGAGTTAACGGGGCATCAAGCAGAAGATCAAGGTGGTGGAGGAGGATGGCAAGGGACCGATTAGCCTGAAGGGGGCTGAAGGAAGCCCCATGTATGCATCATTTTCTTTATTTGTATTGTCTCAGGTTTACCTAAAAAGGCAAAGAAAATACCTTTTTAATTCCTATTTTTTACTCAATCACAGTGTTAACCTTTTAAGAAAAAAAGGAAGGCAAGCTCTTTTGTGACAGTATAAGTAGAGTTGTTGTGTTTGTGATGAAGTGTCACTACATTCTATAGGTATCGTCAGGGATTGTATGTCACAGCTGGTGATCCCAGAAGGTGGTGTCACACTCGGAGCAGTCATTGTTTTACTGTTTTCCATGAAGGGACTGCCACTCTATCAAGCCGCAACCTTGTGCGCCAGTCTAATAATAGCGCTGCTGCAAACATACAGCCCTACTGGAGCGTGTGACATGTCAGATGGAGCTGTATGGCTGCTAAAGACTGCAATTTATCACCATCAAGCTGTACATGTACTAGTGTGTAAACAGTGGAGCCATTTATGGATTTGATGCCATGGGTAATTTTAAAATACTGCAGGGACTGTTTATAAACATGGAGAAAATTGTGTATCATTTGCCTTCTTGGATTGGTCCTGCTCTCACGTAATGTTGCGTGATGCGCATCTACAACCTTCCTAGTATAATGTACTGTATACATTGTACTTAGCAAATGTTGTTGAGTCAGCAGCCAGTAGACCTAATGGGCCTACAGTGATTGCTGGATAAATTCTCTGATTTTGCAGAGCTCAAGATTTCTAATAGTGCTGGTCAGTTTTGCCAAGAAAGTGATGGAGCAAAGTGGTCTGTACATAGAGATAGGCCAGCCCCCAGTATAACAAGTTAGAACTCTTGACTGAAGAAAAATATGCAGAGATCAATCACCATCAGGTAATGCAACTTCCTTAGAACAGAGAGGAACACAGGAGTGTAGACTCATGTATGCAGTGTATACAGGAAATAACAATGAGTGTATACAGGAAATAACAATGTCATACAGATCATCACTATACAGACAGTAACATTTTGTGGTTGTTTTACTATACTGCAGTTTAGGCAATAATCCTGTTGATACTTCCAACTGGTTGACCACAAGCATGTGATTATCTGTCATGCTTGCTTCCTGATTTAGCCTATACAGAAAGTAGGTACTAAGCATTATGTGATTATCATGGACAGCCAATCAGAGGCTTGCAAATTAATTGCCTGATCAAACTGATCTCATGCTTCTCCATGAATTCTCACAGAGAAATCAACAGTGGGAAATAATTTAATTGCCTCCTAATGGCCTGTATGATTCCTTCTTCTAAACACAAACGCAAACCTTCACCACTGATCTTTCCCGAACACAAGTGTTCTTCCCATCCCCCTCCTATGCTTAACACCACCCGAAGAACCATAAGTAATAGCCTTTATTTGAACAGACTGCTTAACTTGAAACCATTCCTGATAACATTTTATCAGTCCAAACTTTCCCCTTAACCTACCCTTAACACTTGCAGCTATTTCGAGTTCTAATGTGTGATCCAAGCTCTTCTTAAAATGAACTTTGTCTGATACTGCTAAACACACATTTTGATCCCTAGCAGGAACTAACATTAAATCCCACCACTAACTAAAAATATTGTTTCCATCCCAGACAACAACAACAAATCATTTGTAAAGCACTTTTCTCCCATAGGAGCCAAAGCGCATAAGCTTGTCTCAGATCAGCACATAGTGATGGGGAAAATGTATGTGATCATAAATCCTAAACTAAACAGGTGGTTTTTAAATTTTTATTTAAAGGGCTTCAGGGTTGGTGCTGTCTTGAATGGGTGTTGCAAGGGGTTCCAAAGTGTAGGGGCAGCATTGCAGAAGGCTCTTGCTCCAAATGTTTTCAGTTGGACTCTGGGGTTGGTCAAATTACTAGATACTGTTGATCTGAGATTTATGGGAGGTGTGACCCTGACCTCTTAAATTAGTGATTCCTACTGGGGGACATCTCAAGCTCACTCCAACCTGAATTATTGAAAATTCTTTCTGTTTTAAGAAAGCAAACTTTTGTTTTTCTACCAGAAGCAGGGCCGGGCCGAGGCATAGGCTGGAGAGGCTCCAGCCTCAGGGCGCAGTGTAGAAGGGGGCGCACAATTCATTCAGCTGTCATTCCTAATTGCGTATGAAGCAGAAAGAAATAAGAAAAGGGGATACATGGAAGTGACTACAAGCCAGATAACTAGATATTAAGGTGTTGGGGAGGTTGTGGGCCCTGTGGCCCTCTTAGACTAATAGCAATCAGTGTGTGACGGCTGGGGTGGGAGGAATGGAGGGGCGCACTTTGGTGTCTCAGCCTTGGGTGCTGGAGGACCTTGTCCCTGCTCTGACCAGAAGTACCAGCTACCTTGCTTCTGCTGACCATATGGTAAGATAACTAATGCTAAAATAATCTTTTACCTGATAGAGTGGTTATATCAAGCCTGGGGATACAAAAGCTGCTAGCTGACTAATGTAAAAGGATAAAAAGGAGTTATTGGACAGGTTTAAAACCCTGTTTCTGACAGAAACTGCTCCTTTCCTACTGAAAATATGAGATATTGGCAATGTGTACTGCTTGCTCAGCAAAATAATTACCGATTCCACAAATTTCCGAGGAGTTTTTTTGTGTCATTTTACTGTATGTATTAATTGTGCATCCTCCGACTGGTCCAATCCTTCTGAGTTCTGTGATTGGGGCCTTTATATGAATTGTGTTTCCGGGGGTGTTTTGTTTAGGTATTGCTAAATGCTTGTCTGACCTACAAGCAGAAAAGCATTTGGTATTTGTTCATGTCATTCCTCGCCACGTTTTGACCCTGATGGGAGGCAATGAACTGGCAAATGCAACTGCCGTGGGACGCTACATGCAGTGTTCAAGATTTTGATCAACCAAATGCCAGCAAACAGCTGCAAATGCATTGAGATGGGTGCTCCCATTTATCTTAGTGTGGGTGTCGGTTGATCCCAGCGCAGCATCCCTGAATGCCCGTGTGATGTTAACCAAGCACCATTTTATAGCACCCAGGGTATCTTAATAGCACATTTAATATGCATGCTAACAATGTGGCTCATTAATAAAAACAAACTTTAATTTTACCTTTTCTTTTTACATTTAAAAGTTTAGCAGAGCCTTTATGATCCTATTTCCTCATAATTCCGTGGCATGTCCGACCACAGAAGTTTCAGGCAGATAAGGACTGATGTTGCAATTGTATTGCCCACATTAGCAGAGAGCAACAAAAAGCTTTCATCGGGGGGGGGGGGGGGGGGGGGGAGGGATAGGACACTGTGCTTCAAAGAGTTTACAGAAGTCACAGATGCTATTTACACACCTTCCTCTGGATAAATGGCAGCTAGAAGGGGAGAGGGGAACATGGCAGTTCCTACAGCTATTAGAGTCCAGGAAAAAAAAGTGGTGCTTGTTTCCCTTTAAGGATTCTGTAACTGCTCTGGTCAGTTGCCTCACATCCTTCATGCCCGTCATGCAAATTGTAGGCAGATTGGAATTGGGTCACTCAAATCAACTCCCTGCCAATTTGGGCGGGCCCAATTTTAAACTGCATACAATTTGCATGACTTTTGCATCAAAGATGGAATTTGTAGCATCTCATTGACCATCTCTACTGCTTGCATAAATACAATTATTATAAGCAGTCGGGACGATTTTTTTTTCTTTTGCGCATTCTGGTTACCAGCGTGATTAATACATTTTTTTTGAGCTTGTTATCTCATTAGTTGCTTGTTACCATTTGTCTCAGCTTGAAGTTGGTGCTGAAAGCATCCTCATATTTCATTCTTACAAGTCTACATCTTACCATATTGTGATTATATTGTAATTACAACATTGCTTTACCACTGTTACATTATCGTATATGTAAAACATTTCCACAAAGCTATGATAATTAACAACAGCAGTAGAATTCATTATTATTATTTCTATAGTGCAGACATCTTCCACAGTGGTTTACACAGTACAGGTAGTCCCTGGTTAATGAGATAGGGACTGTAAGTTTTTTCTTAACCTGAATCGTTCTGAAGTCAAAACACTGCTTCATCTCTGTCCCCTGTACCTCCTCTGTGAGGGGGGGGGGGGGGCTCCAGTGTCCCCCTCTGTGTCAACTGTGTTCCCCTCTGCCTCCATTGTCCCCCTCTGTTGCACCTCTGCAAGGGAGGACTAGGACTTTTTGGCCGGGGGGGAAAACACTAACTAGAGGCCTGTGTTCTAGTATGGCCACCTTAATCCCACAGAGCACCCCCCCCCCCCCCCCACACACACACACACTTATGTCCAAAGAGGGACTGTCCCTTCAAAAGAGGGACATTTGGGAGCTGTGATGGTGAGAGGGCAGACATAGTTTTTTTCTGTGGACCCCCCAGGCAAGCCTCCGCTCAGCATCAGGCAGCCTGGGGGAAAATCTCCCCCCTTCCCCCCTGGCCAGTCCTCCTCTGCACCTCCCCCCCCGAAGTGTCCCCATTCCATCAGTGTCTCCATCTGTGGCACCTTCCCTCTGTGCCTCCACTGTGTCCCTCTGATCCCTGCCCCCTTTGTGCCTCCTTCTGTCCCCCTTTATCCAGGGCTGAATCACAGGCTTTCTTTAAAATGTGTAAAATGTGTATGCAGAACTTGGAACTTGCAATATAGTATAGTTTACCACAGCAAAATGTCATTAAAAAAAAAGCATTTTCCTTTGAATTTTTTGTCCTATTTTAATCTTTTTGTTTTTTTGTGTTTTTGCCTAGCTCCCATTTTAATGGCGTTCGTAAGTTGGGCTTCATAGGTCGGGGACTACCTGTATATAGTCATGTCACTAGCTGTCCCTCAGAGGGGCTCACAATCTAATCTCCACCAAAGTCATATGCCCATGCCAGTCTAGGACCAATTTATGGGGAAGTAATTTAACTTATCTGTGTGCTTTTGGGATGTGGGAGGAAATCTGGGTAACATACAAACTCCATGCGGATCGTACCCTGGCTGGGATTTAAACCAAGGACCCAGCGCTGCATGGCAAGAGTGCTATCCGCTATCCACTATGCCACCGTACTGGCCTTTAATAAAAACAACAGCAATGACAATACACATGGAAACACTTGAGTAAGAATGTCTTCTATATTTATATTGCAGGTCCGGAAAGTTATTCAACAAGAAGGTTTTGACAGAAAGAAACGAGGATACAGGGACATCAATGACATTGATATCAACATGAATGATCCCCTGTTTACAAAACAATGGTATCTGGTCAGTGAACGTTTTTTTCTTATCATTAGATTAACATAAAAGGGCCACTTTGCTTTCAATATAAAGTTGCCAGATGTAAATACAAATGGGTGCTGCACTAGTCTTTTTGTAAATTAATTTTATGAAAAAATATCTCTCCATTGCAGTCTACAGCCAGCTAAGAATATTTCAAACTCATCAATTCCTACATGAGATGGAATCACACTCATGTCTGCACTCATCTGTGGGTCTGAGAGGCAGCTGCTGGGGGAACAAGGGAGGGAGGAAGAAGTCCAGAAACAAGGCCCAATTCAGTGTGGCAGAGCACATGGGGGAGCAGTGGCGTAACTAAGGAGCAGTGATGCCAACTCATCCCTTTAATTACTGACACATATGAATTATACAGGTTTCATGGCTAGATAGATGCAGTTAAGGAACTCATTATGTGTAAGTAGCCCCAGAACCTGTATAACTTAGATGTGTCAGTAATTAAAGGGATGAGTTGGCAACACTGCTAAGGAGCTTGTGGCCCCAGTGCGAGTTTTACATGGGGCCCCAAGCACTCTATTAATATGGAGCCCCAAAACTTACCAAGGAGAGCTGCAGTGTCAGAGAGGTGTAAGTAAATCGCTTGTTAAGCATTACCACTATTCAGTGCACATACTGTATAGAGGTGTTCATTATCAACATACATAGCACCAATGCAACGTCCTAAAAAGTTATTTTGTTAGAAGAAGAAAAATTATGTCCTAGGAGAAAACATAGGAGAAAAGTGAAGTGGATGAGGCCAAAGGTGCGGTTACACAGACGCAAAGAACCGCCTCATTTTACACCTGAGCGCTGTGGCTCCCAAATGCTCGTACTGATTGCTTCCCAGCGCCTGGTGAGGTCACTGGAGCAGCTGACAGGTGGTGAACTCACGCCTACCCTGCCCATATGAAGCAGGCCTCCTGACACATCCTGCAGGAGAACACATGCATTCTCAAAGGATATATTTTGCGCAGGCATGCATTAGGGTATAAATGATTCTTTCCACTGGAGCAGAAAACTAATAATTGTTACAGTAGAATGAGATCCATGGGAAGTCCTTGTTACCAAGGCAGCAAGGATATAACCAGATCTTCACAGCACTGGGCATGGTAAAGGTAGCGGTTTATGTCATCTGTTATTGCTGGTAGAACAACATATATTCAGGCTGCCAGCCAGGCAGGTGGTTAAAGAATTCTAAGATTGTTTCTTGTGTATGAAGAGCTCGTGAATTTCCCCAGCCAAGGCATACACATTTACTTTACATTTGGATTGGATACACTAAGCTTCCCGTGCCATGGATGGGTATGTTCTGTTGTTTCTCTGTATGTTGTATATGACCTTTTGTGATCAAATAATATTCATGTATCTATGCGTTACAATAAAGATGGCCATACATCAGGCAGCTGATCGACTATCCGATTCATTGATTATAATCGAATCGGATGAAAATTGCTGCTGCCAAGATCATGCCTGATCAAAGGTATGACCAATTTCAGGCCAAAACCGGTCACATGCATCGGACATGCTGCAAGATGTTGGGCCGGCGTGCTCGATCAGGTGCGTAATGGTGTGCAGTATCAGGACAACGAGCGATTAATGCGACAGACCCCCTGCTTTGCCCCCCCCCCCTGAAAAATGTGCCCCTTGGTCTCCGTGCAAGAATATTTTCACACACACCCGCCTACACTTGTGATGTCACAAACGTGCCCACGTGCAATATGCCAGCAACCACATGGGGCATGTGTGAGGAAAAGGATGGAGCCAGGGGCAGACAGTGACAGGTCAAGTATTCATGCACAGGCACCGGGGGCACATTTGACACTAGAGGGGGGAAGTGTCAGGGGCGCTTCGGTGGCATCACTAGGCCAATTCTTGCAAGATTTCATGCTGAAATACAATGGGAATCGACCTGTGGTGTAAGGGCAGCCAATGGGATTCCATCAGAGAGAGATCTGTCTCTTGGTCGAATCTGCCCATCATCACTAGATGTATGGCTATCTTAAAGTGTACCAAAGCTCAGTATAAGTCAAAAAAATTATACATACATAGGGCTTCCTCCAGGTCCATACGCTCGTATCGCTCCCACACCGCCGTCCTCCAATGTCTGCAGCGCCTGTACCAGGTCCCCACACTTCCGTCAGTCGGAGCCAGTATGAGGTAAGGGAAGAGCGCGCTTCTCCTGTGTAGACTGGAGCCGACTAACTGAAGTGCGGGGACCCGGTACAGGCGCTGCAGACATCGGAGGATGGGGAATCCGATCCAAGCGGATGGAGCTGGAGGAAGCCCCAGGTAGGGGGTTGCAAAAGTATTCGGCCCCCTTGAAGTTTTCCACATTTTGTTGTATTACTGCCACAAACATGAATCAATTTTATTGGAATTCCACATGAAAGACCAACACAAAGTGGTGTACACATGAGAAGTGGAACGAAAATCATACATGATTCCAAACATTTTTTACAAATAAATAACTGCAAAGTGGTGTGTGCATAATTATTCGGCCCCCTTTGATCTGAGTGCAGTCAATTGCCTATAGACATTGCCTGATGAGTGATAATGACTAAATAGAGTGCACCTGTGTGTAATCTAATGTCAGTACAAATACAGCTGCTCTGTGACGGCCTCAGAGGTTGTCTAAGAGAATATTAGGAGCAACAACACCGTGAAGTCCAAAGAAAACACAAGACAGGTCCAAGACAGGTCAGGGATCAAGTTATTGAGAAATTTAAAGCAGGCTTAGGCCACTAAAAGATTTCCAAAGTCTTGAACATCCCAAGGAGCACTGTTCAAGCGATCATTCAGAAATGGAAGGAGTATGGCACAACTGTAAACCTACCAAGACAAGGCCATCCACCTAAACTCACAGGCCGAACAAGGAGAGCGCTGATCAGAAATGCAGTCAAGAGGCCCATGGTGACTCTGGACGAGCTGCAGAGATCTACAGCTCAGGTGGGAGACTCTGTCCATAGGACAACTATTAGTCATGCACCGTACAAAGTTGGCCTTTATGGAAGAGTGGCAAGAAGAAAGAAATTGTTAACAGAAAGCATAAGAAGTCCCGTTTGCAGTTTGCCACAAGCCATGTGGGGGACACAGCAACCGTGTGGAAGAAGGTGCTCTGGTCAGATGAGACCAAAATTGAACTTTTTGGCCAAAATGCAAAACGCTATGTGTGACAGAAAACTAACACTGCACATCACTCTGAACACACCATCCCCACTGTTAAATATGGTGGTGGTAGCATCATGCTCGGGGGGTGCATCTCTTCAGCAGGGACAGGGAAGCTGGTCAGAGTTGATGGGAAGATGGATGGAGCCAAATACAGGGCAAACTTGGAAGAAAACCTCTTGGAGACTGCAAAAGACTTGAGACTGGGGCGGAGGTTCACCTTCCAGCAGGACAATGACCCTAAACATAAAGCCAGGGCAACAATGGAATGGTTTAAAACAAAACATATCTATGTGTTAGAATGGCCCAGTCAAAGTCCAGATCTAAATCCAATCGATAATCTGTGGCAAGATATGAAAACTGCTGTTCACAAATGCTGTCCATGTAATCTGACTGAGCTGGAGCTGTTTTGCAAAGAAGAATGGGCAAGGATTTCAGTCTCTAGATGTGCAAAGCTGGTAGAGACATACCCTAAAAGACTGGCAGCTGTAATTGCAGGAATATATGGTTCTACAAAGTATTGACTCAGGAGGCCGAATAATTACGCACACCCCACTTTACAGTTATTTATTTGTAAAAAATGTTTGGAATCATGTATGATTTTCGATCCACTTCTCAGTTCTCACATGTACACCACTTTGTATTGGTCTTTCACGTGGAATTCCAATAAAATTGATGCAAGTTTGTGGCAGTAATGTGACAAAATGTGGAAAACTTCAAGGGGGCCGAATACTTTTGCAACCCACTGTATGTATAATTTTTTTTTACTTATACTGAGCTCTGAGTCCCTTTGAGTGTCACTGCTCAAGCTTCACACACCCCTATCAGAAGCAGACTTGTAAAAGTTTAAATCAAAAGTAAACAGACCATACCTGCTTTCTATCCTAATAAGCATGCACATTTTGGCAAAAATGTATTAAGTAAAGTCAACCATTTCACCCTCATCTACATCTTTTTAACTACAGCAATGTCTCAGCATCCACATGAAATCACAAAACATTAATAAGGTCACACTTCTTCTAAATCTAAATACATGGCCAATAATATTTTACATGCATGGCAAAACAATTTTAACATTCCACAATTTGGCAATATGGTGACTTAAAACAAAACATTTACTTAGAACACTTTTTTTTTTATTATCAATAAAATAATTTTATTGCATGGAGTTAGTCAAAGTGGTATGACTTCTTTGCTTTAAAAGATTGTTTACAGTAAAAAAGGTACTACCAGAAAAACACTGGTAACAGAACAGCATTCAAACAGTTAAACACATCAATTTCTTCTTCAGTGGGAAGCTTAGCACTGTTGCCGAACTTGAGAAAGTGATTGCAGTAGTAGCTGATAAGAAAACAAACAAAATAATACAAATACTGCTAGCAGTGTCTCAGCTGAATACAAGACAAAAGTGTTCACAGGAGAAGACACATTCTCCCTGAATACATTGCAATATATGAATATAGCATATATGCAATACATTACAATGGCAGCTTTCAGTGCAGATAAACTACTTTGGGAACTTGTGCGCAACGATACTTGTGCACAAAAGCAAATATGGTAACTGTATAGTTAATACAAAGTAGGAAAACACGTTTTTACTGAATGTTATGTCAGAGTTGAATTCCTCTTTAAAGTGACACTTAAGTCAAACAAAAAAAATGAGTTTTACTCACCTGGGGCTTCCAATAGCCCCCTGCAGCTGTCCGGTGCCCTCGCTGTCTCCCTCCGATCCTCCTGGCCCCGCCGGCAGCCACTTCCTGTTTCGGTGACAGGAGCTGACAGGCTGGGGACGCTAGTGATTCTTCGCGGTCCCAGACACATTAGAACCCTCTTTGCTGCTATATGGTATATGATATATGCTATAGTAGCATAGATGGCGCTATTGTGGCCAGGAACGCGAAGAATCACTCGCGTCCCCAGCCTGTCAGCTCCTGTCACCGAAACAGGAAGTTGCTGCCGGCGGGGCCAGGAGGATCGGAGGGAGATGGCGAGGGCACCGGACAGCTGCAGCGGGCTATTGGAAACCCCAGGTGAGTAAAACTCATTTTTTTTTGTTTGACTTAAGTGTCCCTTTAAAGAGACTCCGTAACAAAAATTGCATCCTGTTTTTTATCATCCTACAAGTTCCAAAAGCTATTCTAATGTGTTCTGGCTTACTGCAGCACTTTCTGCTATCACAGTCTCTGTAATAAATCAATGTATCTTTCCCTTGTCAGACTTGTCAGCCTGTGTCTGGAAGGCTGCCAAGTTCTTCAGTGTTGTGGTTCTGCTATGAATTCCCCCTTCCAGGCCCCTCTGCACACTGCCTGTTTATTATTTAGGATTAGAGCAGCTTCTCTCTTATCTTTTACAAGCTGGATAAATCGTCATCTGAGCTGGCTGGGCTTTCACATACTGAAGAATTACAGACAATGGCAAAGCTGTTTGCAGGAGAAAAAAGAGCAGTCTGAAACTTCAGTGCATGAGAACTGCAGGGAGAAAGAAACACACAAATGATCTCTTGAGATTCAAAAGGAAGGCTGTATACAGCCTGCTTGTGTATGGTTGTATTTTCTATGTGTGGACATACAGTACATCAACCTACTTCCTGTTTTGGTGGCCATTTTGTTTGTTTATAAACAAACTTTTAAAAACTGTTTTTAACCACTTTTAATGTGGCGAGGAGCGGCGAAATTATGACAGAGGGTAATAGGAGATGTCCGCTAACGCACTGGTATGTTTACTTTTGTGCGATTTTAACAATACAGATTCTCTTTAAAGACATTGAACCTGCAAAGATTAATTCTTGCATTGTATACAAACAGTGGGAAATACAGTATTTTGCTTTCCATCGCATTCTGTCAGAAGCAAAAAGGACCCAAACCCTTGTCCACAAGCCTTATAAAATGTATGCTAATTGCATCATTCAAGAAGGCAATGAGCAATGCAAAGTGCACTACCCCACAGCATCCAATCATAATACATTTTCACTTATCTGAGTGCAGTCACCTGAAAACCAATTGGTATGTTATCACACTTTGCTTAGCGGCATTGCCCTTTGCACTTCATTATTGAATAGGCCAGTAAATGAAAAGACTTGGAGCTTGTGAGACATTTAAGTTATAAAAAGAAATAAATAAAGGGGATTTTGAATTGGTATTTGTGGAATAATCCTTAAAATGTACATAGAATTCCCAAAACCCCAGTAAAATATTGGCAGATAAAACTGAATTTACCTTCTCAGATAATAATGGGAAACTTTTAGGAAACAGCACAGATGCCAAGAAGGGCAAAAGAAACAAAAAAAAAAATGAAAATAGGGCGATTTGCACCTGCACCTCTAAGATTTAAGCCATTCTCTAGCAACCAGCAACCAAGGGTCCAATCACTCAACCGTTATGCTTTAATAGTGTGTTGAAATGAGAGGGAATCTCTTTCCTCCAAAAGTCACGTTTCTGGCAAAAAAAAAAAAAAAGTGTTTTTTATTGTCAAAATGTAAGGCCTAGTGCAGTGATGGCTAACCTTGGCACTCCAGCTGTGACAAAACTACAAATCCCATCATGCCTCTGCCTCCCCAAGATATGCTTAGAGCTGTCAGAGTATTACAATGCCTCATGGGACTTGTAGTTCCACCACAGCTGGAGTGTCAAGGTTAGCCATCACTGGCCTAGTTGATCCACTGCCTTATATCAGTTCCTATGCCCAAATCTCCTCCACAGTCATCACCCTGTGTGGCACGTCCCCACTCAGCGTCGGGTGACAAGTTGCCACAACCCAGCACACGGTTACACCCAGGCTTTAATGGGCAAAGACAAAAAGGTAGGGGGAGAGAGAAGAGGGCTCCGGTAGTGCATTAATGTGTTTTACTCTCAACACGCAATAAAGTGTCACTTACAATTGGATGTATCTTGTAATGCACTTTGCTCTAGTCCGCAGAAGGTCCTCTCAAAATGTTTCAGTCCTGGCCAGGCTGAAACAGTTTGAGAGAACCTTCTGCGGGCTAGAGCAAAGCGCATTACAAGATGCTGGCGCTACCCAGCTGAAAGAGAGCTTCACCGAGAGCCTAGTGCATAATCAACCACTTGCCGACCGCGCACTCATAACGCAGTTCTGCGTCGCCGGCTGCAGGCTAATTAATCAGGAAGCAGCCGCTCGCGCGAGCGGCTGCTTCCTGTCAATTCACGGCGGGGGGCTCCGTGAATAGCCTGCGGGCCGCCAATGTAAACACAAGCGGAAATAATCCGCTTTGTTTACATTCGTACAACGCTGCTAACAGTAGCAGGGTTGTACCAGATCAGCGATCCCCAGCCAATCAGCGGCCGGGGATCGCTGTCACATGACAGGCAGGAGCCTGTTAGAGGCTGCACAGGACAGATCCGTTCCTGTGCAGCCTCTGATCTCCGAGGGGAAGGGAGGTAGGAGAGGGAGGGGGTGAATGTCGCCGCGGAGGGGGGTTTTGAGGTGTCCCCCCGCAAACCTCAGCCAGCAGGAGCGATCAGACCCCCCCTACACATCATCACCATAGGGGGGAAAAAAGGGGGGCCATCTGGTCGCTCTGCCTGCTACCTGATCTGTGCTGGGGGCTGCAGAGCCCACCCAGCACAGATCACAGAATACAGCGCTGGTCCTTAAGGGAGGGTAAAGCGTGGGTCCTCAAGTGGTTAAAGGGTCACCTCTGTACTATTGAGCGCCAGTCTTTTTTTCAGTTTTTTCTGTCTTAATGGGCAAAGTATGTGGGTGCCACCAAGACTCACTGGGCAGAGATACAGGCAATAATTGTAGTCAAACAGTCCAAGGTCATACACAGTAATCAGATGGCAGGCAATCAGAGGGGTATACAATATCGCAGTCAGCAAGCTAGAGGACAATACCAGGTTCAAGGGTTGAGACAGAAAAGTGGTCAAATACTAGCAAAGTTCAGTCTAGGCAGCAATCAGAAGGATATGTTTGAGGGAAGGGAAGGGGGACAGAAGAATTAGCGTATCAGTCCAAATGCGCTGTGAAGTCAATATGCTTTATTAGTGCTTACAATGTGAAATCTGCGTGTGCACCAGAAAAATAACCAATAAAATGTTGACAGATTTGTCAGTCCATTCAAACATAAAAGCTGGCCCACTCTACACACCATTCACACATTGACCTGAAAGCTCGCTACCAAAAACGATTCCCTTGGCTGTGTTGCACTTCTGAGTAGAGTTGGGCCGAACGGTTCGCCGGCGAACGGGGTTCGCGCGAACTTAGGTGGTTCGCGTGCGGGTACCGCACGCGAACCTTTTGCGGAAGAAGTTCGGTTCGCCCCATAATGCACCTGAGGGTCAACTTTGACCCTCTACATCACAGTCAGCAGGCCCAGTGTAGCCAATTAGGCTACACTAGCCCCTGGAGCCCCACCCCCCCTTATATAAGGCAGGCAGCGGCGGCCATTACGGCCACTCGTGTGCCTGCATTAGTCAGAGTAGGGCGAGCTGCTGCAGACTGTCTCTCAGGGAAAGATTAGTTAGGCTTAACTTCTTCCTGGCTGCATACCTGTTCTGTTCAGTGAGCCCTCAGCCCACTGCATACCTGTACTGTGATCCTGCCACTGCATAGCTGTTCAGTGATCCTGCCACAGCATACCTGTTCTGTTCAGTGAGCCCT
This sequence comes from Hyperolius riggenbachi, assembly GCF_040937935.1. Lineage (NCBI taxonomy): Eukaryota > Metazoa > Chordata > Amphibia > Anura > Hyperoliidae > Hyperolius > Hyperolius riggenbachi. The sequence goes on from NC_090649.1 coordinate 404,103,160, forward strand.
CAGCCCACTGCATACCTGTACTGTGATCCTGCCACTGCATAGCTGTTCAGTGATCCTGCCACAGCATACCTGTTCTGTTCAGTGAGCCCTCAGCCCACTGCATACCTGTACTGTGATCCTGCCACTGCATACCTGTTCAGTGATCCTGCCACAGCATACCTGTTCTGTTCAGTGAGCTCTCAGCCCACTGCATACCTGTACTGTGATCCTGCCACTGCATACCTGTTCAGTGATCCTGCCACAGCATACCTGTTCTGTTCAGTGAGCCCTCAGCCCACTGCATACCTGTACTGTGATCCTGCCACTGCATACCTGTTCAGTGATCCTGCCACAGCATACCTGTTCTGTTCAGTGAGCCCTCAGCCCACTGCATACCTGTACTGTGATCCTGCCACTGCATAGCTGTTCAGTGATCCTGCCACAGCATACCTGTTCTGTTCAGTGAGCCCTCAGCCCACTGCATACCTGTACTGTGATCCTGCCACTGCATAGCTGTTCAGTGATCCTGCCACAGCATACCTGTTCTGTTCAGTGAGCCCCCAGCCCACTGCATACCTGTACTGTGATCCTGCCACTGCATACCTGTTCAGTGATCCTGCCACAGCATACCTGTTCTGTTCAGTGAGCCCTCAGCCCACTGCATACCTGTACTGTGATCCTGCCACTGCATACCTGTTCAGTGATCCTGCCACAGCATACCTGTTCTGTTCAGTGAGCCCTCAGCCCACTGCATACCTGTACTGTGATCCTGCCACTGCATAGCTGTTCAGTGATCCTGCCACAGCATACCTGTTCTGTTCAGTGAGCCCTCAGCCCACTGCATACCTGTACTGTGATCCTGCCACTGCATAGCTGTTCAGTGATCCTGCCACAGCATACCTGTTCTGTTCAGTGAGCCCTCAGCCCACTGCATACCTGTACTGTGATCCTGCCACTGCATACCTGTTCAGTGATCCTGCCACAGCATACCTGTTCTGTTCAGTGAGCTCTCAGCCCACTGCATACCTGTACTGTGATCCTGCCACTGCATAGCTGTTCAGTGATCCTGCCACAGCATACCTGTTCTGTTCAGTGAGCCCTCAGCCCACTGCATACCTGTACTGTGATCCTGCCACTGCATACCTGTTCAGTGATCCTGCCACAGCATACCTGTTCTGTTCAGTGAGCTCTCAGCCCACTGCATACCTGTACTGTGATCCTGCCACTGCATAGCTGTTCAGTGATCCTGCCACAGCATACCTGTTCTGTTCAGTGAGCCCTCAGCCCACTGCATACCTGTACTGTGATCCTGCCACTGCATAGCTGTTCAGTGATCCTGCCACAGCATACCTGTTCTGTTCAGTGAGCCCTCAGCCCACTGCATACCTGTACTGTGATCCTGCCACTGCATACCTGTTCAGTGATCCTGCCACTGTATACCTGTTCTGTGAACCCGCCACTGTATACCTGTTCTGTTCAGTGGACCCGCCACTGTATACCTGTTCTGTGAACCCGCCACTGTATACCTGTTCTGTTCAGTGGACCCGCCACTGTATACCTGTTCTGTGAACCCGCCACTGTATACCTGTTCTGTTCAGTGGACCTGCCACTGTATACCTGTTTAGTGAACACGCCACTGCATACCTGTTGTGTTCAGTGAACCTGCCACTGCATACCTGTTCTGTGAACCCGCCACTGTATACCTGTTCTGTTCAGTGGACCCGCCACTGTATACCTGTTCTGTGAACCCGCCACTGTATACCTGTTCTGTTCAGTGGACCCGCCACTGTATACCTGTTCTGTGAACCCGCCACTGTATACCTGTTCTGTTCAGTGGACCTGCCACTGTATACCTGTTTAGTGAACACGCCACTGCATACCTGTTGTGTTCAGTGAACCTGCCACTGCATACCTGTTCTGTGAACCCGCCACTGTATACCTGTTCTGTTCAGTGGACCCGCCACTGTATACCTGTTCTGTTCAGTGGACCTGCCACTGTATACCTGTTCTGTTCAGTGGACCTGCCACTGTATACCTGTTTAGTGAACACGCCACTGCATACCTGTTGTGTTCAGTGAACCCGCCACTGTATACCTGTACTGTTCAGTGAACCCACCGCATCAGTGCGCATACCTGTGCAGTTAAGTGAACCCACCTACCTACGTGAGTGCACGCAGTGTGATATACCACTCCGTGCATACCCGATATGGACAAAACAGGTAGAGGAAGAGGAAGAGGTAGTGGCAGAGGCAGAGGAAGGCCACCCGGCAGGTCTGCGCGAGGTCGTGTAAATGTAATTTCGTGTGGACCTGGCCCACAGTACAGTGCTCGGAAGAAGGCACGTCCCATCACCTCCCAAGATTGTCAGGACGTGGTTGAGTATTTAGCGACACAGAACACCTCATCTTGCTCAGCCACCAGCGCTACTACTAGCACCACTTCCGCTGCATTTGACACTTCGCAAGAATTATTTAGTGGTGGTGAAATCACTGATGCACAGCCATTGTTACAGCCAGATGAATTTTCACCAGCTCATATGTCTGCGTTACGCGACAACACTATGGATGTAACGTGTAAGGAGGATGAAGGACCTACACATTTGGATTTTTCTGAGGCAAGCGAAGCTGGGCAGGATGATTACGATGATGACGATGATAGGGATCCTCTGTATGTTCCCAATAGAGGAGATGAAGAGGGGGACAGTTCAGAGGGGGAGTCAGAGAGTAGTAGGAGGATAGAAGTTGCTGAAAGAAGCTGGGGCAGCTCTTCGTCAGAAACAGCTGGTGGCAGAGTCCGGCACCATGTATCGCCAGATTCGCCACCTATGTACAGCCAGCCAACTTGCCCTTCAGCATCAGCTGCTGAGGTCCCCATAGTGCCCACATCCCAGGGTGGCTCAGCGGTGTGGAAATTTTTTAATGTGTGTGCCTCAGATCGGACCAAAGCCATCTGTTCGCTCTGCCAACAAAAATTGAGCCGTGGAAAGGCCAACACTCACGTAGGGACAAGTGCCTTACGAAGGCACCTGCAGAAAAGGCACAAACAGCAATGGGATGGCCACCTGAGCAAAAGCAGCAGCAGCACACAAAAGCAAAGTCACCCTCCTTCTCCTCTTCCTCCTTCAGGTGCATCATCTGCTTATGCCGCTCTCTCCCTTGCACCTTCACAGGCACCCTCCTCCACTCCGCCTCTGCCCTTGAGCGGTTCCTGCTCCTCTGCCCACAGCAGCAGTCAGGTGTCCGTGAAGGAAATGTTTGAGCGGAAGAAGCCACTTTTGGCCAGTCACCCCCTTGCCCGGCGTCTGACAGCTGGCGTGGCGGAACTGTTAGCTCGCCAGCTGTTACCATACCGGCTGGTGGACTCTGAGGCCTTCCGTAAATTTGTGGCCATCGGAACACCGCAGTGGAAGATGCCAGGCCGCACTTATTTTTCCAGAAAGGCCATACCCCAACTGCACCGTGAAGTTGAGAGGCAAGTGGTGTCATCTCTTGCGAAGAGCGTTGGGTCAAGGGTACACCTGACCACGGATGCCTGGTCTGCCAAGCACGGGCAGGGCCGCTACATTACCTACACAGCCCATTGGGTGAACCTGGTGGTGAACGATGGCAAGCAGAAAGCGGCGGACCAAATTGTGACACCTCCACGGCTTGCAGGCAGGCCTCCTGCCACCTCCTCTCCTCCTGCTACATGCTCTTCGCTGTCCTCCTCCTCCTCCTTGGCTGAGTGGCAGTTCTCCTCTCCAGCTACACAGCCCCAGCTCCGCAGGGCCTATGCTGCATGCCAGGTACGACGGTGTCACGCCATCTTAGACATGGCTTGTCTCAAAGCGGAGAGTCACACTGGAGCAGCTCTCCTGGCTGCTCTTAAGAAACAGGTGGATGAGTGGCTGACCCCGCACCACCTGGAGATAGGCAACGTGGTGTGCGACAACGGCAGCAATCTGCTTGCCGCTTTGCATATGGGGAAGCTGACACACATACCCTGCATGGCACATGTCATGAATCTGGTGGTTCAAAGATTTGTGGCAAAGTACCCTGGCTTAGCGGATGTCCTGAAGCAGGCCAGGAAGTTCTGTGGGCATTTGAGGCGCTCTTACACAGCCATGGCACGATTTGCAGAAATTCAGCGTAAAAACAACATGCCGGTGAGACGCCTCATTTGCGATAGCCCCACTCGCTGGAACTCGACCCTCCTCATGTTCTCCCGCCTGCTAGAACAGAAGAAAGCCGTCACCCAGTACCTCTACAACTGGAGTAGAACGAAACAGTCTGGGAAGATGGGGATGTTCTGGCCCGACAACTGGACAATGATGAAAAATGCATGCAGGCTCATGCGGCCGTTTGAGGAGGTGACCAACCTGGTGAGCCGCAGTGAGGGCACCATCAGCGACTTAATTCCCTACGCGTACTTCTTGGAGCGTGCTGTGCGTAGAGTGGCGGATGAAGCTGCGAATGAGCGTGACCAGGAACCGTTACGGCAGGAACAGGCATGGGACCAATTTTCATCAGACCCAGCTGTTTCCTCAACACCTGCGGCAGCACAGAGGGGGGAGGAGGAGGAAGAAGAGAGGTCATGTGCAGAAGATGAGTCAGACTCAGAGGATGATGAGCAAGGTGTTTCTTTGGGGGAGGAGGAGGAGGAGGAGGGGACAGTGGCAGGAGAACAACCGCAGCAGGCGTCGCAGGGGGCTTGTGCTGCGCAACCTTCCCGTGGTATTGTTCGCGGCTGGGGGGAGGAGGTTGACTTACCTGACGTCACTGAGGAAGAGCAAGAGGAGATGGAGGGTACTGGATCCGACTTTGTGCAGATGTCGTCTTTTATGCTGTCCTGCCTGTTGAGGGACCCCCGTATAAAAAACCTCAAGGGGAATGAGCTGTACTGGGTGGCCACACTACTAGACCCTCGGTACAGGCACAAAGTGGCGGACCTGTTACCAACTCACCGGAAGGTGGAAAGGATGCAGCACATGCAGAACCAGCTGTCAACTATGCTTTACAATGCCTTTAAGGGTGATGTGACGGCACAACGCCAGCAAGGTACCACTGCCACTAATCCTCCTCCCGTGTCCACGCAGTCAAAGACAGGACGCTCCAGCGATCTCATGGTGATGTCGGACATGCGGACGTTCTTTAGTCCAACGCCTCGCCGTAGCCCTTCCGGATCCACCCTCCACCAACGCCTGGAACGGCAGGTAGCCGACTACCTGGCCTTAAGTGTGGATGTAGACACTGCTGTGAACAGCGATGAGGAACCCTTGAACTACTGGGTGCGCAGGCTTGACCTGTGGCCAGAGCTGTCCCAATTTGCCATCCAACTTCTCTCCTGCCCTGCCGCAAGCGTCCTCTCAGAAAGGACCTTCAGCGCAGCTGGAGGCATTGTCACAGAGAAGAGAAGTCGCCTAAGTCACAAAAGTGTTAAGTACCTCACCTTTATAAAAATGAATGAGGCATGGATCCCGGAGGGCTGCTGCCCGCCCCAAGACTAAGTCAGTCCCCGCACATACAGCATCTCTGCCTGCACGCCGTGTGACTGGCTGCCTGGCCTGCCCCAAGAAGACTAAGTCGCTCCCAGTCCCTCCACACAGCATGTCTGCCTGCAGGCCGCTTCACTACCTTCTCCGCCACCACCAACAGGGTCCGGGACTCCAGGCGGATTGCTGAATTTTTTAGGCCGCTGCTAGCAGCGGCCGCTGTAATAATTTTTCGGGTGCGTGTACATGACTGCCTAATTTTTCTGGCTGCACTGCGGGCAGCTGCAACAACAAAAGAAAAGGCATGAACATGCGCCCATTCCCCTTCGTGATCATTACCTTGCCGTGGTGAAGGGGCTTGCGTATCACAATGGAGCAATGACCGGCGCCTAGATGAGTGTCTCGGGGGGCACACCCACGATAATAAGGTCGTTGCCTCATTGTGGTCAGACCAAATTTGATCAGCTGGACAGTCACTGTTCTGTCATTCAGCTACATCAGCCAGGTGACTGACCATATGGGCTGTAAAGCCACCAAAACCTGCACTCTCGCCATGGTGCGCACCAGTCCAGCACGGCCGTCACTACACAAACAGCTGTTTGCGGTGCGTTACACGATGAGTTTGGTGCGTCAGTGTGAAGCAGTACCTTAATTACACTACCTGATTGATGTATACACATGCAAGATGTTTGAAAGCACTTTAGGCCTGTCATTTAACATTCAATGTGATTTCTGCCCTTAAAACGCTGCTTTGCGTCAAATCCAGATTTTTCCCGGGGACTTTTGGCATGTATCCCACTCCGCCATCCCCCCCTCCAGGTGTTAGACCCCTTGAAACATCTTTTCCATCACTTTTGTGGCCAGCATAATTAATTTTTTTTTTCAAAGTTCGCATCCCCATTGAAGTCTATTGCGGTTCGCGAACTTTAACGCGAACCGAACCTTTCGCGAAAGTTCGCGAACCCGGTTCGCGAACCGAAAATCGGAGGTTCGGCCCAACTCTACTTCTGAGTGCTATTGCGCAGAGTTCATCATGTATGATATAACATGTACACCAATAAGACTTCATCCATAGGGGTGAATGTTGAAAACAAGAATGCCAACTGCAGGCTCCACTCCCAGTCTCATTGCAAGTAAGCACTCCCAGCTGTTTGCAGCACTGCTCCAAAACATACAATAGCATCAGGCCACCCTAATGTAGCTGCTACTTTCTGGATGCAACGCTATCTGCAGTTATCATCAACCTCTAAAGGTGGCCATACATGGTACAATTTTACAATTAGATAATTTAGTTCGATTATTCCATTAGATCGAATATAAAGATTTTTCCAGCATGTCCGATCATTTTTCCAGAAAAAACGGGATAATCGTTCGAATTTCTTTATCGAAAAAAAAAATATTTTCAACTTTCATTCAATTCGATCATTTAGATCGAATAAACGGGAAAATCGAACGTTTTTATTGTACCGTGTATGGCCACCATAACACACCAACCACTCATGATGGTGACAAGTGTGACACAAATGACACAGTTCATTAGTGAAGCTTCAAGCAGTAAGGGTGGACAGATAAGCAAGCATTATCGGGCTATGCAGCAACATATAAACATGAAGCAAGCCGTGCAGTGTTTCTCACCAAATCCAGGTTCAGACCATGTGTGGAGGATATAATATACAACAAAATAGAGCCACATTAAACAATCCATGGTCATGGAAATACTGTAAGTCTAAACCAAACAACATCAACAGAATTCCATGGCTGAGAAAATGCACAAACACATACTGCTAGTATGAAAAATAATCAATATTTATTAAATTAAGTATCCACAGTGTAATTGAAAACAGAGTTACTGGTTACAAGCACAGGCATATATAGGTATATGCAAAGTACTATCCAAGGGCAAGCTGCACAACTAGCATATGACACTCCTCAATTCAAAATGTTTCTCCAAACAAATGCGTAATAATGAATGAGAAAATAATAAACAAAATAATGTATAACGGCTGCTTACCACTTAACGCGGTATAAAACTCTGACATAATATTCAATAAAAACATGTTTTCCTACTTTTTATATCCCATACAGTTATCATATTTGCTTTTGTGCATAAGTATTATTATTCATTTAGAAATTACAAGTTCCCAAAATACAATTTTTTTGCTCTGAGAGCTGCCATTGCATTTTTTCATAACTGGTGTATTCATGTTGTAAATGTACCTAGAAATGTTTTCTGCGTATCTGTCTGTGTTCTGGAGTGTCTGAATTGCCAGAAAATGTTTACATTCCTCACTTGATACAATTAAGTAAACACAAGATAATGTTATCTCCAGTTCAGAGGCGACCAGCTTTCCCTGTAGGGAGCTTGTAAGTCATGTGTTTAACTAGTTGAATGCTGTTCTTGTAAAAAAGAAAAATGGTGGTAGTATATAATATGCCGTAAATAATCTTTTAGCGCTAAGAAGAAATGCTGGGTTTCATACCACTTTAAGGAACGCCAAAGAACCCCCGTGCAGAAGTGCCAGGTCCGACCTCACATGTATCGCACCTCTCGGGGGCTTCCTCTGAGAATGCTTTCTCTGAGAAAGCACCCGAGAGGTGTGATACATGTGAGGTCAGGCCTGGCACTTCTGCACAGGGGTTCTTTGGCATTCCTTAAGTGGTAAGCAGCCGTTATACATTATTTTCCTTGGCGCTCTCATCCATTATAATGCATGTGTTTGGAGAAGCATTTTGTATTGAGGAGTGTCATATGCTAGTTGTGCAGCTTGCACTAGGATAGTACTTTGCATATACCTATTCATTTTTGATTCATGATATATGCCTCCGTTTGCAACCAGTGACAGGCTCTGTTATAAATTACACTGTGGATACGTCCTTTAATAAATATTGATTATTTTTCATACTAGCAGTATGTGTTTGTGCATTTTCTCATGGAATTCTGTTGTTGTTGGTTCATGTGTGGAGGATAGTCTCTAGTTTCTAGATGGATCTAGAGAGAATAGTCACTAGATGGATGCTGAGATGGATGTTCGTGCAGCAATTATGTCCAGTCTCACAAGTGCTGGTCTCACTTGTCAAATAGCCAGACCACAATGTTGGTGAGCAGAGCAATCAGAAGGATAGTCAGGTATACAGGCAAGTTTCAGGCAAGGTAATAGGCAAGAGAAGCAAAGGTACACCTAGCAGCTAGCTTTAGTGATTTACCGCTACTACAGGCAACTTATAACTGTGTCATCCAGGTTTAAATACTGCCAGCTGCCAATCAGGAAGCCCCACTGAGTCAGCCAGCCATTGGAATGCACAGCCTGCCATTAGTGAATGACTCTGCGCTAGTCAATCACTTCCTGGCTCTGAGTCGGTGCCGGAGAGTGAAAGCCGAGTGTCTGTGTCACCTAGTTACCACAGAGGAAGTTCATCCATGAAATTTAAGCCCACGGGACTTACGGACATGCCAACCGCACGCCGGGAACTAGTCATCTGTCTGCGTCAGCTACTGCAGACCAACTCTACATCGCTGGAGCGCAGCTGAAGTCAGATTGTGACACAAAATTTCTCCCAAAAAGTTAAATTTTGTCATATTTAGTTCTGTTTTGAATGAAGTAGGTGCTTGTAGACCAGGTGCTTTCATGTGAGTAGGAGGTGGTGATTAAGAGGTGGACTGATTTCTGTCTTTTGTCATGATGATGGAATACACTAACTGGTGACCCAAAGTGTCATAGCATGACTAAAGTGATTCCTTTGTCCTAAAATAAATCACTAAAGAGATCTCTGAACTCCTTCAATGATGTATAGAAAAAATGGCATGTCAATTAATGAAAATGTAAATGTTTATGCCCCGATGGTTAGTGATAGAATGTGACAGCCAGTTAAAATTTTACAGATTAAAAAAATATTAATAAACAACTGTTTTATTATGTAGGGATCATAGGATATTAAAATTGTGCACACATACAATCAGCATGTATCACTTTGAGGATTTATTTAGCCACCCATCCAAGCTAAAATAATTTGAATAAATATAACTTTTAATCTACATTATTAAAGTCAAAAGACTATTCAGTGATGTATTATGTGCATCCAATAAATGACCACTTTAGTCACCTGTTTAATATCAGTGCTAGCTCACAGTTTCTGCACCAATGGGGCCCAACAACATCCTCCTAATCCACCTTGATATTCATTTTAAAATCATTTATCTCCTTAACCACTTAAGTTCCAGCAGTCTCTGACCCCTTAAGGACCAAAGACTGGTGTTACAAAAACGGGGCTCACTGACGTCACGCCGCATAGACCCATCGTTCTCATTGTTAGCGCCGCTCTCCCTTCGCTGAAGCCCACTCACTCTGCCATCACTATGATAGCTGACTTGCTCCGTGGGCCGGTCAAGAGTCCTAACCCTGTGATCACTGTGAGCCAATTGCATTCCACGATGATAGATCGGCGCAATCAGCAGTAGCGGCGGGAGTGTGCAGCATGGTCATTGAAATGTATGCCCTGGAAGGGATAACGGGTCTCAAACAGGGCAAACATTTCAACTAGCTACATCCGGAAAAGGTTAATGAAGACAATGTTTTGTTTTTGTCAAAGTCTGATGGGGTGCCATGGTTGTGTATATAGACATTAGGCCCAGAATTACTGTCAGTTGATACTGATAACTGGACATATACAGTAATTGTGCAGCCAGATAATGTTGGGTTCCTTGTACTGCTCACCCCCAAAACAGAGGTGTACGGCTTTTCTGTAGCTATGGTTACACACCCCTTACTTTTAATCCGTTCATGTGAGTACTTTCAGCTAAACCAAAAGCTTGGTTGTTAGTCATGTACTGCTGCCTCTGTAATTCCTCTACAGTTACATCTGCCATGTTAATTACAAGAGAGGTGGGGCAGAGTTCTGTTTGAACATAAGGTGTATTTAATATCTTGATATGGCATGCCACATCTGTGCTATGTTAAATTACAGTAATGATGGTTTTTGAGATGTGTGTACCAAATCATGAATGCTGGTTTTAGATGATTATGACCTACCCATATGCATTGGAAGAGTGATCATATCATTCTATGTAGATGCTCTTTCCTCTTATGTCACATCATATCATTCTTTTAATTTGATTTATCAGATCAACACGGGTCAAGCAGATGGGACTCCAGGTCTAGATCTGAATGTAGCGGAAGCCTGGGAGTTGGGCTACACGGGGAAAGGCGTTACCATAGCAATTATGGACGATGGTAAGCACTTCAATGAATGTCTATTACAGAAGATGAATGCTTTCAAAATGTATTCGAGAAACACCCTAGAGTAGCTTTGTCGTTTTTTTCAGACTCTATTATCTAGCGGTTTTAATTTGGCAGATATCCCATTTGTATTAAGAGAAATTAGGCCGTAATTGGAAAGGATCAGCATGTATTTTTCCACAATATTGCCTTTTAAGCATATATGTATCCATAAATTCAAATAAAAGACCCATAAAGGTGTACGTTTACATTTTGTTTACATTTTGAATGTATGTACACCTTTTTGTATGTTTATTGCTCTGTTTCCTATTATATAGGACATTCATCACTGGTTGGACCAGTTCTAGGGTTAGGTGACTGTGGTATCCACCAGGCTAGGAAAGTCTCCTCTATAGCCAGTGGTGTAATTAGAATTCATGCACCCCCCCAACAAAATTTTTATGGGGCCCCTCAATGTTCCATTGCCTACCCTTGGACTGCCCCAATGCAAAACTACATATAATTTGCATTGAGGTTGCATGTAGCATCTCATTGAACACCTCTATTAGTTGTGCAGACAACTGAATTTGTAAGTCCTCCAGCCAAAAGCACTCAACTCATACACACGTCCAACAAAGTGCATGACCAACTCCTCAACATGACCGACCTCAGGACCATGGCCGGCCTTTGACCTGAGCGACTGGAGCGGTCGCTCAGGGCGCCGGCTTCTAGGGGGGCGCATTCAACTGCCCTGGCCGCATAGACGTCGCTAGGGGCTTGGAACAAGGGTAGTGCCTCTGATTGCCCACCGTCAGTGCCCCGAATGTTTTCAATGGCAGCAGAGTGTTTACGGTCAGAGATACACAGACGCTCCTAGCCAGGCTGAGTATCACATGGGGCCGGGCAGCCAGTGAGAGAGAGGAGTGAGGCTCACTCATCTCTCATTGGCTGCTGAGTCCCATGTGATCCCCGGCCAGGCTGGAGAGCACCGAGCACGTGTGTCTGCTGATAAATGTTAGGGAGGAGAGAACAGCGAAGAAAAGAAAGCCGTTGGGCGGCAATGGGCGCTGGGGAGACACTTTCCAGAAGAAAGAGTGAGTACATGTCACCAGTCGCCCGGCTTTGTTCACAGCACACACAGGACACAGCCTTTGTCAGACGTGTCTGTGTGTTGATGCTACGCAGCAGCTTATGGCTAAGGACTGGAATGTTACTTCAGAGGAGTCACCTGACCTCCCTTGCTGACCTGACACCCCAGCAGCAGCTCCTCTCTCATTACACCCTGACCAGATCTTTATCTTAAAAAGTAGTGAAGTGTCAGGAAGGAGGGACATTCTGCACTGAGGACAGCCGTGCACACTTTGTGTAAGCAGCTCACCCCCCTTCCTACCACTATTCAGTCTCTCTGACCTGCCCTTTGCTCTGCTCAGTGCTCACTCTAGCTTGCACTTAACTTAATCTATAATTGCTGCTTAATTTTTTGTATTAGGAAGGTCTTAAAGTGGCCATACATCAGGCGACATGGTGGCCGATCGACAATCCAATTTGATTATTAGAATCGAATTGGATGAAAATTGGTGCTGCAAAGTGCATGCCTAATCGAGTATGCGACTAATTTCAGGCTGAAATTGATCATATGAATTGGTCGTACATACTGCAAGATGTCGGGCAGTTGTGGTCAATGAGGTGTGCAGCAGTAAAGGCAAGCAATATCGGGATGAGCCACAAATGTGACAAAACCACCGATCTGTTCCCCATAGCTCCCAACTGTCCCTTTTTTCAGAGAGACAGTCCCTCTTTGGGAGCCCTGTCCCTCTGTCCCTCTTTCCTTCTCATTTGTCCCTCTTTCAGGACTTTGTCCCTCTTTCTATGTAAATATTTGTATTTGCTGAAAAATGTGTATGATTGACTCTAAACTTTATTCCCATCCTTTAAATTGATCTATTTCTAATTTTCTAAAGTTAATATGCAGGAAAATGAACCAGGATAGAAAGGACCAGTGTCGTTTGAGTTATAAAACAACAAATTTGTCTTATGAAATCTTCATGGTATTCATGACAAGGGGTGTGTCGGGAGCGTGTTCAGGGGTGTGGCAGGGGCATGGCTTAAGTGTCCCTCTTTCTCATCTCAAAAAGTTGGAAGGTATGCTGTTCCCCCTAATGTTCAATGCGTCCTGGTGCACAGTGCACTTAGCATTACCTGTCCTCTCCTCATATGCTGCTGGTTTCGGTCTAGGATAAATGGGGGGGGGCACCAAAATCTAGCTACGCTCAGGGCGCTGTGAAACCTAAGGCCGGCCCTGCTCAGGACAAACTGTTTGCAAGACGCACATCAATCAGCTGAATGACCAACTCATTTACATACTGCGCATGCAAGCGATACTACGGACTGCACAACACTGTATGCATTCAAAGCAAGTGCACGTCCCTCAAACCAATTGTACACACGTGGCCAACTGCACAATATCAGCCCAACAGTCCTTTAAGTTGATCCGCTGGTTGGATTGGATGAACTGCCTGTTATCAGTCACTCGTCTAGTCCTTTGCCATGCGTACACACGCCTGATCGTTGTCCAACAGACCAAAATTAGACGACAATCGGGCGCATTTGTTGGATGTGTGTATGAGCTTTTACTCCTCTACAGGGCCGGTTTAAGTTACACGGGGACCACTGGCCAAAAGTAAATAATAATCCAAACATTTGTATAGCACTTTTCTCCTGTCTGACTCAAAGTGCATAAGAGCTGCAACCACTGGGACACGCTCAAGAGACCACCCTACAGTGTTAGGAAGTCTTGAACTCCTTACTGCATAGGAACTGACCGCCAGACCCCCAGGTGGTCTCCCCCCCCCCCCAGCTGCTCCCTGTGGCCCCCACATGTTCTGTAGCTGAACTGCCTTATAATAACGCACCTGTCCCAGCAGCTGCTCTATTCTGATCTCTGTCTTCAGCCTCGTCTACTATGTTATGTGTAAATAGCATGCACCAGGCATAGAGAAGAGGCAGGCAGCATGGCTGAAGATGGAGATCTGGACGTAGCAGCTGCCGGGACAAGTGAGTTACTACAAGGCAGCTCAGCTACAGAACATACAGGAGATACGGGGAGCAGTCAGGGGGAGACCACCTGGGGGGTCTGATGGGGTTCCTGGAGCGGTTTGAGCCCTGAGGCAATTGCCCCCTTAGCCTCAATGGCAGTGCCAGCCCTGCCCCTCTCTCAAGTCCCATCTAACTGTCTTTCTTCCAGTTATCTATAGAATCCAAAACTGGGCTCTTCTTCAGTACTTGTTTAACAAGTGTCTTTTTGTTTCAGGAATAGATTACCTTCACCCGGATCTTGCCTCAAATTATGTGAGTATAATATAGTTCATTATAACATTTAAAGGCTTTTAGTAGATGACACATTTATTCATTATCAGAGTAACTGCAGTTGTTGCGAGTGAACTGAACTTCTGATCTTTTGTTAAATGTATTTATAAGCAGTTGTAATTGTAACAGAGATACAGCATTTACCGGAGATAGGGGGAGAAACCTCGCCTAGCAACCACTTTTGTTCAGACTGGAAGATACATAATCAATGCAACGCAATGGTAAAAGAATGTCCCACAGTGTAAAAAAAACCCTTGTAATCCTACGTGGTGGCTCAGGCTGGCGGTAAACATGGCGTTTTTGACATGCGATGAAAGCCTAGTTCGAAAGGGATCAAAAACATCAACTAAATGGAAACAATTTGTAAACTATGGTGATAGCTTTTTGACATTGCTCACATAAATGCCATGATCAATCCCGTCGTTTCATCTTGGATGCTACATGTTGTGCAGTTCCGTGTCTCCCAGTGCCGCCTGCAGGGCATCACAATGGGGGACTGCTGTATGGGGCCCGTGTGAATCTGGGGCCCTGTGAACAGTGCCACACATGAGCTCCAGTTGCAGTCTGTGTCTGTCCATGTCTGTCCTGCTGGCAGCCAATTAATGTGATGAGAGGGGCTGGAAGGCTCATCCAGGAGTTACCTTAGTCAGTTAGTCAGTAAACCTGAGATGAATTGGAGAAATCATTTTTACTTACCCGGGGCTCCTTCCAGCACACTGTAGTCTGTCAGCTCCCTCTATACCCTTTCAGTCCAATCTGTTCTGCTCTTATGAAGTCCACACAAACAAGCTGGGTTGCTGGGCACTGGGCATGCACTGTTCCAGGCCGCGTGCCTCCTTCATTGTGCTCCCTTAGCTGGGAGTGTTCTGTGCTAGAGCAGTTACAGTATTAACAAACTGAGCATATGCAGAACTCTAGGATCAGTAGCAATAGACCACAGGCTCAACCGCAAAGTATATTACCAGGGAGTCAACCAGTATACACTAGGATCCACTGCAGTGTAAGTAAGTGTCACATCAAAGAAAGGATAACCGGGTCTACGGGGAGACCCGGTTATCCTTTCTTTCATATGCAGAACTCTCCCAGCCATGGCAGTGCATGAACAGCGGACACATGGACCCTAGTGTGTCAGGCCTTCAAAGATTGTGATTCGCCATGTGGGTTTGCCCAGTATGGGGCCCAAACATTTCTGATGGTGGCCCTGGTGTCCCCATAGGGTTCCTCTCGGCGGCAGAAAAGCGGCAGCTATCCTGCAGAAGCCTGTGTAAATCAGCCCATGCACACAAAGAAGCTGTTTATGTCACTGAGAATTAAAATGAAAGGGATCCAAGTGCCACTTTTTTCTGCAGTTTGTCCTGGTTTCTAATAGCTGTAGGAGCTGTCATGTACCCCCCTCCCCTTCTACATGCGCATTATTTATTTAGGGTGTGATAGCATCTGTGGCTTCTCTAAACTCCTTATAGAATAGTGTCCTATCTCTCCACCGCCCCCCCCCCCTGTTGATGAAAGCTTTTGTTTGCTCTCTACTAATGTGTGCAATAAAATAATCACATCAGTCCTTATCTGCCTGAAATTTCTGAGGTCGGGCACAGCTCAGAATGTAAAAAGAAAAGGTAAAATTTAAGTATTTTTTAATAATGAGCCACATTTTTGGCATGCATTTTTTGCTATTGAGATGCCCTGGGTGCTAAAAATGTTGCTTGGTTCACTTTAAGGTCACATACACACATATATCCTCTTGAGTTTTTTTTTGTCTTTAAGACCCCTTCCGTGGTGAACAGTCCTATGTGACAGTAAAAGTTTCTGCTAGTCTAAGAAGTGACTGTAAGTTGAACCTAAGTTGAACATATGAGTAAAATGGCCTGTGGGCTGAAGTGGATAAGCAACCAGAGAATTTGTAATGGGAAGTGAATAATCCTCTAAAAATCACTACTGTTCTGCAAACAATAAAATATTTGCTTAGCTGTACAATCTGAGATGAAAATGGTGTGCTTTAACTGCAGACAATCAGCTTTATTTTGAGGGTATTTACATCCAAATCAGGTGGACGGTGTAGAAATTACAACAGTTTGCTTATGTGCCTCCCACTTGTTAAGGGACCAAAAGTAATGGGACAGAATAATAATCATAAATCAAACTTTCAAACTTTTAATCAATTACAGCCTGAAGTCTGGATTACATAAACATTACCAGATGCTGGGTTTCATCCCTGGTGATGCTCTGCCAGGTCTCGACTGCAACTGTCTTCAGTTGCTGCTTGTTCTTGGGGCATTTTCCCTTCAGTTTTGCCTTCAGCAAGTGAAATGCATGCTCAATCGCATTCAGGTCAGGTGATTGATTTGGCCATTGCATAGCATTCCACTTCTTTCCCTTCAAAAACTCTTTGGTTGCTTTTGCAGTATGCTTTGGGTCATTGTCTATCTGCACTGTGAAGCGCCTTCCAATGAGTTCTGAAGCATTTGGCTGAATAGAGCAGATAATATTGTTTTTTGTCATTTTTGTCATGTTTGCTTAATTTCAAATTGTGGCTGTGTATAGAGCCAAAAATGTTAGAATTGTGTAGAAGTCCCAATATTTATGGACCTGACTATATCTATCTATCTATCTATCTATCTATCTATATATATATATATACTAGTAAAAGGGCCCACCCATTAAAAACGGGGGTGCTAGGCCACAGCCGCTAGCTCCCCTAATCCCCCCTCCTGCAATATGTGCACAGACAGTACATACGTGTCCCGATTGCCCACCCCTCATCGCTGTCCAGAGTATATGCACACGGGGAGATGCTGCTTGCTGGGCAGTTGGAAAAAGCTGTTAATTCCGACAATGCAATGAGGTTCACAGACAGCAAACTGTCAGGTCTGGAAGCAGGGACACACACACACACACACACAAGGACAGGATGCAGAGACACTTAAAAGAGGAACTTTCGCGAAACTCTTAAAATTTAAAACGCGTACAAATAAGAAGTACATTTTATGCAGAGTAAAATGAGCCATAAATAACTTCTCTCCTATGTCGCTGTCACTTACAGTAGGTAGTAGAAATTTGACATTACCGACAGGTTTTGGGCTAGTCCATCTTTCCATAGGGGATTCTGAGCATGGCCTTTATCCTATATAATAATAGGCAACTGTCCCTGCGTACAGCAGGGACAGTTGTCTCTGTGTAGCTGGGTCCGTGCTTTTTTCTACTACACACGTGCGCAGCACGGACCCAGCCCAGAGCCGGATTAAGGCTAAATGGGGCCCTAAGCAAAGTAACTGATTTGGGCCCCCCATCATGTCGTAATAGAATCAGAAGATGCAGCTGCACAGCAACATGCCGCACACACCGGGGCAGCCGAGCTACTGGTTGCTATGGGCAACAGCCCACTTTCCTCTGTGGGTGCACAATGCAGGGAATAGCAGCGGCAAAATGCAGAGTGAGAGATGAATGGCTGGGACATTTGCACTCAGGGGCTGGGGCACCCCTGTGAAGAGGGCGCCAGATATCACAGCAGCAGCACTTTCCCCCTGCATCTCCAGCCTGGCAATAGCAGAAAGCTCTGGACACCGCCAAACCGGAAGCCATTCCCCAGACAGAATTACATAACCACCCCCACCACCGAACAACCGATTTCCTCCCAAACTAGACAGCCACCATGCAGCCTCCATCCCAGTGAATACGATAGTCCAGCAGAGAAGGCAGCCGCAGCGGGGTAGAATGACAGCACCAGATGACTCACATTCACCTATTGCGATCCAAGCAATAGAGGTCCCAACATCCGGAGCCCATCTGTCTCCTCTAGAGTGCTGCCGCTCTGTTACTATTACTATTACTACTTTCTACTTCCTGTCTGATCTGAGAATCAGGGAGTTCAGAGCGATTGGCTGCACTGTAGAAGAGACAGATGGGTTTCAGATGACGGGATCTCTATCGCTTGGATCATGGATAGGTGAGTGAGCGTTTGCCATCTGCTGTCATTCTTGCTGCAGCTGTGGTTCTCTGTGGGCAGGGAGGGAGGAGGGGGCAGAGGCAGAGTGCACAGTAGCAGGAGGGGGACCTAGGAGGAGAGCCTGGCTCTGAAGACAATCAGCAGTACACGGCATCATTTGACAAGACAAGACAAATAACATTTATATCGCGCTTTTCTCCTGGCGGACTCAAAGCGCCAGAGCTGCAGCCACTAGGACGCGCCCTATAGGCAGTAGCAGTGTTAGAGAGACTTGCCTAAGGTCTCCTACTGAATAGGTGCTGGCTTACTGAACAGGCAGAGCCGAGATTCGAACCCTGGTCTCCTGTGTCAGAGGCAGAGCCCTTAAAGGGACTCCGAGCAGTGCCTGTGGGTATGCCTTTAAGCATACCCACAACTAATTAATTACATCCTCCTCACACCTACCAGCATGATGTTTGTAATGATATCCCCCTGGGTTCCTTATATTTCATTGCATTGTGCTGAATCGAGCTGCCGACTTTGGAGAAAAGTCGTCCTGTGTAATACAATGTAACTATGGAAAGATGCATATCATTTTGAAGCTCTCTTTCTCCTCTTTCCAATGATAGATAAACTGCTACTCTAGGCCTTATAGTTTTCGCTATTTTTGCGTTCGAAATTGCCGTGGCCGCGATTTCGATTGCGAAAATAGCTAAAACTAAAAGTTATAGGGCGACGGTTTATATATCATTGGAAAGAGGAGAAAGAGAACTTTAAAATGATATGCATCTTTCCATAGTTACTGCACTGCTCAGAGTCCCTTTAACCATTATACCAACCAGCCACCGCTGACAGGATGGCGAGGGCTGGTTTATGTGCTGATGGGGCCCCTTTGACTCTGAATGGGGCCCCAAGCGACTGCTTTTGTTGCCTGGTCGGTAATCCGGCCCTGACCCAGACTCACGCACACAGGAGGACGGGCATGGGCGGGCATGTGAGAGGGCGGGCGAGTGTGCACGTGTGCGCGGCGGGAGCGCACACAGCGGGAACGCGCGGCGGGTGTGCGCGTGCACACTAACAGGTGGTGGTGGTAGAGGGGAATCACAGACCTAGAGCCCGTTTTTAAACCGGCTAAGGTCTGCTCGTTCTTTATAAATCCTGTCCCTGAAAAATCTTTATACAAAGATGCTGGCCAGCCTCCCTGCTTACTGCACACTATTTTGGTAGTTAGACGGAGCAACTGCCATTAAAGTGCTTTTAGAAATAAAGAAAACCCTGAGAACCCCCCTATGAGAAGATAGGTTAGTCCAAAATCTGTTCGTAATGTCAGATTTCTATTACCTACTGTAAGTGATAGCAACATAGGAGAAAAGTCATTTATGGCTCATTTTACTCTAGTAGAAATGTACTTCTCTTATTTGTATGTGTTTTAAAACTTAAGAATTTCGCAACCGTTCCTCTTTTAAGAGACTCTGAAGTCTCATTAAATTGACCTTTTTATTTTAAAAACCTTTTTACATGATTGCCCTAATTAAAATGCTGCATCGCTGCGGCTGTAATCTAACGAAATCCCCCCAAACTCCCCGGGGGGCAATCCGGGCAGCGCTTCTGTGAGAGGCGTCTATCAGCGTCTATCTCCACGCGTCTATCACCGCCGGACCGCCGCCTCTGCCCGCCCCTCTCAGTCTTCCTTCACTGAGAGGGGCGGGGGAGAGGCGGAGATACACGCTGATTGACGTGTAAGGAGGCAGAGCTGCGGCTGAAAGCTCTGCCTCCTACAGCAGCAAAATCCACGACCAAGAAAGTCTTTGTGAGTTTGGGGGATTTACTTAGTGTTCAGCCGCGGGGATGCAGCGATTTAGTTAGGAGAATGGTGTAAAAGAGATTTTTAAAATAAAAAGGTGAATTTTATGAGACTTCAGAGTCTCTTTAAGGTGGCCACACACCATACAATTTTGATGCAATCTGGCTGTACAATCAATCACCAAGTGCTGGTATACTACATCAATTTTGGTAAAATTGTATAAAAATTGTGCAGTCAGATTGCATGAAAATTGTATGGTGTGTGGCCACCTTTAGGTATTATTATATAAATATATCTCCTACAGTCTAATATTTAATAGAATATTTAACGTTGATTGCATAGTGAATCGCACTGGCTGTGCACATGGGACAGCCATAAATCTATTTTTAATATAGTACGGCTCTCATTATAACTTTCACAGCAGATGTGCTGTGGGCATTGCATTGTTTAGCTGTTGTCACCTACAATTTTCCTATTCGAGCCATTTGCACCAGAGCTTGACTAAAACAAATTAAATGTGAAGTGCTCGAAAATGTGATGGGTTGCAGCTCTATTATTATTACAACGAGTAGTTTATGCCTCGAAAAACCACCATTATGCTTAGCTGAGCATCATAATTTGCCAAAGATGTCAAACAATTAGAATGAGGAGGTGTGGGGGCCACCAGTGTCTTTATAATAATAGGGTTCAAGCAAATAGTGTCCTCTCCTGGCCCTCCAAGATTTCATATCTGTCTCTTTCATTTTATATGGTTTATGGTTTTCATGGCTTAACTGCCAAGACTATGCAAATTGGACAGAATATTGGATTCCGAGAATGACTTCTCTGGCGTAATTCACATTTATTACAGAGTGCACTGCAGACATTAATGACATGGATGCTGCTGTGAAATCCTATAAAATAATAATAAGATGATTAAACTGTGAAATAAACACCTTCCCTTCTTTCCCTAGCTTTTATTGTGCTGAGAGTGAAGACGTTAATGGAAAGCTTATTGATAACTGGTAGAATAGGAAGAGATATTTCTAATGGCGATTAAACCAGAAAAAAAGCAAGACTAATGTGAGTCATAGCTCGATGGATTGGATCAGTGGCGTAGCAATAGGAGATGCAGAGGCTGCAGCAGGGCCCCAGGAGCAGAGTGGCCCACGTGGGCCCCGCCTTCATATGTTGGGGTAGTGTTGTGTCTACTGAATAGTGGTGATGATCACCTCTTTCTGTGCTTTGAATAGTTTGAATCACTAACATAGCATACCTTTTGCTCTGCTTACAACTCTCTCACATGGTGTCTGTGCTTGGAAAATAGTTTTTGGTGGTCTGTACTATTCAGTTAATATGCATATTGCGTAACTTCCAACTAATTGAGATAAGAAAGAGAGACACATTTAAGACATGCATGCCTGTATCACACGTACATTTAGTATAGATGCTAATGAGTTTGGTGTGAATTGCTAATAGCTGACAATTTTATATTGCGATATTATACTGTTTTTGATATAATGGTTGTGTCAAACTCCTCTCCTTATCCCTTCTTTTACACTACAGGGTAACCCTCTAACCAAGTGTCATTACACCTAACACAAATCCTTCAACTACTGCTTTATCTAATACTAACCTATCTACTACCGCTACACCTAACACTAACACTCCTACTACTGCTACATCTAACACTATCCCTTCTACTACCCCTATACCTAACACTATCCTCCTACTACCTCTATACCTAACACTATTCCTCCTACTACCACTAAACCTAACATAAACCCTCCTACTATAACTGCACCTAACACTAATCCTCCTACTACTGCTACATCTAACACTATCCCTCCTACTACCCCTACACCTAACATTATCACTCCTAGTACTGCTACATCTTACACTAACCCTCCTACTACAGCTACATCTAACGCTAACCCTCTTACTACCACTACACCTAACACTAACCTTCCAATACCACTAGACTTAACACTAACCCTCCTTCTACTACTACTACTGCTAACACTATCCCTCCTACTGCTGCTAAACCGAACACTAACCCTACTACTATCACAACACCTAACACAAATCCTCTACTACGGCTACAGATAACACTAACCCTCCTACTACTGCTACACCTAACACAAACCCTCTACTACAGCTACATGTAACACTAATAACCCTCCTACTACCGTTACATCTCACACTATCCCTCCTACTGCCGCTACACCTAACACAAACCCTCCTACTACTGCTACACCTAACACTACCACTCAAAAGTAAGCACCACTGTATTACACCTCTAATAATGTCCCTAATGTACTTTTATAATTCAAGCCACTCTAGTACTGTTTTCTATCGTTAATTTTACTTCATGTTAACATTTGAAAATAAGAACTATATCAGTTTAAAATTAGAGTCAACACATTATTTAGTAGACACAATTTTCACAAGGCTGAGTTTTATTAAACATTTGTTTAACTCCATAACATGAAATTAAGGTTAATAATATAACTTAGATCACAAAATCTTCAGTTTTACTCTAATTGGTTGAAGCAAAAATGAATACACCCCACAACAAAAACTACTGCATCTAGTGTTTTGTATGACCACCGAGATTTTTAAAGACAGCAACAAGTCTTCTAGACATGGAATGAATTGACATTGCAACATCTATCTTTTTCCATTCTTAAAGAATAACCTCTTTTAGGCCTAGTGCACACCAGAGCGGTTCGGCTGCAGTTTGCGATCCGCTTGCGGGTGCGGATCTGCTAGGGTAATGTATTTTAATGGGCTGGTGCACACCAGAGCGGGAGGCGTTTTGCAGAAACACATACTCCCGGGCTGCTGCAGATTTTGGATTGCGGATGCGTTTCTGCCTCAATGTTAAAGGGGTTCTGTGGGGGTTTCTAAAGAGAAAAACTGCCACTTACCTTGGGCTTCTATGAGCCCCATGCAGCGGTAATGTCCCACGACGTCCTGCTCCCATCCGCCGTTCCCCGCAGCCGGCACCGGGCTATTATTCGTCTGACATACAGACGAATAATGCGCGTTGCCGTGCCTCTGCTCGCGTCATCTGAGGCTTACTGCGCAGGCGCAGTACAACGGAGCATTGTACTGCGCTTGCGCAGTAAGCTTCCGATGACGCAGGCGGAAGCGAGCGGGTGCGAGGCCACTCTAGCGCAGCCGCAGTTGGATCCCATGCCGCTTAGACCGGCGGCTGGCGGCGGAGAACCGCAGATGGGAGGAGGACGGCGTGGGACATTACCGCTGCACCGGGCTGATAGAAGCCCAAGGTAAGTGTCCGCTTTTCTCTTCCACAACCCCCCACAGAACCCCTTTAAGTATAGGAAAAACGCAAACCGCTCTGAAAAACGCCTGTTCAGAGCGGTTTTGCCGGCGTTTTTGTTACAAAAGCTGTTCAGTAACAGCTTTACTGTAACAATATCTGAAATCTACTACACCAAAACCGCTACACAAAACCGCAAAACACTAGCTGAAACGCTACAGAAAAATAAGAAAAAGCGTTTCAAAATCTGCTAGCATTTTGCGGATCTGCTAGCGGTTTTTGGTGTGCACCAGGCCTTAGAGCCTGGATGCTGGATTCTGGATGAAGAGTGATAGAGTGATGCTCAACTTGTCGCTTCAGAATTATCCACAGGTGTTTGATTGGGTTCAGATCAGGAGACATACTTGGCCATTCAATCACCTTCACTCTGTTCTTCAGAAATGCAACAGTAGATTTAGATGTATGTTTTGGATCATTGTCGTTTTGAAAAAGTGCACGACGACCAAGTGCATGGAGTGATGGCAGCATCTTCTCCTTCAGTATAGAGCAGTACATTGTTCAGTTCATGATACCATCAATGAAATGCAGCTCCCCAACACCAGGAGCATTCATGCAGCCCCACATAAGGACACTGGCACCATCATGTTTCAATGTAGGCACCATGCATTGTTCTTTGAAATCCTCACTTTTATGACGCCATACAGTTTTGAAACCATTAGTTCCAAAAACAGTGATCTTTGTCTCATCACTCCAGAGTATAGAGTCCCAGTAGTCTTCATATTTTTCAGCATGGGCCCTAGCATATTCTAGGTGTGCTTTTTTTGTTCATGGGCTTTAGGAGAGGCTTTCTTCTTGGACAATACCCATGCGTGCCATTCCTCTGCAGCGCGCGCCGTATGGTGTCACGGGAAACGGTCACTCCAGTTTGGCTTTCTACTGCTTTAGCTAGTTTAAAATGCCTAAACTTTGACAGGCTGACAGTACTGTGCTTTTGGCTTAGTCATTTTAATTTTGTTTCCAGATTCTATCACTATCAGACTTCATCCCCCTTAGCACAAAAACAGGCGTACGTTAAAAAGGGGCGCTGGGAAAAAAGGGCGCCGGGTTTTTAACGATAAGCATGGATAACGTTTAAAATTGTATTGTACTGTATTTCGTTTAAAATTAATGTTTTTTAAAGTTATAAATCATTAAATAATGTGCATTAAATCGGCAATTGTAAAAACGTTAATCTTTCGTTTAAATAGTGAAACGTATAATAACGTTTAAAAAAAAAATTACTAAGTAACCCTCCCTGTACCTACCCCTAACCCCTAGACCCCCCTGTTAGTGCCTAAACCTAAGACCCCCCTGTTGGTGCCTAAACCTAAGACCCCCCTGTTAGTGCCTAAACCTAAGACCCCCCTGTTGGTGCCTAAACCTAAGACCCCCCTGTTGGTGCCTAAACCTAAAACCCCCTGTTGGTGCCTAAACCTAAGACCCCCCTGTTGGTGCCTAAACCTAAGACCCCCCTGTTGGTTTTTTCGTTTAAAAATAATGTTAAAAAAAAAAAAAAAAAAAAAAGTACTGTTTTTCGTTTAAAAATAATGTTTGGAAAAAAATATTGTACTGTTTTTCGTTTAAAAATAATATTTAAAAATGTATAAATCATTAAATAATGTGTAATCATGAGAAACAGTAATAAAACATTAAGTCTCCGGGCGCCGCTTTTAAAACGTTAGTTTTCTCCGGCGCCCTTTTTTCCTATCGGGCGCCCATTAAACGATATTTATTATAGGAGTGAATGGCGGCGCCCGATTTGTCCACTAGCCTCAGGCGCCCGAATTTACTGTTTCCCAAAAACAGAAGCCATCGTCAAACTGACCTTTTCACGAAAACAAAACAAATAAAAAAGTCACGGTTGTTGTTTTTTTTTTGTTTGTTTTTTTTTATTTTGAGTCAAAGAACTACTGTACCTTTTGTTTTTAGTTTTAGACAGAAAAATGCATAACTTTGTGAATAATTATGGAATGGGCATTGGTGAATACCCGAAAGCTGCAGTCATATGATTTACACTATGCTGGATCTTGCATTATGAACATATTATTACTTGATGATAGCCATATATTATGCACCAGTATAGAACACATTCTGCTTTCATAACGTCCTGTTTAAATTCAAACTTTATCCAAGCTGAATAAGATAAGAAATAGTGCATATAATAATGCTGCTGCTAATGTTTGTTACCACCGATGGCTAAAGGATCTCACCCTCCCCAAAAAATATTTATTGTTTTTAATTAATTATTTGAGGAACACAGAGGGCCAAATTTATCAAAGCATTACCAACAATGTTTTTCTTCTTAAACAGTTGCAATCCAGCAGGGGAAACTGTTCTCCATGATAATAAGAACATTCTTAAATCTTACTTAATAGTGTCAGTTTAGCATGAATTTCTACAACTGCACTACAGTTAAGAAAAATGCAAATCTATTCCTAAACTGCAGCTGATTAAGAAGTGCTTAAAGAGACTCAGAGACAAAAGAAAGTACAGCTCTGATACTTACCCAGGGCTTCCTCCCACCCCATAAACACGTCTAAGTCCCACGCCGTCCTTCCGCGGTCTGCTGTTCAGCCGCGGTGAGCTCCATTACCAGGCTCAGTATCTTGTACCATGTCTGCACATGCACAGTAGACCCTGACTGGCATCGACTGAAACTTTTAACGTGGGGCTTAGATGTGTTTATGGGACGGGAGGAGGCCCTGGGTAAGTATCAGAGCTGTACTTTCTTTTGTCTCTGAGTCCCTTTAATATCACTTCTACAGATTGTGCAGCAGTGCAGGACAGACATGATTTGTGAAGTGCTCCTCCCCCTGCTGAATCCTGTGAAGCTGTTTTGTGCTTAACCCTTCCAGTGCTGGGCATTGATGCAATACAGCAGATGTATTGGTTACCTCAGCAACAGCAATTTCCCTCACACACTGCACCGTCTGAGAAACTTTCCAACTCCTCCTATTTACTGTAAGAACAGTTTAAAAAGGAAACTGCATTATTTGGTGGTTTCTTAATATTATATGGCTGAGACAGTTCTGCATGGATTTGTAAAAATCCTACCAATATTTTGTCTCAGACAGTCTTGATACATGTCCCCCAGACACACCACTTCCGGTAAGCTTTAATGATTGGTAGTTTAAAGGGAACCTTAACTGAACGGGGGGTAAAGAGTTTTACTTACCTAGGGCTATTACCAGCCCCCTGCAGCAGTCCTGTGCCCTCGGCACCGCTCTGGAATCCTCTGGTCCCCCGCTGTCACTTAGTTTCGTTTTTGGCGACTGCGTATTATTGGATGCATTCACCAATGCAATTAGCGCTATTGCGGACCGCAACGCATACAAAAATACGCGTTGCCGCATATCTACGCGTGTGGAATGCCGCATATCTACGCGTGTGGAATGCGGCAACGCGTATTTTTGTACGCGTTGCGGTCCGCAATAGCGCTATTTGCATTGGTGAATGCGTCCAATAATACGCATGGCGGCTGGCGACTGGTGAGTCGTCAAAAACGAAACTAAGTGACAGCGGGGGACCAGAGGATTCCAGAGCGGCGCCGAGGGCACAGGACTGCTGCAGGGGGCTGGTAATAGCCCCAGGTAAGTAAAACTCTTTACCCCCCGTTCAGTTAACCACCCTGGCGTTCTATTGAGATCGCCAGGGCGGCTGCGGGAGGGTTTTTTTTTTATTTAAAAAAAATTATTTCATGCAGCCAACTGAAAGTTGGCTGCATGAAAGCCCACTAGAGGGCGCTCCGGAGGCGTTCTTCTGATCGCCTCCGGCAAGCATAAATAACAAGGAAGGCTGCAATGAGCAGCCTTCCTTGTTTGGATTTCCTCGTCGCCATGGCGACGAGCAGAGTGACGTCATGGACGTCAGCCGACGTCCTGACGTCAGCCACCTCCGATCCAGCCCTTAGCGCTGGCCACGGCTGGGGGGACCCTCTTTCGCCGCTGCTCGCGGCGGATCGCCGCAGAGCGGCGGTGATCAGACAGCACACGCGGCTGGCAAAGTGCCGGCTGCGTGTGCTGCTTTTTATTTTATCAAAATCAGCCCAGCAGGGCCTGAGCGGCACCCTTTGGCGGTAATGGACGAGCTGAGCTCGTCCATACCGCTAAGGTGGTTAAGGTTCCCTTTAAGGTTTGGCAAAAACTCTGCACCATCTTTGCTAATAAGTCAAACATTAAAGAGATTTAGATAGAGCTGACATATTCCTAAAGGTTAAGACTGTCAAGGAACTGGTTTTCCTTGAAAATGCAAATTGCATTTAAAAGAGACTCTACAAAAGAGCCAGAAGGTGAATTCTGAGCTGTGTGCTTCACATATTCTAATTTAGCACAAAGATGGCATTTAGCAGAGAAATAGTACTTGTCTTTTCCATCTGCCGTGAGTAAGATTATTTTCCAGCAATGATAATGCTTGGGGATTTCTCCTCCATGCTGCTTATGTTCTACTTTTTAGTTCCTGGTTCTTCTGGATAACGCTTTGGACTACCACATTCATCACTTGAAAGGCTACATTGTGTTTGCAATCTAAAGGTCTGATGAATGACACAAATGAGTGATTTCTTCAGTTAATCACTTACATGGGCAACATGCTCACCATCTCTTATCCCTTCTTTCTTCTGTTCTTCTGTTACAGCATTCTAGGCTACTGGATATGTGTATTCTATAAGTGTCATCCTTAATTATAATAATAATAATAATAATCCGAACATTTGTATAGCGCTTTTCTCCTGTCGGACTCAAAGCGCTCAAGAGCTGCAACCACTGGGACGCGCTCAGGAGGCCACCCTGCAGTGTTAGGGAGTCTTGCCTTGAACTCCTTACTGAATAGGTACTTGACCTAGCCAGGATTCGAACCCTGGTCTCCCATGTCAAAGGCGGAACCCTTAACCAGTACACTATCCAGCCACTAATTATGTGCAAGGAGAGAAGAGAGAAGGGGGGGGGGTGATAACATGGGAGGAGAGATAGAGCACTGTTAATCAGGTCACTTAAAGGATAAATGTACTTTTTAGTACATTTACCAGCCTCTAATTAGGATGTGGAGCGATAGTGAAATGTCAATGAAAACCTTCTTGAATTTCCAACCACCGGACTCTGCAGCTGCCAGCAGCTTTTCAGGTTGCTCTTCCACTCTCTTTCCACTAGAGATTACTGTTGGGAAATTAGTTATGGACTGTTTTCTAAAAAGGTAGTTCACCTCTTATCTCATAACAGTGGCCTCTAGTGGCTGGAGGAACCAGAAGCAGACTCCTAAGTGGCCAAAGGCTGGACGTTACATAAGGCTTCATAAATGTTTCTTCATTACAGACTTTTTTTGTTTCTCCATGGCATCACTAGAATATGATGTGTGTACTTCATGTATATTGTACTTAAAAGACATATTTTACTTAATCAGTCCTTCGGTAGTGACAAATTGGATTTAGTCCGAGAACTACAGTAGAACTATGAGAACTAAAATACATAATCACTACAAGGAATAATTAACTTTTTTAAACAAGTTTAAACAAAAATGTCAATGTTATTAAGAAATAAACAATTCTTTCAAGAAGAATTCAAATGGGGTGTAACATAAAAGAGCAATTATCATTTTTATGTCATTCAGTGACCAGGAAATGGCAGGGAACACAACTGTCCAGGAAAAGAATTGTACAGTGCTGCGCATAATTATTCATACCCCTGGCAAATTTTGAATTAAAGTTACTTTTATTCAACCATCAAGTAATTTTTTGACAGAAAATGAATCAGGTGTCACCCAAAAGAGAATAAGACGATGCACAAGAGGCATTGTAGAAAAAAAAAATTCTCAGCTTTTATTTACATTTGAGCAAAAAGTGTCCAGTCCAAAATTATTCATACACTTCACAAACTGTCACAGTCTGAGGGAAAATTAAAAGTTCCATATCATTCCAAATAGCCCAAACTGTTCTAAAGCATCCTAATTACCCCGATTAACTGATAACAGCTGTTTTAATCAACTCAACAGTTGAAAAACAGCAGCTCCCTGCAGTTGGTTTGTGGACAGTCATGGCTAAGACAAAGGAGCTCAGTGAGATCTGGTCAGTCTTAAGGCTCGTACACACGCCTGACTGCAGCCAACGACGGGTCCGTCGGCACCTCCCGCTGGGCGGGTTTTCAGCAGACAGTACAGCGGATCGTTCAGAAACTGTAACGAACGGTGGAGCACAGAGAGGATCTGGTTACCGGTGATCTGCAGTATCACTGGGAATACAGATATATACCAGATTATAAGTGATCTGCAGTATCACCGATAATCCGATATACCAGCTAACCTCTGTACACCCGAGTAGAGTGTAGTGTTTGGTGTAACAGTAACACTTAGAGGACTAGGCCTCAGAGCAGTAAGGAGTACTGCACGGATTCCTTCCGAAGACCTAAATTCTCCAAAGCGGGAGGAGTCAGGCTGAGAGAGTAGGAAGGATTATCTGAGAGTGACACTATGGAGGAAGTGTCACTAACAGGATGGGGAACCGCCTCTAATAGTAAGGTCGGTTCTCGAGGTCGGACAAGCCAGGTCGTAACACACGGACAGATAAAGTACAGATTCAGAAGACAGAGGCGGAGTCTAAGGTACAGGCGGGGTTCGGCAACAGGGTATCAGATATATCGAGGTACAAAGTCAGGAGGCAGAAGCAGAGTCTAAGAACGAGCCAGGGTTCGGCAACAGAGTATCAGAATAGCAAGGTACAAGATCAGAGTTCAGGAGGATAGTCAGGCAGGCAAAAGGTCATAACAGATAATCACAATCAAACTAGTACTTTAAGCTATCAACAGAATCTAGCTAAGTGTAGGATTACAGCTCCAGCTGGTCCCAGCACACTTAAGGATCTGACTAAGGGTCTGAGTGCTCCCACGTTGTGTTCGCAACGCCAGACAACCAGCAACTGAACAGTCGGCAGTATAAATACACAGTGATCTCTCCAGCAACTCCCCAATTGCTGGACCAATGAGGAGTGGAGCCAGAGTCAGCTGACCATCCTGGTCAGGTGACTCACTTCTGGCTGCCATATTTTCCCTGCCTCAGCGCGCGCGCGCGTGTCACTCTTACCCCAGAGGGACTATGCGTCCCAGCCACACCAGCAGCGTCTCCACTATCCGCCGCGGGAGCCATCGCACTGCATGCAGCGGCTTCTCCGCGTCCTCTGCTGCCCACGCGGGCCTGCGGCGGTTTCTCCCCGACGCGCCGCCATGCTGGACACGGAAGCAGCCGCCCTGCTCTGAAAGCAAGCGGCTGCTTTTCCGTGTTTCCTCACAGAAACATCCTTATCAGTCCGCCGACATACTGTACACACGCTGTACTGTCTGCTGAAAACCCGCTCAGCGGGAGGTCCCGACGGACCCGTCGTTGGCTGCAGTCAGGCATGTGTATGAGCCTTTAATGAAGAATTCACTTCCAATCAATGGACAATTCGATTATTTTTAATCAGATAGTTTCTCCTCAGCCGGGTGTGAATTGTAGCTTCTGTGTGCATTCCTTAAAGGACTTCTAGAACAAAAAAATTGTGAAATATTAAATGCATGTGAATGCATGTGAGTAAAATGCGCTATAATTTTATTTTTTTCCTATGTTGCTGTCACAATAGATTATAAAAATCGTACAAGTTTTGGACTAGTCCATCTCCTCATAGAAGATTCTCAATTTTTTTTTGGGGGGGGGGGGGGGGGGGTTGTGTACAGTATTTTCCAAAGCATCTACTGAATGACAGTTGCTCAGTCCAACTGGCAGAATAGTGTTCAAGTGAGTAGTAGGGTGGCTGGCCAGCATCCCTATATAGATCCATTCCAGGGAGTTCTTTTGTAAAGAATAAAGGAAATATTGATAATCCTCGTGAATCCTCATGAAGAGATGGATTAGTCCAAAACCTTTCAGATCTGTCAGATTTTTACTGAATACTGTAAGTGGCAGCAACATAGGAGAAAATAAATTTACGGTGGGGGAGATGTACTTCATATTCACATGTGTTTTAAAGTTTACAATTTTTCACAATAGTGGTCCTCTAAAAGAAAGGACTGGATGAAGCTGCAAGCAAAAGGCTGAACTGGTATTTGACCTTGTATAGCTAGCTAGACCTTCATTGCTGGTTTCATTATTTCCTTTGACTGTTAAGTCATAATGATAGACACCTATCTCGGAAATTTCCATATTACTCATTTGCAACAGAAGCTGAAACCTCTATTTTAGCTTTCAGTGAACTGAAGTTTGCCTCAAACTAATATCTGCTCATGATATTTATAATCTGGGTCACATAGTTGTATAGTGATACCATGAATTATTTATGTCTAATATTACTTTACTTTAACGACAGAGATTCATATCCAGGCAGGGTAACCATGGAGACGTCACTGAGATCCTCAGGGATGCATTCATTTACAGCCATTCTAACTCATGAGCAGATCATGGATCAAATGCAAACTGTCTTTCATTTGTTTTTTATAGTTATGCACTGTTCCATTTGTATAATCTATACTCAAAGTGTGCTATGCCAGGCAAGTATTCAACTGTCTGTCAGGGGAAAGCAAAACAATTATTGCACGCGTATCAGCTGTCTGGCTGGTACAATGCATGTATATGTACTAATGTGCAAATACATGCTCATGGCAGGAATTCAATTAAAAGGTGTTGTCACTTAAGCGTGTTGTAAAAAAAAGCCATTCAAATTTAATTACACTCATGTAATTTTCATCTCTTAATACGGTTGCATGGCAGCAATGTTTCCTTTTACACTGATTTTTTTTCCTATCTTTGCTTTAGTTTTTTTTTCTTTCTTTTCCTTTTTTTTTTTTGTTGCCTTTCTGTCTAGATAATTTTACTTTTAATTTTGCAAAAGCTTTCTTTGATGTAGGTGGTGTGGACATTAGTATGTTGGATAATGTTGTTGATAAAATGTTGATAAAGGTGGTATGAAAATGAGTGCGCAGGATAATATTGGTGTTAAAATGTCTTAAAGGAAAAAAAATAAAATAAGAATTTGGTTCTGCCTTGTTAGCAAGTGTGATAATAAAGGCAGATTAAAACATAAATGCATTGTAATATATATATATACAGGGAGTGCAGAATTATTAGGCAAGTGGTATTTTTGAGGAATAATTTTATTATTGAACAACAACCATGTTCTCAATGAACCCAAAAACTCATTAATATCAAAGCTGAATATTTTTGAAAGTAGTTTTTAGTTTGTTTTTAGTTTTAGCTATTTTAGGGGGATATCTGTGTGTGCAGGTGACTATTACTGTGCATAATTATTAGGCAACTTAACAAAAAACAAATATATACCCATTTCAATTATTTATTTTTACCAGTGAAACCAATATAACATCTCAACATTCACAAATATACATTTCTGACATTCAAAAACAAAACAAAAACAAATCAGTGACCAATATAGCCATCTTTCTTTGCAAGGACACTCAAAAGCCTGCCATCCATGGATTCTGTCAGTGTTTTGATCTGTTTACCATCAACATTGCGTGCAGCAGCAACCACAGCCTCCCAGACACTGTTCAGAGAGGTGTACTGCTTTCCCTCCTTGTAAATCTCACATTTTATGATGGACCACAGGTTCTCAATGGGGTTCAGATCAGGTGAACAAGGAGGCCATGTCATTAGTTTTTCTTCTTTTATACCCTTTCTTGCCAGCCACGCTGTACTTGGACACATGTGATGGAGCATTGTCCTGCATGAAAATCATGTTTTTCTTGAAGGATGCAGACTTCTTCCTGTACCACTGCTTGAAGAAGGTGTCTTCCAGAAACTGGCAGTAGGACTGGGAGTTGAGCTTGACTCCATCCTCAACCCGAAAAGGACCCACAACTTCATCTTTGATGATACCAGCCCAAACCAGTACTCCACCTCCACCTTGCTGGCGTCTGAGTCGGACTGGAGCTCTCTGCCCTTTACCAATCCAGCCACGGGCCCATCCATCTGGCCCATCAAGACTCACTCTCATTTCATCAGTCCATAAAACCTTAGAAAAATCAGTCTTGAGATATTTCTTGGCCCAATCTTGACGTTTCAGCCTGTGTGTCTTGTTCAGTGGTGGTCGTCTTTCAGCCTTTATTACCTTGGCCATGTCTCTGAGTATTGCACACCTTGTGCTTTTGGGCACTCCAGTGATGTTGCAGCTCTGAAATATGGCCAAACTGGTGGCAAGTGGCATCTTGGCAGCTGCACACTTGACTTTTCTCAGTTCATGGGCAGTTATTTTGCGCCTTGGTTTTTCCACACGCTTCTTGCGACCCTGTTGACTATTTTGAATGAAACGCTTGATTGTTCGATGATCACGCTTCAGAAGCTTTGCAATTTTAAGAGTGCTGCATCCCTTTGCAAGATATCTCACTATTTTTGACTTTTCTGAGTCTGTCAAGTCCTTCTTTTGACCCATTTTGCCAAAGGAAAGGAAGTTGCCTAATAATTATGCACACCTGATATAGGGTGTTGATGTCATTAGACCACACCCCTTCTCATTACAGAGATGCACATCACCTAATATGCTTAACCACTTGCCGACCGCGGACTCATAACGCGCGTCGGCAAAGTGGTAGCTGCAGGACCACCGGCTGCAGGCTAATTAATCAGAAAACAGCCGCTTGCGCGAGCGGCTGCTTCCTGTCAATTCACGGCGAGGGGCTCCGTGAATAGCCTGCAGGCCGCCGATCGCGGTTCGCAGGCTAAATGTAAACACAAGCGGAAATAATCCGCTTTGTTTACACTTGTACAACGCTGCTAACAGTAGCAGCGTTGTACCAGATCAGCGATCCCCGGCCAATCAGCGGCCGGGAATCGCTGTCACATGACAAGCAGGAACCTGTTAGAGGCTGCACAGGACAGATCCGTTCCTGTGCAGCCTCTGATCTCCGGGGCAGGGAGGGAGGAGAGGGAGAGGGGGAATCCTGCAGTGGAGGGGGCTTTGAGGTGCCCCCCCCCCCCCGCCAGCCACACGCAGGCAGGAGCGATCAGACTCCCCCAGCACATCATCCCCCTAGTGGGGAAAAAAGGGGGACGATCTGGTCGCTCTGCCTAATGTTTGATCTGTGCTGGGGGCTGTAGAGCCCACCCAGCACAGATCTTCTAAAACAGCACTAGTCCTTAAGGGGGGGGGGGGTAAAGGCTGGGTCCTCAAGTGGTTAATTGGTAGTAGGCTTTCGAGCCTATACAGCTTGGAGTAAGACAACATGCATAAAGAGGATGATGTGGTCAAAATACTCATTTGCCTAATAATTCTGCACTCCCTGTTATATATATATATATATATATATATATATATCCTAGCTGATTGCCCAGCATTACCCGGGTATGTTATTTGGCTGGTATTGGCTCCGCCCACTTTTTCTAACCCTAGCACACAATTACTCAATTGCTCAATGACCTAGTTTGTGAGCTTTGCGGTCTTTGGCATCAGTAATTTGCATTGAAATGAAACAAATCTGATTGGCTTTGGCTCCACCCCTTTTCTGAATTTGAACCCCAGTCACCCAATGACCAACTGTACTAGGTTTGAGGCTTGTGCCATTAACAGTGCAAGAATGGCAGCAATTAAATATTCCCCTTAAAAATCAATAGGTGAATTTTGATTGGCTTTTGTAGGCTCCACCCACTTTTCTGAATATTATTCCCAGTCACCCAGTGGCCAACTGTGGAAAGTTTGAGAACCCTACCATTAACAGTGTAAGAATGGCTGCAGTTTACATTTTCCCAGGGAAATTTGTATTTGTCTCCACCCACTTTTTGGTTGTGGGGATAAAAAGTATCCTGTATGTTATTCCAGGTAATGTACTATGTGTGTGCCAAATTTCATTCAAATCCGTTCAGCCATTGTTGCTTGATTGAGTAACAACTATCCAAACATCCAAACTTTCACATTTATAATATTAGTGTATATATATATATATGTATATATATATATATATATATGTATATATATATATATATATATATATATATATATATATATATATATATATATATATATATATATATATATATATGCCGGTATATAAATGTCTGATCAAAAATACAAATGTATTCTATAACTAATTTTAGCCGTTCTATGGGATCTCCCGTAGAGGTCATAGCTGTGTTTACCTAGAGTCGATACAAATGCTCGTTGTCAGGGGTGTCGTGGTTCACAACCTACCTCCAATCAGATAACACTCCTCCTTGCTATAGACATGCTGCCACCATCCCTGGGCCACAAAACAAGAGAACCAATCCATCTGGTCATTTAAGCTATTGGTCATATTAAAAAGCCCTGATTCACTTAACCTATCTCCAAGGAGATCTTTTCACACCTGTCAATGAGAAAAAAAAAATCAAAATAGGTTAATATATATTTTCTTACCAAAAATTTGTTTTGAAAAGTGATTTCATGGATCAGATGAGAAAATACCTCCTGTGAGAAAACTTAGGAGTAAAGGAAACTGAATCAGAGCCTTAGGGTAGGTTCACACGAGCGTCCGGTGTCGTGGTCGGCGGCGTTGCAGCGGCATCGCGTTCAGACTTTCAGCAGCTTTCCATGGCATTCAGTTGCGGTTGGCGTTTTTCTTCCCCATAGGGGCAATTAGCCGTGGCAGTTTACAGCCCCAGGCTGCTACTTGTAGCGTCCATGTAGCGTCTAGGGTCGCCTCAAACGCTAGGGAATTTCGGGATCGGAACACCGCATTTGCGCAAATTCCAGTAAAAACCGGTACAAATGCTCCCATTCAATCGAATGGGAGCGTTTAATGCAGAGTCCTGAACGCTGGTGGTAAACACCGGGGCAGACGGTGAACCAGCCCTTAGTCATCTAGAGGAGGAAGTACACTAAGGGATCCCTCCTGATGGTATTACCAACAGTAGTAATGTACTGTAGTTCTTGAGCAAAAAGGCATTAAGACAAGGGTAGAGGGGATACTAAACCACTAAGAAAAATCAAAAGTTAGAGGGTAGACTTCTAGTCCATCTAGAAAAATCTATAAAGACCACTAGATGATGAATGAAAACTACAGTATAAGGGGGAGAGGGACCACAGACCTCCAGGGAAAATGATAGTGGGAGAGGGCTACTAGACCACCAGGGAATACTGCAAGGAGAAGAGATCATCACTAGACCACCAGGGAAAGCTATAATGGTGGCGGTGGTGGTAGTGGGGGGGGGGGGGGTACGAGACCACCAGGAAAAGAAGTATGGGTGGGATCAGACCATATCTCCCATGGTGTAAAGCATCCAAAATCTTGTTATGGGGCCCAGTAATTTCTAGTTACTCGCCTGTCTCTCATTTCTGTTCACCTGTATTTACACTTCTGTCTGTTAAGTTCTTATATCTCCGTTCAATTCTTAGAAGCTCAGTTAGATATAAGGTGCGTACACACGCCATACTGTAGTGATCATACAGTATGTACGCGCCTATAAGTTCACTTTACTGCAGACAAATCAGCCAGAACTATAATAGACTGAGAGACTCTTTGGAGTGCAGAGATTGTGAGTAAGGGCCCGTGCACACCAAAAACCGCTAGTGTAATCGCAAATGCTCAGCGCTTCTTGAAGCGATTCTAGGCATGTGCCTAGCGATTTTCTAATCATGCCTAGCGATTTTTGGAGTTTTTTTGGTGTAGAGTTTTTTTTTATTTTTTGTTACAGTAGAGCTGTAACTGAACAGCTTCTGTAACAAAAACGCTTGGAAATTCGCTCTGATCTAGCGCTGTTCAGAGCAATTTTCCACTTTTCTATACTTAACATTGAGGCTGAATTGCCTCAGAAATCAGCAGAAATGCTGCTGGACCCATGTTTGCGTTTGGGAGAAAATCACATCGCTCTGGTGTGATCCATCCCATTCACATACATGAGCCAGGCGCTTTTCAAAGCGCTGGCAGTTTTAAAAGCATTCAGAAGCTGTCTTGGTGTGCACCAGCCCTGAAAGCTCTTCTTTATTAGGATGACCTAGGATGAATTCTCCCGGAAAACTGTTGATGACCAGTGTCAGCTTCCGTACAAATACAAGCTGCCCCTCTGGAGAGATATCTCTCAACGGAGGCAAAATCAATAAGGCAATATATTTGCATTATTGATCAGGCTATAATTTGAATGCATTCTGTAAAGAGTGCTTCAAAAGGACATTTGTCCTTGAACACAAAACAATTGAGGACTGAATGTGGCTAAAGGGTTCTTGACCCCATAAGTCAATTCAAAATTGACTAACAGGACTGGAGTCCTTCACTGTCATCCTTTACACCTAATCAATAAAATATCTACAACCGGTTGTAAAAATCATGTTTTATGTTTACACATTTGTTGTCATATTTACATTTTATTTTATACAAAATCTTCCATCAGGCTCGTTTATCTCGTTTCTTCTTTACGCCTAGGTGATATTTTCACATTATAAATAAAATACCCTTTAAGTCACCAGCAAGCAAGAAAATACAATAAATTTGACAGTACTTTCCACTACTTTTTGGCTTTTTTACAGTTGCAGAGTTTAAAAGTTGTTTTAAAAAGCAGATGAAAAATGATCTCCTAGGAGAAAACTTAGGCGAAAAAGAGAATTGGATCAGGCCAATTGTGTTGGATATATCATAAATGGTGTAAGGGAATTAGAATTCTAATTGGCCAGAGCAGCTTAGTGTACAAAGCGGCAGAAAACTCGCCACAGCATTAACTAAATTAAACAAAAAGTTGATACACATGTAGGGCAGCATTTTTCCAAACAAAATATTTTTGTGGAAATAGAAGTATACTTACAGAGAAAAAGACTGCGGAGTGCAGGTCTTCCTTTCTCTGGCAGCCAACTTGCGATCTCCCTATGCTGTATGCATATCCCTGCCTCCAGCTTCTAATTGGAGGCTTTGTCAAGCTGGGGGCACTGAATTGCTCTGGTCTATCGGGATTCCCGTTGGGGCCCCTAAACTAGTCTAGTAGTGCCCCTTAAATTTGAAATGCACGTAGTTTTCTACATTACATTTTTTTTATGACCTGACAATTGGCTTACCAGTGTGAATGTCAGCCTGAAAAACAGTCTGGGGACTATCCAGATTCCTTTTCCATCCCATCATCACCCACATGGGGTATCCAAGGAGAAAAGAGGTTGAAATATTGAATGAACTGCTATCACAAAAATAATATAATATACATTCACATGAAATGTACATTTCTTCCAGAAAAAAATGTAACCTAAATTACTACAGTCTCTATGCTGCTTACAGGTACAGTAGGTTTTAAAAAGCTGACAGATTTTGGACTAGTCCATCTCCTCATGGGGGATTTTCAGTATTCCCTTTATTCTTTCAGCGCTGCGTAATATGTTGGCACTATATAAATAAAATAAATAATAATAATAAAATAATAATAATTCTTTACAAAAGTACTCCTTGCTAAGGATGCAAACAATAATTTTAGCCAGCCTCTTTCTTAATTTGAACGCTATTTTCACAGCTGGACTGAAAAGAAAATGCAATATTTTGATTTTCAATAAGATTGAAAGTAAAGATCATATTTAATCAATCCACAGCTTTAAAGAATCCAATTTGTGATAGTTTCTAAAGCAGTTAAGATTGTATCTATCAAAAAATCTACCATGCTGGTAATTAATTTTAAGGAAACGATTGATAATGCAATCATTCAGGATTGGTTGAAGCCACCAATACAATCCAAATAATCTGATGGAAGATATAATGGGCATGTTACGAATTTTCCTGACTTTTCCAGCTGTTGAGAGATTAACCCTCTGCGGTCAGCACGTAGAGCCAGGGCAAGGTCTTCCAGCACCCAAGGCTGAGACACCAAAGTGCGCCCCTCCATCCCTCCCAACCCGGTCGTTTCACACTGATTGCTACTCGACTTATGCTGAGCATACACGGGTCAATCCAGCGGCCGATTAGCCGCCGGATCGACCCCTACCGCATCCCCGCCGCGTCCCCGCTCGCCGGCGCTCCTTATCAGCCGCTTGATTCCCCGCTATTGTCCGCCAGCGGGGATCGAGCAGGGAATCTATCCAGCAGGTCACCGGACCTGTCGGATATTATCAATCGAGTCATCAGGCTCGATTGATAATCCTCTCCTCGACGCCATGTATGCCCCGCATAAGAGGCGCCCCAGGGCCGCCAACCCCTGTAACACCTTAATCTCTAGTTATCTGGTTTGCAGGCACTGCTGTGTATCCCCTTTTCTTGTTTCTCTCTGCTTCAAACTCAATAGGGGAATGATAGCTGTGTGAGTTGTTCGCCCCCTCCTACATTGTGCCCTGAGGCTGGAGCCTCTCTCGCCTCTGCCTCTGCAACACTCCTGCTCTGCAAACTCTCACAATCTCTATTCATGTCTATTGCCTGCCTTCCCTGGCTCTGTTTTAAAGGGGAACTGAAGTAAGAGGTATATGGAGGCTGCCATATTTATTTCCTTTTAATCAATACCAGTTCCCTGGCAGCCCTGCTGATCCTCTGCCTCTAATACTATTAGCCATAACCCCTGAACAAGCATGCAGCAGATCAGGTGTTTCAGACTTTAAAGTCAGATCTGACAAGACTAGCTGCATGCTTGTTTCTGGTGTTATTCGGATACTACTGCAGAGAAATAGACCAGCAGCGCTGCCAGGCAACTGGTATTGATTAAAAGGAAATAAATATGGCAGCCAAATACACAGAACATTTATATCGGGCTTCTCTCCTGGCGGACTCAAAGCGCCAGAACTGCAGCCACTAGGACGCACTCTATAGGCAGTAGCAGTGTTAGGGAGACTTGCCCAAGGTCTCCTACTGAATAGGTGCTGGCTTACTGAACAGGCAGAGCCGAGATTCGAGCCCAGGTAACCATTACACTATAATAAGACTCCTCCCACTTTTATAGGAGCCTTACATTTTTTATTTTATACTTCTGGTTATAGTGTAAATAACCCTTTCATAATTCACCCGACAACATGTACACAATTCCTATCCCATATACCCCTTACTTATAGCTTATTTCACAATATTAGCTGAATCCCTTATGTGAGTGACTGATTTCTGTATCTGCAGATGTACGGAAGGCTCATCTGTCCTCTTCTTCTAATGTTGGCACTATACCAATGACTTTGCACATTTGTCATTTCAGAATGCAGAGGCGAGCTATGACTTCAGCAGCAATGACCCTTATCCGTATCCTCGGTACACCGATGATTGGTTCAACAGGTAGTGTGCTTTACATACATGCATGTGTTCATGAATTGTGACTTGTGGGTCAGAGGTGTATAGTGAATATAATTTGAATGGGTACTTGAGATAGACCTTCACATTACACAGAAGTGGTAAGAGTCTACCATTAAGATTGTATTATTAACTGGGCCGGATTTCTGGAATTAATTAGGTAGTGCAAATATTGGCAGAGGGAGTTTTTAATGAGGAAGGCGGCCCTTATATCAGCGGAGGTTGCGGCACAGGCATAGGTTAGGGTTAGGCATCCTTAGAGGGAGGATTCAAGTCAGAATATAGTAAGGTAAAGCGATAGTAAAATTACGTTAAAAATGACCGATATTTTACTATCTGAACTTGCATCAGTCGCATAGTAAAATATTGGTAGTTTACCGACATTCTACTGCTGCCTATCTCCAGTGGCCAAATTACTGTGGCGTTCTTTTTCTGTGTGCGTGTTTACTTTTAGTAACCGAGATGAGAACCAATTATTTACGCCACTAGCCCCTCCAAAAGATCCCAAACCACAGAAGTGGGTGCATGCTTCTGCGCATGAGTGGGCAGGTCTGTGCCCCTATCTCTATTGCACTCCCGTATGTGGTTCATTTTGCGCTTGCACGATTAAAGTCTTTATGGACTGCACAAGCACAGAACACTTTTGGCTGTGGAAACGTGATCAAGAGAGGCATGCAGATGTGCAACACAGAAGCTGGCAACCACTGCTGTGGTCAGGGCATTTTTCAAAGGGGCTAGCAACACACAGAATGGCAGCTGAACTGCAGCACTGGACCAGATAGACTCCTTGCGGTTGGAAGTAGCCCGAGGTAATTAAAGCTTAACCCTTTACTTTCAGCTTGGATGTCCTTTAATCTCTGCTACTCCCTGTGACTTAGGCCGTACACATTTAAAGGAAATATTTGAGGATTAAAAAAAAAAAAGATTTACTTACCCAGGGCTTCCTCCAGCCCCTGGCAGCTGATATGTCCCTTGCCTCAGCTCCGGTGTCCCGGGATCCCCTCCGTTGGAGATGCCCCTCTGGTGACTACGCTCAATTGGTCTGGAGTGTTCTGCGCAGGTGCAAGTAGATCTTTTTTTTTTTTTTAATTCTTGGACATTTCCTTTAAGAGACCAGACAAAAAAGATTTGTCTGTGTGAGAGCTGAAACTGTTAACCTACATTTTTAAAGGGCAACTTAACTGACTGTAAATCTATAAACTACACATGCCAGCATGTGTATTATAGTGTCCTTATACTCACCCGTTATCTGGTTTGGATGGGGGTCACTTCCATCATACTCTGACGTCCATTCAGCTCCATGAAAGGGAGGGAGGATAAGAGGTTGAGCCCCAGGCCCCCTATATTACCCCTCTGCTAAAAACCATCTCAGCCTCCTCTCTATCCATTTTTTTTATTAAACTGTGAAAAAAGCTACTTTCTCTGTTCTTGAAAGTGTTCCTGACCCTCGCTGCAGCCTTTCATTAGTCTTCCGTGCTCATCTCACTCCATCCATAATCAGCACCCTATCCAGTTGTCATCAGGGACGCTCAGCTCATCCATATATTCAGAGAAAATTAAGTCAGACTCATTGCTGCCCAGCATAATAAAGGAGAGAATTTCTCTAATTTGTTATTCAAATACTCGAAGTCCTGGTTTTCTATGTTTTCTGCCTTCATGCGTGGCTTTTGTCTGAAAGCAGCACTGCCTTGATATGTTTACTGTGGGCAAAGATCATTCTGATAAGACCCCACCTTGCAACAAGCAGTGAAGTGCATGTATTATTATTAATATTATTATTATTGTTATTTTTGTCTGTAGTCATGTCAATAAATGTTCATTAGAGGAGCTCACAATCTAATCTCTACCACAGTCA
Source organism: Hyperolius riggenbachi (assembly GCF_040937935.1). Classification (NCBI taxonomy): domain Eukaryota; kingdom Metazoa; phylum Chordata; class Amphibia; order Anura; family Hyperoliidae; genus Hyperolius; species Hyperolius riggenbachi. The sequence goes on from NC_090649.1 coordinate 404,145,235, forward strand.
AGACACAGACACACAGAACATTTATCACATGCATTTCTCCTTGCGGACTCAAAGCGCCACAGCTGTAGCCACTAGGATGCGCTCTATAGGCAGTAGCAGGGTTAGGGATTCTTGCTCAAGGTCTCCTTTAGGGGTACTCAATCCGATTTTGTGGAATTGAAATCCGCATTTCTGATCTGAACTCGGAAATCAAAAATGACAGAGACTGTCATGAGAGGCTACGTCTTATTGATGGAAGATTGAGGGGCGTTATGGTTAAATACTTACCTGTTCTGGCATCATGCCTCCAGGCAGGTGATCACTCTGCCCTCTGCGAAGATGTGGCTCTGACAGTTTTGTTTTATTCTTCAAAATCGCCACCGAGGCCTCTGATACCCCCATCTGCTTTGCTGCAAGCCGCTGCCTAATTGGTGGGTGCTAAGCTGGGGCGGGCCAAAGTAATGCAGGGGGATGTTTCCGAAGAGCTTCTTGGGCTGCACTGCTAGGAGGGGGGGGGCGGAGTGTCACCTGTGAACAGATGATGTCAGGTCAGGTAGATATTTAAGCCTGAGACCCCTCCCCGATGCATCATCAGTAAGACAGAGCCTGTCATGACAGGCTTTGTCATTTTTACCGGAGGTACTCTTTAAAGGACAACTGTAGCAAGAAGGCTATGTAGGGTGTCATATTTATTTATAAACAATACTAGTTTCCTGGCAGCCCTGCTGATCTGTTTGGCTGCAACTGTGTCTGAATAACTCTGGAAACAAGTACGTGTCTAATCTTATCAGATCTGACAATAATGTCAGAAACACCCGATCTGCTGCATGCTTGCTCAGGGTCTATGGCTAAAAGTATTAGGGCATATTAGGCAGAGAATCAGCAGGATAAGCAGGCAACTAGTATTGCTTAAAAGGAAATAAATATGGCAGCCTCCATAGCCCTCTGTCTACAGTTGCCTTTTAAGATAATCTCATTAGGAGCTGCAAAGACAAATACACTTAAAGAGACACTGAAGCGAAAAAAAAATTATGATATTATGATTTGTATGTGTAGTACAGCTAATGCTGGATACACACGGTTTGTTCCCGTATCGAATGCGCCGCTCGATTCCCGACGAATTGATTATTCCCGAACATTTCCGAGCGCATTTCGATGATTTTTAGGTCGATTGCCATGTAAAGTATGGCAAATCGACCTAACGATCCATCGAACCGCGAATCGGACATGTCGGAAATAAACGAATCGACGTGAATCGAGCGGCGCATCGACGGGAATCGAGTGCGGGAACGAACCGTGTGTATCCAGCAAAGAAATAAAACATTAAGATCAGATACATCAGTCTAATTGTTTCCAGTACAGGAAGAGTTGAGAAACTACAGTTGTTATCTCTATGCAAACAAGCCATTAAGCTCTCCGACTAAGTTAGTCGTGGAGAGGGCTGTTATCTGACTTTTATTATCTCAACTGTAAGTGAACTGTTTACTTTTTCTCTGCTAGAGGAGAGGTCATTACTTCACAGACTGCTCTGAAAGAATCATTTTGAATGCTGAGTGTTGTGTAATCTGCACATATTATAGAATAATGCAATGTTAGAAAAAACACTATATACCTGAAAATAAAAGTTTGAGAATATTTTCTTTGCTGCTAATCTTCTAGTAATTATTCATAGTACACAACCAATTCATTATATCATATTTTTTTTTCCGCTTCAGTGTCTCTTTAAATTACACGCGTGTGTACAAGCTGTCCGCAGACTGATAAGACTGTTTTTGACAGATCTGCTACTGTCGTGCTACTGTCGGCAGAACGTCCGCCCAGCGGGAGGATCTGACGGACCCGTTGTTTACTAAAGTATGGCGTGTGTACGCGCCTTAAGATTGTATTGTGAAAATGGTATCAAAATTGAGATTCAGATTGAAAGACAGGTTAAAAACGTAATAGACACCTCTCTTTGTAAAGTTTCACATAGTGTTTTAACACTTAGCGGTCCTGTGTATATACTGTATGTATTTATTATTATATTTCAGGTTTTACCTAAATAGCACACACCAACTCTGTTTCATTTATTCCTCACTACCCTCTCTATCCTGGTTCTCAGAGATGGATTAAGACGAAATGGGGCCCTAGTCAAGGTAGTAGAGTAGAATACCCCTTAGGTTCATCTGGTAATCTGAGGTGGAGAGGAGTCAGAGAAGATGTCAGCTGGGCCCCTGGACATCAGTTAGGCCCCAGGCACCTGCCTAGGTTGCCTTGTGGATGATCCTGCTCTGCTGGTGCTGCAAAAGCAACAGCCCCTTTTTTCATTCACTATTGCATGCAGTGTACCCCTATTACAGCATGTACCCCTGAATGATGATTGCTGAGTACCCCCTGTTAGAGGCCTGGTTGGGTACCTGCGGGTTACCAAAATTGCGGGTCAGGTTCGGGTACAAATTTTGATTCTAATCTGGCTGCGGGTCAGGTCGGGAGTAGTGAAAGCAAGCAAGCATGAGATAATTTAATCATAATTTTGTCAAAAGTAAAAAAAAAAAAAAAAAAAAAAAGATCATAAACATTTCTTTGGCTTTAGTTTGTGCATAAAAATAGGATTCATTTTTCTTTACAGCCTTCCAGTGAGACTACCAATGTATATTTTATAATAAAATAGAAAAAGCAGGTCGCGGGTCGGGTTGCGGGTCTGGAGGCCTGCGGGTGCGGGTCGGGTGCAGGTACCAGATTCAACAGAAAGCGGGTAGCAGGGCTGCGGGTGCGGGTCTGAAAAATTAGACCAGCGTGGGCCTCTACCCCTGTTGTAAATATCACCTTGAGAACCTGTTGTGCCACATGTACAGTATATGTGTTCGCAATCTCAATATTTATACCTAAATGCTTTACAAACATTCCTTTATGCTTTTAACCAACTAAAATACTTTTCTAGTTTATCTGCATTTGTTTTATCATTTTTTTTAATTCTCTCCCCCATACTCAATGCAATAGACTGTTTATGACAAGTAAAGTACCCCTGAACATGCCTCCTGGGGTACACGGATGTTGCATTGAGAATCTAGGCACTAGAGCAATCCTGTCTACGCACCCTCCATTGTTTCACGGTGATGCGTTGTATGACAGCTGAATTTCTGCCCTACAACTTTACAGTGTGAACTTTTGTTCCAGTACTTCAGTTTCCATGGCAAAATTAACAGATCTTTCTTATCTACAAAATATCCAATTGAACGAACAAAACAGAGATGCGACTCTAAACCAAAAATATACAGTAAAACAAGCCAAGTAACATTTTCACGGGGATAACAATGTGTCATCAGCAGCGGGGAGTTTTGTGAGGTTTCAACCTGTTTTGTATGAACGTCTGCCAAGAAATAATATGAAATAGCGATCTTACTGTAGTCGTACTTGAAGCACTTGTGTAAGATTCAGTAAAGCACAAAAAACAAAAATGATTTCATAAATGGGGTAGAAAGCTCTAAAGGAAACCTGAGATGAGACAATAGAAAAAATATACCGTACATACCAAATGATCTGGGCTTGGTTTGGTAACCAGTTTGGTCCTTATTATTCCTTCTATAATGGCACATTGAGTACCGTGTATATTTGTCTGCTTAGGACCATGTGGTGTTCAGTATTATTCACTTATGTAACTTTTTATGCTCCAATGTTTGAAAGTATGCCATGTGTGTATACCATGTTTTCTATATTGCATAAAACATTGCAAAAAAAAAGTATACATTCTTGGGGCTTCCTCCAGCCCCCTTCAGGCTGTTTACACCTTCGCTGTCCTCCCATGCCTCCTGGGTCCCCGTTAGCAGCCTCGGTAATTCCTCCAGTCGGGTTGTACTGCACATGTGTTGGCTGGGCACGTGCGCTCCCTTTACACTCAGGTGCAGAATGCTCCCGGCGACAGGAATGCAATGGGGGCGCGCTTGCAGACGGACTGCATATGTGTCAACTTTTCGTGACTGAAGGACTTACTGGGCCGGCCAGCGGAGGATCCAAGCGGCCTCATCTCAGGCACACTTTAAAGGATACCAGAAGTGACTTGTGGCATGATGAGATTAACAGGTAAGCATATAGTACTAATTCTAGAACTAGCCCACATTTACTCTTTTTTCATTGGAAGAGATAACAGATTTTTAACTGAGTAGGCGGACGGCAGCATCAGCTTTCTTAAGGTGGCCATACATGGTACAATTTTTCAATTAGATAATTTAGTTCGATTATTCAGTTAGATCGAATATAAAGATTTTTCCAGCATGTCCGATCATTTTTCCCGAAAAAACGGGATAATCGTTCGAATTTCTTGATTGAAAAAAAAAATATTTTCAACTTTCATTCAATTCGATCATTTAGATCGAATAAATAGGAAAATCGAACATTTTTATTGTACCGTGTATGGCCACCATTAGACCTCATTAGAGGCCATAATGAGCTAAACATGGGTACATATAGCACTAAGCATGTTAATATCTTCTCTAAATTCCCTTCCTATTTTTTGCATTAAAAGTGTTAAAAGCTACTGCTGTTATCTATAGACCTTACTGGCAGTTGCTAGGTCTAACTGACAAAATAGTGTGCAAGTGAGTTGGGAGGCTGACTGGTATCTTACTGTTTTGGTTGTTGTAAACTGCCGTTCAGGAAATGCTTTTGAAAACAAAGAAAAACCTGAGAATCCCCCATGAGGAGGAGGACTAGTCTAAAACTTGTCGGTTCTGACAAGTGCTAAAGGGGAAAAAAAGCTGTTTTGATTTCAAATACATAACATTATTTGTGACTTGATGCTAAATGAGAATCCTGTCCCTGGAAGAGATAAACATCACGTCTGACTCAACTAGAAAGCAACAACTTAAAGCTTACACCTGTTGGGTAGATTTGCCCTTTATCTGACCCCTGTTTCATTAGATTCCTTGAAAAGTAACTAGGAAATCATTTTTCTGACATAACTCGGTAGTGTAAATAATGGATTTGATCTTTTAAAGGATTGGCAATCAATAGCACTGAAATCTGTTCTGTTAAATTGTGTGTAAAATGTCCCCTTACAAGGCTTATTTATTGCAGATGTATGTATAGAGTTCTTTTCATTATCATAATTTAACAAATCAATGATCCATATGATATTGCAGTGCCAGAGTTAAGGTGTTGATTTATTAAATCTTTAATTGCTCTGGCCACGTCATAAAGAGCTAGGTACTGTTTTTAGCGACACATTGTAAGATAATAATATGCTATATTTAGAGAGAGTTTACATTTATGCTATGTTGGTTACATAGAAATCCATGGCTATAGTACCAAAGCATTAATAGTATAAGTCTTAGCCTGCTTTTACATGTCATGTGATCACCGCACCAAACAGATCCGTACTTCATATGACCTGGTGGCAGTGTGCGCTGATAGGGTCATATGCATAGGCCCGCCCACCATTCAGTGATGTACTCCCTGCTGAAAAGGAAGTATGTCACTGGGATTCCCGTTGGTCTGCACATAAATGCTGTACTGTGCTCCCATTGTTCACACTTATTGCGTCACCATAGACGGCATAATCCGTGCGGTAGGCATGGATCATGAAGTAATGCACTGTTGACTTTGCAATGGGATTGCGGCAATTTGATTACTTCCATCACACCACATTGCGTCGCATTAAAGGGATACTGTAGGGGGGTCAGAGGAAAATGAGTTGAACTTACCTGTGGCTTCTAATGGTCCCCCGCAGACATCCTGTGCCCGCGCAGCCACTCACCGATGCTCCGGCCCCGCCTCCGGTTCACTTCTGGAATTTCAGACTTTAAAATCTGAAAACCACTGCGCCTGCGTTGCCGTGTCCTCGATCCCGCTGATGTCATCAAGAGCGCACAGCGCAGGCCCAGTATGGTCTGTGTCTGCGCAGTACACTCCTGGTGACATCAGCAGGAGTGAGGACATGGCAACGCAGGCGCAGTGGTTTTCTGACTTTAAAGTCAGAAATTCCAGAAGTGAACTGGAGGAGGGGCCGGAGCATCGGTGAGTGGCTGCACGGGCACAGGATGTCTGCGGTGGGACCATTGGAAGCCCCGGGTAAGTTCAGCTCATTTTCCTCTGACCCCCCTACAGTATCCCTTTAAGTATTAAAGTCTCCATAGACTTTAACCACTTCCCCTCCCCTGGGACAAAGATCTACGTCCCTGCAAAATCCCTCTTCACCTCGCAGGGACATAGATACTCGTAGATACCCATTCATTGATCTAAGTCTTCATGCCAATGATCGCCAGCATCAATGAGATGCCGTGGTCATTCACAAAAACCTAAACTTACACGTCCACGCATTACTTCCTGTTCTCGTACTCATTCACAAAAACCTAAACTTACACGTCCACGCTTTACTTCCTGTTCTCGTACTAATAGTACGCTCAAGAAACTAATGAGTGAGGACATCTTGTGGCCAAATATTATAATGACATCTATATACATTTTTTTTTTTTATTTTTTATTTTTTTTTATATATATACATTTATTTTAATAAAAAGACACAAAATTTAACTTCTTACCTCCCACACTCTCCCATAGTTACCCAAATAAACTTTTGTATAATAAAAAAAATGCAATTCAAAAAAAAATATAAATTTACCTTAGGAATTGAACTTTTTTAATATGTATGTCAAGAAGGTATATTATGGTTGTTTTTTTAAATGATAAATTAAATTGATGTGAGGCATGATGGGATTTGTAGTTTTGTCACAGCTGGAGTGCCAAGGTTAGCCATCACTGTGATAGGGGGACATAATTTAAACCATTTAATAACCAAGAGAAATGGGCAAATAAAATATTTGGGTTTTAATCATGGTAGCATGTATTATTTTAAAACTATCATGGCAAAAAACTAAGAAATACCGGTAATTATTTTTTCCCATTTTTTTCTTATTTTTCCAATTAAAATGCAGTTAAAATAATCCTTAGCAAAAAAGTACCACCCAAAGAAAGCCTACTTTGTGGTGAAAAAAAAAATGTATAGATCATTTCAGTGTGATAAGTACTGATGAAGTTATTTGTGAATGAATGGACGCAGTGCTGAAATGTGAAAATTGCTCTGGTGTTTAACCTCCTTAGCGGTATGCCCGACACTGTGTCGGGCATGCCACTGCAGAGGTTTTGCTGCGGATCGAGGATCGCCCAAATGAATCTGTTTATTTAATTATTTCCATTAGATACTAGCTAGCACTACATTAGCTAGTATTGTCTGCAGGCACCCCCGAATGGCCGAAATCCCCCCCCCCCCCTGATTGCCCGCTAGATACATTAGCACGCCGGGATCCAGCGATCGAGCAGCATCCCGCTCAGCTCCGGTCCTCAATATGGGGAGGATCGGGACTGCGCATGATGTCGGTGACGTCAAGACGTCATGCCGTCATGTACGATCCTCCCCATAGTGAAGTCTGGAGCTGAGCGGGGAGGCTGCACCTATCGCGGGATCCAGGCAGGGTAATGTATCCAGCAGGTAATCGGGGGGATGGGGGGGGGGGTTCCGGAGGTGTCGGCAGACAATACTAGCTAGCCTAGTGCTAGCTAGTATGTAATTGGCACACTTAAACTAATAAATTAGCGCGGGGGGGACTGATCATGCGAAACCCCCTGAGCAGTGTGACGCTCAGGAGGTTAAGGGGAAAAACCCTTAGAGGTGAAGGTTAATTGACTTAGCAATAGCTGTGTCTTGCGATAAAAAAGCGTACCGCAACTCCATAGTGTAGAAAGGCACTTATACTCATTTTTTAGTGAACACCATAGGTAACTGTACTTGTTAATTTGAATTACTCTTATCTTTTTATTTCTTTTTGGTGCCATAGAAAAGTTATATTAATTTTTCTAATATTTGTTTACTGCAGTTTCCAATCAGCATTAGTGTTTAAATTATCAACGATTTACCACATTTTATAGCTGATTAGTACTATTGTCCTTATGCATGTATGTTGCTTAATGTGGAAAAAATATGTTGCCCAAAATACAGGCAAAAATAAGTTTGTCCACTTTTGATATTCCTTAAAACATTTGTTGAGTTGCTAAAAGCTGTAAATATTTTTTTAATTTAATTGGTACAAACATTAACTACAAAAAATTAATAGATTATTAAATTAATAAAATCCCGTGATAACAAAATTGAAAATAAAGTTTGTTTTAATTTTTTTATTAAGCCAAAGTAGAGGATCTAATATACTGTTACTTCTTCATTAATAGAGATGGCCTGAACAGTTTGCTGGTGATGGTACATTCCCGCATGGGTGCACTAGGTGCCAGCTTGGTTGGGTGCGATAGGTGTGGGCAGGTGGGGAGGACAGTGGGAGCTGGCGGAGAAGCGCCCGCATAGGACAGCAAAGCATCTTTAAATTTGCCTCCAGGGCTCCCTATTATTTCATTAACAGACCAATGGGGATCAGAAAGGTCTTTTTCTTGTTTCCAATGTTACGGTGACCATACGTCCCGCTTTACCCGAGACGTGTCCCACCTTCGGGGCCGCATGAGGTCCTGGGAAACGTCCTGCTTTTAGCAGCGGGACGTCCCGGCCTCGGGACTCTGGCAACCGTACTGAATGAACTAGCCACAGCGTCTCATAGACGCTGCGCTAGTTCATTCCCCGCAGCACCGCTCCAGCAGCCTGCATTGTCCTCCGACAGGCACAGGCAGAGCAGGGCTACAGGAAGATGGCATCCGGAGGTGGAGCCCTGTACTGGAAACTATTTGTGTCTCCAGTACAGGGCTTCGGGCACCATCTTCCTGTAGCCCTGCTCTGCCTGTGAACGTGGGAGATTGGAGAAGGATCGCCCGGGGGAGCTGCGCGCCAGAGGATGGCCGGGAGCGAGAGGAGACTTCTGTCAGGTGAATTTTTGGGTTTTTTCCAGGTGAAATGTGCCCCCATTGCATTTATTTTGTGCTGACATGTTGCCTGCAATGCGTTTATTTTGTGCTGACATGTTGCCCGCAATGCATTTATTTTATGCTGAAATCATAGCTTTCAACTGTCCCTCTTTCGGAGGGTCAGTCCCTCTTTGGGTGCCCTGTCCCTCTTTCCACCTCATTTGTCCCTCTTTCAGGACTCTGTCCCTCTTTCTATGTAAATATATATATTTCTCTACAAAAAAATGTGTTTAATTGACTCTAAACTTTATTTTACATGTTTGCCCCATTGCGTTTATTTTGTACTGACATGTTTGCCCCATTGTGTTTATTTTGTACTGACATGTTTGTCCCCATTGCGTTTATTTTGTGCTGAAATGTTGCCCGCAATGCATTTATTTTGTGCTGAAATTTTGCCCGCAATGCGTTTATTTTGTGCTGACATATTGTCTGCAATGCGTTTATTTTGTGCTGACATGTTGCCCGCAATGCGTTTATTTTGTGCTGACATGTTGCCCGCAATGCGTTTATTTTGTGCTGACATGTTGCCCACAATGCGTTTTTGTGCTGACATGTTGCCCACATTGCGTTTATTTTATGGTGTCTGGGGTAACTGCGTTTATTTTCTGGTGTCTGGGGTAACTGTTGCTGCATTTATTATTTAATGGTCATAGTTGGCTATGTTTGCTGCTTTGGGGTTACGGCATACTATTAAATAGCATCATACAGTTTCTGCACACCCATGATGCGAATCCTCGTTTGACCACATCATGGCATAAACACTGCTTATCTTATGCCTCGCTGTTACATCATTATGTTAGCTCCACCCATACAATGTCATGGCCACACCCACTTTTTGGTGTGCCGTGCACCCCCCACTTTTCGCCGCGGCGCAGCCCTCACATTTTACGCACCCCCACCCCTGTTTTTGGCGCGGCACGATGCGCGCGCCGCCTTCCCCCCCGCCGAACCCCCTGTCCCAGGTTGAACCGACAAAAATCTGGTCACTCTACCAATGTCCTCCTTAATATATACTGCAAATTTGGTGTTTCTAGCACGTACGTTGCTTTGCTATTAACCGCTAAAGATGGCGACCATTAAACTTTAAAAATAACCATTAAAAAAAGTGTTTGCGGAAAATACATATCTTTTGTGAATATTTCACAGTTGATTTTCGTCTGCCATGCCATTGTCCAGGTTTTGGTGCCGATTAAAGACTATGGAGCCTGACACAAAGTGTCGGTTCACGAACATTTGGCGAAAATTCAAATTCGCGAATACAAAATTTGATGTTCGCTATATCACTGTTAATTAATAAGCAGTATAATAGACTTAAGGGTAGCCGCAAGCAAATAGGGCCCATATATGTGACTGTGGAACTGGTAAAGATGATCATTTGGCCAGTGGGGACCCGGCGGTACTAAGGTTTAGACCCCAAATTACTACTCCCTCTGAGTTTCTAGGCCTCGGAGGGAGAATAGTATTTTACATGCCGGTATTCAGTCTTTCGGCTCACCCTGTGCCCAGCTCTCCGGCGGGGTATATAAACGTACACCCATTAACTTTCAAACCATTCAATCATTCAATATTCACCTTTGGGCATTGGGACTACAAAAAATAGCATTGTCATGCACTTGAATAAAGTTGTGCACAGTTTATAGGCAACACATTTATAAGCAGTCTTGACCAATGCTAATCTAGATTTCTGTGTACTCTGTCCTCTGTCTTGTTTGAAAACATTTTCTCTTTTTTGGGCAGGGAGGGGGAGGAGCAAGGATCTTATTTATTCACTAAAGATATGTTATCTGTACTATGAAGCAGCAAAACAATTACAGATCTCTTTAAAGTGGACCTGAACTCTGGCACAGAACAGAAGGAAAACAGAGAGAAATGCACCCTGTATGTATTTAGAGCGTTATGCTGTCTAATTCACCCTCATCTGTGACTAATCGCAACAGTAATTTGATCTCTCAGCTGTGTCATCTAGCTGCCTCGGCAGAACAGCTAATTTGTGAACATGTCTCCCCATGCTCTCTCTGCTTCCATGAAAGCAGCAAGTAGACACACTGCAGATGTATTGCAGGATTTCTAATAGCTGCAACAAATACATGTTTGTAAGCTTTAACCACTTGCCGACCGCGCACTCATACCGCGCGTCGGCAAAGTGGCAGCTGCAGGACCAGCGACGCAGTATTGCGTCGCCAGCTGCAGGCTGATTAATCAGGAAGCAGCCGCTCGCGCGAGCGGCTGCTTCCTGTCAATTCACGGCGGGGGGCTCCGTGAATAGCCTGCGGGCCGCCGATCGCGGCTCGCAGGTTAAATGTAAACACAAGCGGAGATAATCCGCTTTGTTTACATTGTACGGCGCTGCTGCGCAGCAGCGCCGTAAGGCAGTTCGGCGATCCCCGGCCAATCAGCGGCCGGGGATCGCCGCCATGTGACAGGGGACAGCCTGTCACTGGCTGCACAGGACGGATAGCGTCCTGTGCAGCCCCGATCACCGGGCATGAGCAGATAGGAGAGGGAGGGGGGAATTTTGCCGCGGAGGGGGGCTTTGAGGTGCCCCCCCCCCCCCCCGCAACATGCCAGACAGGAGGAGCGATTAGACCCCCCCTGCACATCATCCCCATAGGGGGGAAAAAGGGGGGGCGATCTGATCGCTCTGCGTGCCCGCTGATCTGTGCTGGGGGCTGCAGAGCTTACCCAGCACAGATCACAAAAAATAACGCTGGTCCTTAAGGGGGGGTAATGGGTGGGTCCTCAAGTGGTTAAAGGCTATTATGCTGTTGCTTATCTTTTAAAGCAGAAAGAAAGTTCTGAGTTCAGGTACAGATACAGAACCTGCCAGTCACACCGAGAATTAAAGTGTTAAAATGAACTATATACTGTATATATAAGTTACAGTTGGTTTATGTAAAATCTCCAGTGTAGTGTTGTGCTTTATCTGTGCCATTAATGATCTGTTGATTGTTTGTGATGTTCTTGCAGTCACGGAACGCGCTGTGCAGGAGAAGTGTCGGCGGCTGCAAACAACAACATTTGTGGGGTGGGAGTTGCGTACGGCTCGAAAGTTGCCGGTAAGAGATAATTCGTTTTTTTTTTCATTATATTTTACTGACGCACATCAGTATTATTTCTTGACAGAACAAATCCTGGAAAATCATTTTTGAGGTAAATGACAGTTATTTTGATTGTGTGGCTTCAGCTTTTAGCGCCATCTGCTGGGCCATTGCAATGTGTTTTTATTATTACTGTATTGTTGTTGTTGATATTGTTATCTCTGTTATTTTTATAACCATGACTATTTGCAATGTATTCATTTTTTTTTTAATTATTTAACTCCTAATTATAATGTTTTTATCCTTTTCTGTCACATTAATAAATTATTTAATACTTGTTTAGTTTTAGTAAAAATGTTAATATTTTTTTTTTCTTTAAAGAGGCTATACAGCCTAAAATGCCATTTTTATTTAGCAATGTTGGCGTCTTGGCTTTTAAAAGTTATATTTACCTGCCGACTCATTCCTCCCGAAAAATTCCTAAAGCCCCATGGCCCCAAGGTTCCATTGCGTAGCCTAGGGAAAGATGGGTCATGCATGAATAATTCTAGTATGATTTAGTTCACATCAAAAAAGGCAAAACGGGAGCGCTTTGTGCTTATATTTTGCACAAGTGATTTTACCATGATTAGCGCTGTAAAAATATCTTGACACTTCCGCGATTCCAGAGCGTTTGCAGTCAGTGCTTCATAAGCGCTGTACCGTGAACGCTGCAGAATCAACAAGAAAATGCTGCAGGTAGCACATTTGCATTTGGCACTAATCGCAAAACGCCCGCAATTGGCCCCAATCACGGCAGTGAAAACACTGCTATAGGATAACAAAGCACTAGTGCTTTAAAACGCGCTATCGCTTTAGCGATTAGTGGGAATCGGAAGCGGTGACGGAGCAAGCGGGGCAGGTCCAAAATTACAGCAAAGATTGCAGAACAACTGAGCCACCGGAGAGGATGATGAGTGATCCCCCGGAGTACATAGGGCTGGAGGAAGGTCCAGGTAAGAATCAATGCTGGTAGCTCTGACGTCTTAAAGGATACCTGAATGTGACATGATGAGATAGACATGTATTTGTACAGTGCCTAGCAGACAAATAACTATGTCGTGTGCCTTTTTTTCTTTCTCTGCCTGAAAAAGTTAAATATCTGGTATGTAAGTGGCTGACTCAGTCCTGACTCAGACAGGAAGTGACTACAGTGTGACCCTCACTGATAAGAAATTCCCCTTTTTACCTTTCTTGCTCTCAGAAGCCATTTTCTGCTAGGAAATAGCTTACATTCCGTTCCGATGAGCGAAGCGCAGCAGCGGAAGCAATGCTTTCACGATGGGAAAGTTCACATTGCTACGTTCCGCTACGTTCCGCTCCCTGCGTTCCGCTCGTTGGAGCGGACGTTCCTGACCTGCACAATCCTTCCGCTCTGCTCCGCTTCACGGAGCGCAGGAGCGGATGCGTGCTGCTTAATGTGAACCGAGCCTTACAGTTGGAATTTCTTATCAGTGAGGGTAACACTGTAGTCACTTCCTGTCAGGACTGAGTCAGCCACTTACAAACATGATATTTAACAGTTTCATGCAGAGAAAGAAAAAAAGGAACACAGCAAAGGTATTTGTGTGCTAGGCACTGACTGTACATACACATGTCTATCTCATCATGTCACATGTCACTTCGGGTATCCTTTAAGAGGAACTGTAGTCAAAATAACATAATCAATAAAATTGCTTATTTTTTACAATATTAATTTATTAATTACTGGTCATTTAGCCCGTGACTCAACACACCAACACATACCTGCGACCTGTTTACACTCACAAGTCCACGACCTGCACCTGACTTGCGTGCATACGCAACCTCCCCATGTGCGCAGCCACAGCCGGACGCGGTGGACGCAGAAATCGGGGATTTTGTTATAGAGGATTTAGTTACTGCTGTCATCCCTGGTAAAATCCCAGACTGAGACAGTTGGGAAATACTGAACATGCACGGTACTCTATGCTCTCACCCCATGCTCTCATGCTCCCATGGCCAGGAGCATTCTGTGTATGCACAGTTTATTAAGATAGTAGGGGGTGGGCAGAGCGGGGACAATAATGTGATCGGGTGCTGGTGACTGCCAAAGATCAGGCATCAATGATCATTGGCAGACGCCATGTGGCCGCTGTACACACACTGGTTAGATTCCAGATTCTTGGCCATGGCAGTCATATTGTCTATTGTAGCCATGTTCAGACCAGCATGGGTACGAGGTGCAATAGTAAACACTGTAGCTTTGAACATTAGGCTTTCCATCCTAGCCGGCTTTGGTGTGTCTCTTCTGTAGCATATGATGTAATTTTGTCGCATTAATTCGTGTCTGTGCAGAGTTAAAAAGAAGAAAAAAACTGAGTGAGGCCAAAATGGGTACATAATGACACTATACAATAATGAGCAGCACTGCAAATGCATCTCATCTTTTTTTTTCCAGGTATAATTGGCTACTTGAAGGTTGTTAACTAGCAGCGTGGAAAATACAAGTGCTATATCTTATGGAGCAAAATGCTCTGCCTTCTCTACAGAAAGCAATCAAATATCTTTTAACAGCTACAAACAGCCCATGCTGTTACGCCTCTAGGATTTATTACTGGAGGTAGAGTTCAAGGCCATCGTGGTGCACCAGACATTATTAGTAACTGTGACATGTTGCCAATAAGACATCGCAGCCATTTTTTAGCTGACATTACCTAATTTTTTTTGTGTGTGAATTTTTAAATGTTATCATAAGGCTTGTCATCTATGATCAAAGATATTTTTAGCTTTGATAATTAAGGTGCGCTTTTTACTTGAATCAAGGCTGGGTGCTGATTGGGAAACCAGAGGGCAGAGTGGCACATGGCGAGGGGGTGGAACTTGCAAAGAGCGGTGCATTTTTAATTAAGGGGCGTGACAGCACACACAGACTCACGACAGGCAACTGCACTTCACCCATACATGTTCACTTAAGGCTAGTTTTAGAGCGGTCAATAGACAAGCTGTAGTTTTTGAGAAATTCACATTTCTTGATTCAGAACGGTTTGAATAAGGACAACAACTTTCTATATTGGTATGAGATTGATGATATTTGAACTTTCTCAGCCATTATAGCTGAACTTGTGAACTAAGAATTTACGATACCTCTGTGTCAGTCCAACTCCCAGGTCTGTGAGCAGGGAGTAAACAAGGATTCTTATCTTGGCTTACAACCCCTAACCCCAGGTTGATGGTCTGTGTGAATTAAGGCATCTTAATGACATGTATTTATGCTTGAAAAAATATCTGTTTTCCCTTTTGATGTTGCATGTATATAAGCTGTCTGTACCACCAGTTTGCAAACTAACAGGATATAAGCCAGACGAAGGCTGCAAGGCCGAAAGCTTGCTTATTTTTATTCATTTTTAGTTAGCCAATAAATGGTATCATCCTGGTTTAAAACTTCTTGCTTGTAAGTTAAATAAATGTGTCCTAGTCCCCCTTCTCTGTAGCTAGACTCATAAAGGAGGCTTTTGTGGAAAGGTCAAGATAGTCACATTAGGTATATATGACATGAGTAAAGGATATCTTGCAGGTTATAAAGGGGATATTTTAACCAGCATACAGTATATACCAGTGATGGCGAACCTTTTAGAGGCCGAGTGCCCAAACTGCGACCAAATATCCACTTATTTACCACAGAGTGCCAACATGACAACTTGTATATCCAAATTTAAAATGCATCAATCATCCCCACAAATGAAGTACAGAAATTATCCCACAATTAAAATGTACCAGTAACTACTAACTACCAACAAATGAAATTACCCCACAATTAAAGTGCATCAATCACTGCCACAAATGAGCAGCACCTCCCTGGCAGCCAGTTCCTCCCCCATGCCACCACGGCTGATCCTCTCCAGGATCTCAGGAGGGAGGGAAAGTAGCTGCAGATTGGGGGGGGGGGGGGGTTCAGGGGAGGGAATAGAACTGTGAGGAAGTTGGGAGCATAGGTTGCTGCGACTGGGAAGTAGGTAGGGAGATTAGGTAGCTGCTGCAGGACAGGAGGAAGTGTAGGTAGGAAGGTAAGATAGCTGCTGCGGGTGGGAGGATCGGTAGGGAGATTAAGTAGTTGTGGTCCGGTGGGGAAGGAAGAATTGCTAGGTAGATAGGGAGGTTAGGTAGCTGCTGTAGGATGGGAGGGAGTGTAGGTAGGGTAGCTGCAGCTGGGAGGGAGGATAGGTAGAAAGATTAAGTACTTGCGGCTGGTGGGGAAGAAGTGTAGGTAGGGAGGTCAGGTGGCTGCAACTGGGAGGGAGGGTAGGTAGAGAGATTAGGTAGCTGCTGTAGGACAAAAGGGAGTGTAGGTACGAAGGTAAGGCAGCTGCAGCTTGGAGGGAGGATAGGGAGGTTAAGTAGCTGTGGCTTGTGGCGGGAGAGTGAGAGTGCGTGTGGGAGAGTGATTCTGATTCTGATTTTGGAGGTTAAGTAGCTGCAGCTAGGAGGGAGGATAGGTAGAAAGATTAGGAGGGTGCTGTAGGCCAGGAGGGAGTTTAGGTAGGGCAGCTGCATGTGAGGTTAAGTAGTTGCAGCTGGGGAGAGGAAGTGTAGGGAGGGAGGTTAGGTAGCTGTGACTGGGAGGGAGGGTAGGAAGAGAGATTAGGTAGCTGCTGTAGGACAGGAGGGAGTGTAGGTAGGTAAGGAGGTAAGTTAGCTGCAGCAGGAAGTTAGGTAGTTATCTGTAGCAAAGCAATAGGGAGAATAGGTAGCTGTTGCTGAGCATGCTGTATGGAAGGGTAGGCAGTTGTGATTTGGGTGGAAGGGACTGTGGTTAGGAAGATAGGAAGATAGTGTAGATACATGCTGCTGGGCAGGCGGAAAGTGGGTAATAAGAGTAGGTACTGTAGGCACATGCTGCTGGGCAGGCAAGTAGGTGCATGGTGCTTCTAGACAGGAGGGTAAGTGCTGCTGGATGGGAGGGTGAGAGAGGGAGTTGAGCGAACATGTGTTTAGTGAGAGAGGGATAGTGACAGAGAGACAGTACTAACAGACAAGAAAGATAAAGAGAGAGATAGTAAAAAGAAAAAAGAAAAGACAGAGAGAGGCATGAAGTCAGACTTTTTTTTTTTACAGCTACAGACTGACAGGAAGTACTCACTATACAGTGCATAGAAAAGCCAAATTCTTTCTTGCAGGCAGCGATTGAAGTGCAAAGCGACAGGTTCTCTTCCACTCAGCAAACTTCCCCGGAGCCAGGAGGTAAAAAAGATCAGGAAGGAAGATACAGGAGTCCTCTCTGGCCATTAAAATTCAGGAATCCATCTGAAGTCTTGGACCCTGGTGGTGGTGGCCTGCAGGCCTATCAAGCGGCCTGCAGGCAGAGATGCTGTGTGGGGACTGACTTAGTCTTGGGGGCAGGCAGTCACATGGCGTACAGGCAGAGATGCTGTATGTGGGAACTGGCTTAGTCTTCGGGTAGGCAGTAGCCCTCCGGGATCCATGCCTCATTCATTCTGATAAAGGTGAGGTACTGAACACTTTTTTGACCTGACTGCTGGTGGTATAATGCAATGTGCAGTTACACAGGTGCAGTGAAAAAGTATGCACTGACTGCTGCTATAATACAATTGTGCAGTCACACTGGTGCAGGGAAAAGGTATGCCGTGACTGCTGCTATATTACAATTGTGCAGTCACACAGGTGTAGAGAAAAGGTATGCACTGACTGCTGCTATAATAAAATTGTGCAGTCACACAGGTGCAGGGAAAAGGTATGCAGTGACTGGTGGTGGTATTGTATAATACAAAGTGCAATCACAAGAGGCAGTGAAAGGTATGCACTGAATGTGCTGGGCTTGCACAGTACAGCAATTAGCAAGGGCCAGCTGCGACAGACAGGGCTGTATATGCAGTGTCAGTGGCAAACACACACACAAGAAAACACATCAGAAGAACATTAGCTCTCAAAAGAGCTGGTTTGGGGTGCTTTTTAGCAACAAATATCAGCAAGGAGCAAGCTAACAGACCTCCTAACTATCGCTTTCCCTATCTCTCCAATGTCTCTCCCTTCTCTCACTAATACAGCAGCACACAGAGTGAGAACATGGCCGACGCTGCTGCCTTTTATAAGGGGGAGTGGGGGCTCCAGGAGGGAGTGTAGCCTGATTGGCTGCCATGTGTCTGCTGACTGTGATGCAGAGGGTCAAAGTTTAGCTCAATGATGTAGTATAGGGTGCGGGTTGAACTCGCCAAGTGTTCGCGGTTCACCGCGAACTCGAACCAGCTAAGTTCGCGCGAACAAGTTCTCCGGTGAACCGTTCGGGCCATCTCTGATCACCGTTCGATCGTTTTGCCGCTTGATTTGTGAATTGAAATAAGGTAAGAAAAATGTGCAGAAGATACGAGAATCGAGTGGGGATCGAGCGGCAAAACAGCATAAGACTCATTTGTAGAGCCTGTTTTTGTCTGTGTAGAAGCTCTGTAGATAGCTGATGTCAAATATCTGATCAATTCGAGACACTGGCCACTTCCTGTTCTACAGAGCATTATTGCTAAAAGCCGCAACCTTTTCTGAGTGATTCAGTTTGTGCACAGCCCCCTTTCAGCCTAAACAGTAGGATGATGTAATCCGAGCAGCGGCCTCAACGTCCACAAATACTTAAACTTCCTAAAAACCGGATGTTTTGGTCATGTGTTTACATTGTTGCAATCAGTTTAACTGCAGATGCTCAAACTCAAAAGTAGCATTTGTACATTTTGATTACTAAGAATTTATGTTATATTTTTAGATCTGGAAATTGTATAATTTCTTGCAGTGATTGATACATTACCTGTTTCATCATGGAATTGTTATTGAATTACAGGTATCCGTATGCTTGATCAGCCCTTCATGACGGATATAATTGAAGCTTCTTCCATCAGCCACATGCCACAAATCATAGACATTTACAGTGCCAGCTGGGGGCCCACAGATGACGGCAAGACAGTGGATGGGCCCAGAGAACTAACTTTGCAAGCAATGGCAGATGGTGTCAATAAGGTAATTATCACTCTTAAAGTGAACCGAGCACCTGTTTAGCACTCAGGACATTTCTATAGCACATGAAAAATGCATGCCAACAATCTGTTTCATTATCAATATACACTTACATTTTACCTTGTATTTTACAATCAAAGTCGTTTTATTAGCCTGTTTCAGCAGACCTGACAGTCAGCAGAGCTCTCAGGAAGCCAATTGTTTTATTGAGCTAATTACCCAGAAGTAAACAATAGCTTTTCATCAACAAAGGGGGTGAGTAATTAGGACATTGTGTGTGTCAAACAGTCCTAATTACCCACCCCCTTTGTAGATGAAGAGCTATTGTTTACTTTCTCCTTCTGCCCTATAGCTCTTTGGGAGACTAGGTGTGGTTTCTGCTCCCTTTAGAACTCACAGCAAGCAAATATTCCACAGTGATGCAACTTGTCTGCAGTAACGATGGTACCACCTGTGATACATTTAAAGGGAACCTAAACTGAGAGGGATATTGATGTTTCCTTTTAAACAATACCAGTTGCCAGGCTGTCCTGCTGAACTCTTTGGCTGTTGTAGTGGCTGAATCCCACACCTGAAACAAGCATGCAGCTAATCCAGTCTGACTTCAGTCAGAGCACTTGATCTGCAAGCTTTTTCAGGGTCTGTGGCTATAAGTATTAGAGACACAGGATCAGCAGAACAGCCAGGCAACCGTTATTATTTTAAAAGGAAAAATCAATTTCCTTCTCAGTTTAGGGTTACTTTAAGATGTTCATCAGGTTGCGTAAAGATTTTGCAATATGCAAATATTAACAAAAAAATTTTATACATGAATATTGTAAAATATTAGCAATTTTAATCACTAAATTACATTCATTTAAATTCACATTTTAGTGGTAAATATAAATTGTATTTTATACTTACTGCTTTTAGAACAAATAAAAACTACCTTATGGAACTCAGTAAATAAGGGAAAACTGTCTGTCTGCATATTTTGCTATAAAGGGTGTTTAAATATCTCTATACTTTATACTTCACGCAGTCTACCATCTGTGCAGCATCCTTCAAAAATAAACACAATGCATGCAGTATCTTCTGCATAAATATCAGCATTGTATTGACAGATCTGGGTCAGTATCTGCTGGAAGTATTCAGTTTCCTGCATGCAGATGTAATATTCAGTGCAGTGAAATTCCACTATTGTTAAAAAAAAAGCATTTCCTTTGGTTCAAAAAGAAGTACATCCAAGGCACAGGATTCCTAATAGTGTCACGAAGGGTGGATCAGAGTCTGATAATTGCTCCAGGCACGTATGAAGAGTTGCAGAGTCTCCCTTCTCTGTAGTTAATTGCTCTGCTCATGCAGTAAAAGGAGAGTTTGTGGAACATTACTGACTGAGCAGCCTATACTTTAACCGGTTCGGGACCACGGTAAGTAGAATCTAGGCCACATTTGCGGCTGTCTAGTTCTGATGCGGCATAGATACTGCGGTCCTGAGCCGATCGCTGCTCGCCACACTATTATATGACAGCCGAGTTTCTTGCTATCTGTAAGGAGCCAGTTTCATTGGCTCCTTACCAGGTGATAACTATCATCCAATCACAGTGATCACAGACCAGCCGCATGAAAAAAACGCTGTGGTCCTTAGGAGCTAGAGCCTTGCGGAAGTAGTTGACGAGTATATCAAGGAAGTACTGATTTTTAACCATTAATTTACAAAGTTGTTTGTGTAGGATTGATATGTCGTCATTTTTTTTTTCAACAAAAGTGAAATTGACTTTTAAGTTATTAAATAAGTAGTCTTGTTACAAAGACACAAGGGGCCTGATCCAATTCATGTTTTATCCCAGATTATTTTTTTATCTTCTCTTTAAAATAACTTTTCAGCACTATGCAATTGAAAAAGTACCAAAACATGTGTGGAAAAGTACTGTCAAAATTATTCTGAGTATTTAGTGCTCGCTGATGGCTTAAAAGACATTTTATTGGTAAGATGTGAAAACAGCACCTGAGAGAAAACTTAAAGAAAAACTGAATTGGATCAGGCCTATTTCCCTCAGTAGAGTATAACAGCTTTTGATGGGGAATGAAACAGGTGTCCAGTTCACTTTACTTTAAATTAAACCTGAAGTAAAAAAAAAAAAAAGTCTGATACTTACCTATGGAGAGGGAAAGCTCTGGTTCATATTTTGCCATCCTTGTCCCTTCTGGGTCTCCTCGTTGCAGCGTTGTCACCTCCGTTAGAGCTATTCAACAAACTCCATGAGCCCTTGGAAGCCTTCCAGAGCACCCGTGTCTTTGAGCACTCCCAAAGACGTGCAACGCCGCACTATGCATGCACAGTACGGAAACGCCTTTCTTTAGGCATGCTCGGGGATACGATGCCTTACAAGGGCTCCTTAAAGCGGTTTAACACCCAGCATTACAACTTTGCTTTAAAAGATTGCTTACAGCTTACAAACTATTATGCCAGATTTTTTTTTAAGCAGAAATTCACTGAATGGGTTAAACATGACATTTTGGTGTTGGATTTAACTAGGAATCCGCATCCGTTCTTATCTTTTAGTTACAAATGTATCTTTATTTGGAATACAAATAGACCTTTGAAAAGCCTGCCGGGGAAGCCCTCTTTGTTCTCTCAGAGCAGTGTTTGTTTATTACATTGTAGATAGATACATTTGTAACTAAACAAGCAAGCACGAGGAGCATTTCTAGCTAAATGCAGCACTAAAATGTCATGTTTAATCCATTCAGTGAATTTCTGCTAAAAAAAAAATCTGGCATAATAGTTTATAAGCTGTAAGCAATCTTTTAAAGCAAAGTTGAAATGCTGGGTGTTAGACCACTTTAAGGCAGCAAATTAAAATGTGGGTGACAGACCTGAAACCAGGACATGGAAGGCTTATATAGGATCCAGACCCATCCCTTTCCAAAGGTAAGTATCCAACTTTTTTTTCACTACAGATTTGCTTTTTAATTTACAATGACCTAGTTAATATGTACAAAAATTTACTGATTGTTTATTGCGTGTTCAGTATTGCTTTCACATTTTGCTTTTATCCTGATGGTCTTTTCCAGGGTCGCGGTGGAAAAGGAAGTATCTATGTCTGGGCATCTGGAGACGGAGGAAGTTATGATGACTGTAACTGTGATGGATATGCATCCAGCATGTGGACGATCTCCATAAACTCTGCTATTAATGACGGTCGAACCGCCCTGTACGATGAAAGCTGCTCCTCCACATTAGCCTCCACATTCAGTAATGGCAGAAAGAGAAATCCTGAAGCCGGCGTGGTGAGTATACTGGCTGGAGCCAGCCCTAAGGCATCATCAAGCGCCAGCCTCGCAACAGAAACAGCAGATGTTCCTTTGTTACAAGTCCTTTTAAATGACAGAAAACCCAATGAGCCTTTCATAGGCGGCTGATGAGGAGTATGTTAATATTTAAACAATCCAAACATCTACTGAGTTGTATGGGCTCAGCTACTGTGCTTGACAATACAATAAGTATAAAGAAAAATAAAGTCAATGTTGTGTATTATTGCAGTACATTAACTTGTCTGTATTAGATGTGAACACTCTCTTCGAGTAATGGCCCCTGCAAATCAAGAAGCATATGAGTAAAGTATATATATATATATATATATATATATATATATATATTTTTATATATATATATATATATATATATATATATATATATATACAGTGGGTTGCAAAAGTATTCGGCCCCCTTGAAGTTTTCCACATTTTGTCACATTACTGCCACAAACATCAATTTTATTGGAATTCCACGTGAAAGACCAATACAAAGTGGTGTACATGTGAGAAGTGGATCGAAAATCATTCATGATTCCAAACACTTTTTACAAATAAGGCATGGTGTAATTACCTTCTTAAAACAGAAGGAAATTTGCAATAATTCAGTTATAAATGAACATTTGTGGTTACCCACAATGCACACCTACTAAACATGCAAATTATCCCTTTCTGAAGAGACGTTACTATTGTTGTTGTTGGCTAGACAGAATACAGCGTGTTTTAACCGTTTTTATTCGCAGGACCAGTCAGTCAGTAAATCGGGTCCACTGGCCCATACCAGTGGTGGTGGCAGATACCCTGGAATCGTGTGTGGGTTGTAATTACCCATATCTCACAGGCTCCCTTCTGGTTTGTCTGCGGTCTGTCCCAACGGTTCCTGCGCATTGACTGCGACCAGAGTTCGCACGATCCGTGCGCTGGCACCGTTTGGAAGGCCATTTGCGGTCTGACCACCAGGGCTCCTGTGGCTTGCTATAAACCAGCGGTTCTGCATGCTTGCTTGGCTTAACAAGGGCGGAAAGGGATAATTTGCATATTTAGTAGGTGTGCATTGTGGGTAACCACAAATGTTCATTTATTACTTAATTATTGCAAATTTCCTTCTGTTTTAAGAAGGCAATTACACTAAGCTTTGCTTTTTTAGTAGGAGGGCTTTTTGGTTTCTTTCATCCCCCTATACATTCCTAGTAGTTTGGGTCACCCTGAGCTGCTTGGTTACTCTGTTGTACTCGACCAAGCCCTATTTCATACAGCCTTATCAATCCCTGCCATGTACTGATGAGGACCAAAAGTCCGAAACAGGCTGTCTACATGTGGGTTTGATATGGCTGTGTAAAACTTAAAGCTATAGGCTTGCTATAAACCAGCGGTTCTGGATGCTTGCTTGGCTTAACAAGGGCGGAAAGGGATAATTTGCATATTTAGTAGGTGTGCATTGTGGGTAACCACAAATGTTCATTTATAACTGAATTATTGCAAATTTCCTTCTGTTCTAAGAAGGTAATTACACCAAGCTTTGCTTTTTTAGTAGGAGGGCTTTTTGGTTCCTTTCATCCCCCTATACATTCCTAGTAGTTTGGGTCACCCTGAGCTGCTTGGTTACTCTGTTTTTACAAATAAATAACTGCAAAGTGGGGTGTGCCTAATTATTCGGCCCCCTGAGTCAATACTTTGTAGAACCACCTTTTGCTGCAATTATAGCTGCCAGTCTTTTAGGGTATGTCTCTACCAGCTTTGCACATCTAGAGACTGAAATCCTTGCCCATTCTTCTTTGCAAAACAGCTCCAGCTCAGTCAGATTAGATGGACAGCGTTTGTGAACAGCAGTTTTCAGATCTTGCCACAGATTCTCGATTGGATTTAGATCTGGACTTTGACTGGGCCATTCTAACACATAGATATGTTTTGTTTTAAACCAATCCATTGTTGCCCTGGCTTTATGCTTAGGGTCATTTTCCTGCTGGAAGGTGATCCTCCGCCCCAGTCTCAAGTCTTTTGCAGTCTAAAAAGTCTACAAGAGGTTTTCTTCCAAGTTTGCCCTGTATTTGGCTCCATCCATCTTCCCATCAACTCTGACCAGCTTCCCTGTCCCTGCTAAAGAGATGCACCCCTCGAGCATGATGCTGCCACCACCATATTTGACAGTGGGGATGGTGTGTTCAGAGTGATGTGCAGTGTTAGTTTTCTGCCACACAAAGCGTTTTGCATTTTGGCCAAAAAGTTCCATTTTGGTCTCATCTAACCAGAGCACCTTCTTCCACATAGCTTTGTCCCCCACATGGATTGTGGCAAACTGCAAACAGGACTTCTTATGCTTTCTGTTAACAGTGCCTTTCTTCTTGCCACTCTTCCATAAAGGCCAACTTTGTAAAGTGCATGACTAATAGTTGTCCTATGGACAGAGTCTCCCACCTGAGCTGTAGATCTCTGCAGCTCGTCCAGAGTCCCCTTGGGTCTCTTGACTGCATTTCTGATCAGCGCTCTCCTTGTTCGGCCTGTGAGTTTAGGTGGATGGCCTTGTCTTGGTAGGTGTACAGTTGTGCCATACTCCTTCCATTTCTGAATTATCGCTTGAACAGTGCTCCGTGGGATGTTCAAGGCTTTGGAAATCTTTTTGTAGCCTAAGCCTGCTTTAAATTTCTCAATAACTTGATCCCTGTGTGTTCTTTGGACTTCACGGTGTTGTTGCTCCCAATATTCTCTTAGACAACCTCTGAGGCCCTCACAGAGCAGCTGTATTTGTACTGACATTAGATTACACACAGGTGCACTCTATTTAGTCATTAGCACTCATCAGGCAATGTCTATAGGCAACTGACTGCACTCAGATCAAAGGGGGCCGAATAATTATGCACACACCACTTTGCAGTTATTTATTTGTAAAAAATGTTTGGAATCATGTATGATTTTCGTTCCACTTCTTATGTGCACACCACTTTGTGTTGGTCTTCCATGAGGATTTCCAATAAAATTGATTCATGTTTGTGGCAGTAATATGACAAAATGTGGAAAACTTCAAGGGGGTCGAATACGTTTGCAACCCACTATATATATATATATATATATATATATATATATATATATATATATATACTGTATATACACAAGTTAAAATATCAAGTGAATTTTTGCACACGATAAAACAAGATGGACTAAATTAATGTGAGACCAGAAGCAGGTTTGTCACTTTATACAAGTGCTGTGCAATAGTAATATTCTTGCTGTCATCAATCAAAAAACACCTGAACAGATGTGCCCCCCCAATATCCTCTCCTGCCCCTGTAGAGTAGCCAGATGTGCTTCCCCCTAATCCCATTCCCCTCCCCAGTATAGTAGCCAGATGTGCCCCCCTAATCCTCCCCAGTGTATTAGCCAGATGTGCCCCCTCAATCTCCCCTACTTTCCCAGTGTAGTAGCCAGATATGTCCCCTAATAAAGTGGGTAGTGGGTTTCAGGACACCTTCTGAAAAAGGACACAGGGAACAAAAATGGGGAGCCCAATGGTGCAGTACGTCAATACAATCGGGTAATTGTAGTAAGTGAAAATCTACTCACAAAGGTAGGTTGCAGCGGGGCAACCGACCGCAGGAAGCAGGTGGAGACAATAAACCCGACTCCACTCGGGGAGGTCACCGAGGACCTGGATGCGGTCGCACTCCTTGGGAAAAAAGGGGGACAGGTGTCTACCGTGGTGTACACCACGCGTGGTCTGTCTCCACCCCTCAAACGGGACACGTATGGGGGTACAAAATGCACTAGACAATTGTAAAGAGGCGCCCTAATCGTAGATAAAAGCATCTAAAAACAGTTTAAAATTGACAAAAACGTGAGGTAGCTTACCTCAATGACGACAAATCTTTGTAATAAACAAAAGATTTATTATAGCACAGGCAACGCGTTTTGCGGGTCCAAGCCCGCTTCCTCAGGCCAATACAAGTGCCTACATCAGCAAAAACAAGACTCCTCAATATACCAGTACTAGTAGGGTACATACATTTATAACATCAGTGTCACACATGCATTTAGATCATTATATTGTTTAACATTTGGGATACCATAGCTCCTGGCACTTAGAAGCGCCAAGAGCCATAATAGCTGTATTTTAGGTGGATACGTTGCATTATGTATATCAGGAGATTATAAACCTTAGCTATAGGTTAGTATAGTTAGTTATAGCCTATGCTATAATAAATCTTTTGTTTATTACAAAGATTTGTCGTCATTGAGGTAAGCTACCTCACGTTTTTGTCAATTTTTAACTGTTTTTAGATGCTTTTATCTACGATTAGGGCGCCTCTTTAGAATTGTCTAACGTCCCCTAATACCCCCTCCCTCCCCAGTATAGTAGACGGATGTGCAATCTAATCCCCCTTCCCAGTGGGGGTGGGTGGGAGGCCGACATGCTGTCACACAGTAGTAGGAGGGGACCCAAAGAGAGGGAGGATAGAAGTCTGGAAGATAGATTCGGGTGCCCTATCCGGTCTCTGCCTTGGCCAAGCCCTGGGACTACTCCTATGATAATGGACAGGAAAGAAGGCTGATTTTTACTCTAAATTGTATCCTGCATTAATGTATTAGCTACACTCTCATATACTGATATATATATATATATATATATATATATATATATATATATATATATATATATATATATATATATATATATATATATATATAGTGCTGCCCATAATTATTCATACCCCTGGCAAATTCTGCCTTAAAGTTACTTTTATTCAACCAGCAAGTATTTTTTTTAACAGGTAATGACATGTGTCACCCAAAAGATAATAAGACGATGCACAAGAGGCGTTATTGTGGTAAAAAATGTACATTTGAGCAAAAAGTGTCCAGTTCAAAATTACTCATACCCTTTTCAATAATCCATAGAAAAGTCTTTATTGGCTATAACAGCAATCAAATGCTTCCTATAATTGCAGACCAGCTTTTTACATGTTTCAGTCTCATGCCGTAGTTGAGAATCCTCATGTATTGCTCTTTTTTCATGGTGCCATGTACGATGATTAGGTTCCCTGGTCCATTGGCTGAAAAACACCCCCAAAAGCATTAGGTGCTCACCACCATATTTGACAGTGGGGTTGTTGTTTTTTGGGTTGAAGGCTTCTGCTTTTTTATGCCAAATGCAGGAAACATCATTGTGATCAAACAATTAAATTTTTGTTTCATCTGACAATAACAGAGAAGACCAGAAGTCTTCTTTGTCCAGATGATCATTTGCAAAGGCCGAGCCAGTTTTCTGTACCTTATTTGGAGAAGTGGTGTCCTCCTTGGTCTGCAGCCATGAAACCCAGCGGTGTGCAGTGTCCGTTGGATTGTCTGCATTAAGACACTGCCAGCAGCAGAGCCCAGATTCACCAGGTTGGCCTTAATGATGATCCTTGGATTCTTCTTCACCTCTCTCACTATCCTCCTGGCCATCACAGGTCTCACTTTTGGCTTCCAACCTCGTCCTCTGAGATTTTCCACTGTGCGCAACACCTTGTATTTTTTAATAATACTTTGCACTGTAGCCACTAGAACTTGAAAACATTTAGAAAGCCTTTTCCTAACTAGTGAGCAGCCACAATGTGCAGCTGCAGGTCCTCACTGAGCTCCTTTGTCTTAGCCATGACTGTCCACAAACCAACTGCAAAGAGCTGCTGTTTTTCACCTGTTGAGTTGGTTAAAACAGCAATTCCCAATTAGGGTAATTAGGATGCTTTAGAACAGCTTGGACTATTTGTAATGGTATAGAACTTTGGACTTTCCCACAGACTGTGACAGTTTGTGAAGGGTATGAATAATTTTGGACTAGACACTGTTTGCTCAAATGTAAATAAAAGTTGAGAAATGTTATTTTTTCCACCATAATGCCTCTTGTACATCGTCTTATTATCTCTTGGGTGACACATATGTCATTTCCAATCAAAAAATTACTTGTTGGTTGAATAAAAGTAGCTTTAAGTCAAAATTTGCCAGGGGTATAAATACATACTTTACATAGCTTTCTCATTACTCTGGATTTCTTAAATATTAGCATGATAAATATGTTATTGCTTTGAGGTGATACGTGTGCACTACGCCTTTCATAATACCATGTGACCCATACATTTTTTATTTATGTTTTCAGGCTACAACAGATTTGTATGGAAACTGCACTTTACGTCACTCAGGAACATCTGCAGCAGCACCAGAAGCAGCTGGGGTATTCGCATTAGCCCTCGAGGCAAAGTACGTTAATACAACCATATATAAATGATATTGAATGGGAAAATGCTCGCAGATCCATTTAAATGGGATTTCCTTCCCTTTCTAATGTACGTACAATAGCCTTCACCAAAAAGTAATCTAAAATGCTTTAGTTAATTTTATACAGACCTATGACTATTGGGTGCTGACACTAAACAGTTCCTCTAGGGGCACCATTACCTGAGAAGGTGGGCTGGACCTTCAACATTCATTGTATGCTATAAAATCTTTTGCTGAGTAGTGTTGGTAAATTGATTATTTAGGTAAGTGCTGCACTTTTAAAGTGATCCCGAGGTGAGAGGGATATAGAGGCTGGCTTCCATATTTGTTTCCTTTTGGCTTCTTTATGTACACAAGTGGTAACATCTACAGTATATTGTTTACAAGTGCTAGCAATGACTGGTGGTGAAATAGCTGAGCCTGATCGGATCCGCTCTACTGTGCAGGAGCACAATGCCTACACAGTAAAGGGATCCGATCGGGCTCGGCTATTTTTGCCTGAGTCCAATTGAAAGCCGCTCCTGCAAGGCTCTCACGGGATTGTTATGATCCTGGAGCCCGGTGGGAGTTCGGTGGAACGGAGGGATGGAGGAGGACGATGGAAGCCTCATTAGGATCCAGAGGCTTTTTTCCAACGGGCCAGGCGCTAAATAGAATTGAATTAGGCGACGGTCATGTCACCTAATTGTAGAACTCACCGGCACTGATTGTTGGCGGTTTAGAGAATTGCACAGGACCCAATGGGTGACAAGTAGGTCTTGCCTGCTATCTATTTTTTATTTGTAATATTCATATTTTCTAATTCACTTCTTTAGCCTCTCATGTGGTAACAAGATCACAGGAAGTCTGTCCCGCGCATTTGTCATTCTGATTGTATGTGGTAGTAACTTTTATGCATTTATATGATATAATATAATATAATATAATATGACAATGTATGTTTTTCTTTCAATAGTCCAGGTCTTACTTGGAGGGACTTACAACACCTAACAGTGCTGACATCCAAAAGAAACCAGCTGCACGATGAGGTTCATAAGTGGCGCAGAAATGGAGTTGGCTTGGAGTTCAATCACCTATTCGGCTATGGTGTGCTGGACGCTGGCTCTATGGTTAAAATGGCGCGAGAATGGAAAACTGTGCCAGAAAGATTTCACTGTATCGGGGGATCAGTACAAGAGCCAAAGTAAGTCCAATATATAGAGTATCTCAAAAGAGTGTACAGCTTGTATAACAGTGTAAATTAGCTGTCCCATCAAAATAACACACAGCCATTCATTTGAAAAGATAATTTAAACAGAAGATCAAAAATATTTCCCAGAAGAAAAATAAAAAAATGATTAAAGCGGAATATAACTCTGCATTTCAACTTTGCTCTAAAACATTATTTACAGCATATTATATGCAACCAGCAATTTTTTTTACTAGACCAGCATTGGAAGGGTTAAACACAGAGGTTTAAAGTTCCGTGGAGAGATATGCAGAAGTTCAGATGGATACATTTAACTAAATAGAATGTAACAAGTGATAAATGTTACACACTCTTTGGCTGTCCTCCAGCTCCTTCTCAGTCAGAGAGAGTGAGTCACATGCCACACTTAGATACATTTATGTAAACAAAATGTATCTATGTAAGCTTCGGATGCGTCTGCAGTTCTCTCCAGGAACTCTAAAGCTCTTTGTAACCCTTCCAATGCTGGTTTAGTAAAAAAAAATGCTGGTTGCATATAATATACTGTAAATAATGTTTTAGAGCAAAGTTGAAATGCAGGGTTATATTCCGCTTTATTAAGGGCCAGTGGCCCTTGTTCAATTTAATTTTTTTCCCTAAGTTTCGCCTTCTGTACAAATTACCTTTTCAGCAGTCTGCCATTAAAACAGTACCAAATGTAGGTGGAAAAGGTATTTTCTTGCATGCAGGTGACTTAAAAGGCATTTTCTTGATAATGTGTGAAATTACCACCTAGGAGAACACACTGGAAAAAAAGTAAATTGAATAAGGGCCAGTGTGTCTTCCACAAGACTTTTAATAGAACTGGATTTCTATTGGCCAATGGCCCCCTTAGCCAATTCACTTTATGTGCTGCAAAATTGGGAAGGTAAGATACACTATAAATAAAGCAGTCCCCTCCCGCAAGTCACACCAAGGCAACTGCTGACATTGTCCAAAAAGCTGTACACAACTACAACAGATGCCAAATGTACAAAATGTACAGCTCTAGTTAGTAAATAAAAAGTTTGCCTTCTTAAAACGTAATGTATTTGCGATAATTCAGGTTGGAGTGAGCAAATGATATCTCCCATGATGCATCACTGCTGAATATGCAATTTATCCTTTGCATATTCAGCAGTGATGCATCATGGGAGACATCATATGCTCATTCCAACCTGAATTATTGCAAATATCTTTTGTTTTAAGAAGGCACATTTTTGTTTTGCTTAACATTTTAGTAACAGGGCTTTTTGGCCCTTTGTAGCCCCTTATACACTCCTAGGAGTTCTGGTTCACCATGAGCTTGCTGGTGAATCTATAACTCTAGTTAGTAAAAAAAAAAAAAAAAAAAAAAAGAAGCATTATATTAAACATGAGTTAATACCCTATCACCAATTTCCCAGACTTACAACTTATATATATAGTGTATATTAGGGATGGTCGGAAATGCCAATTTCCGATTCCATGGTAAATCCGCATTCCGCCATTGCCAATTACCGATTCCGCTTTCAGCTACCAATTTCCGCATTCCATTGCGAAAATTCCACTGGAAATCGCGGAAATTCTGCCCAACTTTAAAGAGAATCTGTATTGTTAAAATCGCACAAAAGTAAACATACCAGTGCGTTAGGGGACATCTCCTATTACCCTCTGACACAATTTCGCCACTCCTCGCCGCATTAAAAGTGGTTAAAAACAGTTTTAAAAAGTTTGTTTATAAACAAACAAAATGGCCACCAAAACAGGAAGTAGGTTGATGTACAGTATGTCCACACATAGAAAATACATCCATACACAAGCAGGCTGTATACAGCCTTCCTTTTGAATCTCAAGAGATCATTTGTGTGTTTCTTTCCCCCTGTTCTCATGCACTGAAGTTTCAGGCTGCTCGTTTCTTCCTGCAAACAGCTTTGCCCTTGTCTAATTCCTCAGTATGTGAAAGCCCAGCCAGCTCAGAGGACGATTTATCCAGCTTGTAAAAGATAAGAGAGAAGCTGCTCTAATCTAAATAATACACAGGCAGTGTGCATGGAGGGGCCTGGAAGGGGGAGTTCATAGCAGAACCACAACACTGAAGAACTTGGCAGCCTTCCAGACACAGGCCGACAAGTCTGACAGGGGAAAGATACACTGATTTATTACAGAGACTGTCATAGCAGAAAGTGCTGCAGTAAGCCAGAACACATTAGAATAGCTTTTGGAACTTGTAGGATGATAAAAAACAGGATGCAATTTTTGTTACAGAGTCTCTTTAACATCGATTTTCTCAAAAACTATAGGGTCTTTTTGAAAAAAATTTTTTGCATCTTGTTCACAAGATTCAGTTTAATAAACCCTGAAAATTTGGTTTCTAGGACTTACGGGGGCTTTGCTATTAGCCGCTAAAGTCGGCAGATTTTTACTGTAGTGTAAAATGCAGAAAATAGGCAGATGCAGATTTTCTGCATTTTACATTACTGTAAAAATCCGCCGACTTTAGCAGTTAAGTCCTAGAAACACTACATTTTCAGGGTTTATCAAACTGAATCTTGTGAACAAGATGCAACAAAGTTTTCAAAAAGACCCTATAGTTTTCGAGAAAATCGATGTTAAAGTCGGCAGAAATTTCCGCGTTTTCCGGCGGAAATCCGCCTACCGCACTTGCATTACCGATTTCTGCATTCCGATGCGGAAATGCAATTTCAGATCGGAATTTCGGAAATTACATTTCCGCGGAATCTGAATGAGCATCAAATCTCTTGATAGTAAACTCCAAGGAAACAGGAAAAGTAGTTTAATATATCAGAAGTTTACTATGTATCAGAATCGGTCATACATTGTATATTTATACAGACCTGAGGACTGAGTTTACTATATCCAGATGTTTACTATATCAGAGTTTTATTAATAAAGCACCAATATATTCTGAGGCACTGTATTAATTAATTTATTCTTTTTACTAACTTTCTGATGAAACCACCGTAGAAACAGCTCATTATCAATTTTCTGAAACCATAGTTTTAGCTGTTTATATTTCAGCTTTTTACCTGCATTATGTTCACGCAAAGTAAAACAAAGCAGCGGTCTCTAAGGGATTGCATTGCAACTTCCATTAAGGTTGGATTCAGTCATACTATGGATAATTGTTTTCTTCCTCCTCATAGACTTGCAGAGCAGACTCTATATATAGCCTCTTGAATATCCTCTGCGGTGCACCTTAGCAACCCTGTCAATTAGTGCAAAGAAGCTGGGTAGCGCTTGCTGTCTGCAGCAATTGTTGCGAGGCAGCGCCATTAATATTTAAAACATTTTATTATGCCATTGCCGGGATTAGAAGAGGCAAAACCTATAGAGCACAAGAGAAATTAGGCAGAAACTCATACAATATGTAGCTTGTAATTATGTGTCAAGAGCCTATTCTTTTGTAATAATCTTCCACTGGAAGAATAATGACGAACATGTGCTTTCTGCAGAAGCAAAAGACCTGGATAATAAAACTGATTTCAAGCTCTAGCAAGACACCACAATGCTGCTCATATATTTACAAAATGAACGATGTTAAAGTCAAATTTAATTTTGTTAAAAAAAATAATAATACATTGAGAATAGTAAGTCTTCTTTGCAAGGATTTTTAAAAAATATTATTTAGGATAACTATTTTATTTGTGTGTATAGACTGAGACCCAATTAGTATATGGTGAACCAGAACCACTAGGACTTTGTAAGGGACTTAAAAGGAACCCATGACCCCGAGATGAGAGACATATGGAGGCTGTAATATTAACTTCCTTTTAACCACTTCAGCTCGTGGGTTGTTTTGACCTTATGGGCTTGATTCACAAAGCCGTGATAACTGTTATCACGGTCGCACTAGCATTTAGTTTCCACGCACAATTGCAAATTTTTGCGTGCAATCATAAAATTTTCGTGTGAAAGCGGCCGTGAAACCGTGAAAATTCATGATTGCACATGAAAATTTGTGTTTGCGTGTGAAAACCATTGCGCACAAACTGCTACCGCGACCGTGATAAGAGTTATCACGGCTTTGTAAATCAAGCACTATGGACGAGAGGAATTTTCACATTTCAACGCTCCTCCCTTTCATTCTCCAATAACTTTATCACTACTGTACATATCACAACAAAATTATCTATACCTTGTTTTTTCCACCACCAATTAGGCTTTCTTTGGGTGGTACATTATGCGAAGAATTATTTTATTCTAAATGCATTTTATTGGGAGTAATAAGATAAAAAATTGAAAAAAATCATTATTTCCCAGTTTTTGGCTAGTGTTGCTCGGATACCTCATTATCCTATTCGAGTTTGGTCGAATTCGGATAGTAAACTATCCGAATTCACTCAAAGTCGGATATCCGATGTAATCGGATATCCGATTCGACCTCGGATATCCAACGTCACTATCCGAGTCTGTATTCGAGTAAAATATTCGAGCTGGCCTTAAATAGCTTGATAAACTTGTATAGGAGGTCAATGATGCATGAAACCACCTTTTTTATGAAGAAAAACATCAAGTGATTATGTGGTGATGTAGTAGTTATAAAAGTCTTCATTTACGTCGTCTTCATCTTCTTCTTCTATATCTTCTTCTTCTATATCTTCTTCTTCTATATCTTCTTCTTCTTCTTCTTCATCTTCTTCTATATCTTCTTCTTCTATATCTTCTTCTTCTATATCTTCTTCTTCTTCTATATCTTCTTCTTCTATATCTTCTTCTTCTTCTTCTATATCTTCTTCTTCTTCTATATCTTCTTCTTCTATATCTTCTTTTTCTATATTTTCTTCTTTTATATCTTCTTCTTCTTCTTCTTCTATATCTTCTTCTTCTTCTATATCTTCTTCTTCTATATCTTCTTCTTCTTCTTCTATATCTTCTTCATCTTCTTCTTCTTCTATATCTTCTTCTTCTATATCTTCTTCATCTTCTTCTATATCTTCTTCTTCTTCTATATCTTCTTCTTCTATATCTTCTTCATCTTCTTCTATATCTTCTTCTTCTTCTATATCTTCTTCTTCTATATCTTCTTCATCTTCTTCTATATCTTCTTCTTCTATATCTTCTTCATCTTCTTCTTCTATATCTTCTTCATCTTCTTCTATATCTTCTTCTTCTATATCTTCTTCTTCTTCATCTTCTTCTTCTTCTTCCTCTTCTTCTCTATCATTATATCATGTGTCTTGGTTTTCCTTTCTTTTGTAATATTTTTTTTTTTACTTCATTTGTGGAAATATTTTATTGTAATAACACCATAGGTATATTTGTGTTGATGGCATAATAGGTAGGTAGTGGCACATTGCAAGCCACAGCGCCTTTTTCTGTGTACCCTGGCGGTGGTAAAACACAGACATCAGCAGGAGGAGGAAGTAGTAGTTGCAGGCTTGCAGCTATTTGTAGTGTGTGGTAATAGTCGGTCGGTATTCGGTAGGAGAGTGGGTGGGCAGGTGGCAGTAGAAAATGGTTCTTCTTCTGTTCTCCCTGGAAGTGGTAGCAGCACACAGACAGCAGAAGCTCAATGCAGCTACAGGAGGAGGAGTAATGTGTGTCAGGCAGTGTGATGTGACTGACATAATAGGCCCTGGTACCTAGCGGTGGTACTAGGGCCATAAATGAACATCATGAGGTTCCAGACAGCAGTCGTGAAGCCCACATTGTGTCCAATACACAATTGGGACAGCACGGTTTTCAACCCGGACACCTCTAAAATAATTACAATTTTTTTTTTAATTATTGCAGCTATTGTTGAGCGTAATAGCTGGTGGTGCTTGGGCAGCAGCACCTTGTAATGTGTTCCCTGGCAGCGGAGAGGAGACACAGACAGCAGGAGGAAATATAACAGCAGGCAGCGTGAGGAGGATAAGTGTGTGTGTGGCAGACTGGCATTTGGCAGCAGGCAGGAGGGCAGGCAGCGAGACATAGTAGGCCCTGGGTCCTAGCGGTGGTCCCAGGGCCGTAAATGAACAGCATGAGGTTCCAGACAGCAGTCGTGAAGCCCACATTGTGTCCAATACACAATTGGGACAGCACAGTTTTCAACCCGGACACCTCTAAAATAATTACAATTATTTTTTTTTAAAATTATTGCAGCTATTGTTGAGCGTAATAGCTGGTGCCGCTTTGGCAGCAGCACCTTGTAATGTGTTCCCTGGCAGCGGAGAGGAGACACAGACAGCAGGAGGAAATATAACACCAGGCAGCGTGAGGAGGATAAGTGTGTGTGGCAGACTGGCATTTGGCAGCAGGCAGGAGGGCAGGCAGCGAGACATAGTAGGCCCTGGGTCCTAGCGGTGGTCCCAGGGCCGTAAATGAACAGCATGAGGTTCCAGACAGCGGTCGTGAAGCCCACATTGTGTCCAATACACAATTGGGACAGCACAGTTTTCACCCCGGACACCTCTAAAATAATTACAATTTTATTTTTCAAATTAATGCAGCTACTTTTGAGCGTAATAGCTGGTGGCGCTTGGGCAGCAGCACCTTGTAATGTGTTCCCTGGCAGTGGAAACACACAGACAGCAGGAGGAAATATAACAGCAGGCAGCGTGAGGAGGATAAGTGTGTGTGGCAGACTGGCATTTGGCAGCAGGCAGGAGGGCAGGCAGCGAGACATAGTAGGCCCTGGGTCCTAGCGGTGTTTCCAGGGCCGTAAATACACAGCATGAGGTTCCAGACAGCGGTCGTGAAGCCCACATTGTGTCCAATACACAATTGGGACAGCACAGTTTTCAACCCGGACACCTCTAAAATAATTACAATTTTTTTTTTTCAAATTAATGCAGCTACTTTTGAGCGTAATAGCTGGTGGCGCTTGGGCAGCAGCACCTTGTAATGTGTTCCCTGGCAGTGGAGACACAGACAGCAGGATGAAATATAACAGCAGCAGCAGCAGGTGTATGTGTGTGTGGCAGTTGTCACTTCATGTACCCCTCTCGCCGACAACAGGGGCCATGAATTCGCCTTCCACCCAAGCCTGGTTCATTTTGAGAAACGTCAGTCTGTCCACAGACTTGTGAGACAGACGAGATCGCTTCTCAGTGACGACTCCACCGGCTGCACTGAAGCAACGCTCTGACAGTACGCTGGAAGGGGGGCAGGAGAGCACTTCCAGGGCGTACTGCGCAAGCTCGCTTCAGATCGGCAGGTGCTTGACCCAATACTCCATGGGATCAACAGGGGCCACGCTGTCAAGCTCGCTGAAGGACCCCATGTAGTCAGCCACCATGCGGGTCAAGCGCTGCCTGTGACTGGAGAAGGATGCTGCTGCAGGCACCTCCTCTCTAGTCCTTGGCAGCTCTACACTCATGTAGAGCTCTTGGGTCAGAGACAGCAGGTCTGTGGTGCGCGAGCGCTTGCTGCTGGTGGATGCAGGCACCTGATGCTGCCTCTGTGCTGGCTGGACAGTGCGGGTGGATGGCTCAGGGAAGGCTTCCTGCAAGCGCTCAACAAGGGACAGCTGCAAATCCCTCATTTGTTGCGCACGGTCTCCTCCTGCAGGCAGGAACTGACTGAGCTTCCCCTTCAGACGTGGGTCCAGCATCATGCAGATCCAGATGTCCTCCCTCTGCTTCATCTGGATCACCCTTGGGTCCTTGCGCAGGCACCTCAGCATGTGCGCTGCCATTGGGAACAGTCTGGCCACGTCTGTTGGCACATCATCGGCAGCCCCAGAGCCGACATTGCTGTCCTCCTCTGCCTCCTCCACCTCATCCTCTCTCCACCCCCGCACCAGTCCAGCTGCGCTCTGCTGCTCCCCCTCATCAGCAGCAAGGTCAGGGACCTCCACCAACTCCAAGCCCTCTTCCTCAGAGGTGGCCTGTGAAGCTGCCTGCAGCTCCTACTGGTCCAAAGCTGCCGCTCCCTCTTCCACCAGTGCATACAGGGCCCTGTCCAGCACACACACCAAGGGGACCCACTCGCACACCATTGCATGGTCCCTGCTCACCATGTTGGTGGCCTGCAGGAAGGGTCCCAGGACTGAGCACACCTGCTGCATGTGCCTCCAGTCCTCCGTGGAGATGATGGACGGGAGGTTGGTGGTGGCACGCCCAGTTGCAGTGAGGGAGGCAACTGTTGCTCGTGCAACGTACTGGCTGACAGCCTGCCTCTGTTCAACCAGATGCTCCAACATCGCCAGGGTGGAGTTCCAGCGAGTTGGAACATCGAGCATGAGCCGGTGCTGTGGCAGGTGCAGCTCCTTCTGCACCTCTTCCAGGCTCGCCACGGCTGCAGGCGAGTGCCGGAAGTGACGCACAACCTTCCTTGCCGCCTCAAGGAGTCGGTCCATCCCCTGGTAGGTCCGCAGGAACTTTTGGACTACCAGGTTCAGGACGTGCGCCAGGCAGGGGATGTGGGTCAGGTCTCCCCTGCTGATGGCAGCAACCAGGTTTGCCCCATTGTCGGACACCACCTCTCCGACTCTGAGGCCTCTGGGGGTCAGCCAATTCCTCTCCTGCTGGAGTTTGGCCAGGACGTGGTTCGCCGTCAGTTTGGTCTTCCCCAGGCTGACCAATTCCAGCAGCGCTTGGCAGTGGCGGGGCTTCACGCTGCTGCTGAGGTGGGGGGTTTGGGCTGGTGTGGCGGAGGATGGAAGCGGATCAGAGGAACCTGCTGCTGTTCCGCTGACCCTGCATGGTGGCACCACCCACTGCGTTGTTGGTGCTGCTGCTGCTCTGGCAGTGCCGGCCGATGCTGCTCCCTCCTCCTCACCCCCTTCCACCAAGCTGACCCACTGCGCGGTGAAGGACAGATAGCGGCCTGTCCCAAACCGGCTGCTCCACGAGTCCATGGTGACATGGACCCGTTGACGCACTGCGTGCTCCAGCCCTCTCCCGACATTGGCCATCACAGAGCGGTGAAGTGCAGGGATGGCCGCGCGTGCAAAATAATGTCGGCTGGGGATTGGCCAATCGGGGGCTGCACACATCAGGAGCGCACGCATGTCGCTCCCCTCTTGCACAAGGTCCGTGCCAGCAAGCCGTTCAGCTGACGCACGCGACGGCTGCTGGGAGGCAGAACCCTGACCACCCCCTGGAAGGTGTCGCTGAGCAGGGTCTGGCGAGGTCTTTTGCTGGCACGGGAAGCAGTGGAGGGAGCAGAGGAGGCCACTGAGGACTAGCTGCCAGAACAGGCCTCAGTGTCGGCGGCAGGAGTTGCAGAGGGAGGAGGAGCAGTGCGTTGCTGATGCACTCCTGCTGGTGCTGCTGGAGGAGGTGGAGGAGGGCGGGTGGCTGCTGCCGACGGTGCTGGCGGGTGCTGGCGGGTCTGCCATTGCCAGCTTCTTTCAACTTCATGAACTCCTCATGCTCATGGAAGTGTTTCCCTGCCAGATGGTTGACCAGAGAGGTGGTGCCGTACGCAGAGGGCTCCTTCCCTCTGCTGAGCTGCTGGCGGCACTGGTTGCAGGTGGCATACTTGCACTCCACATATGGCAGGGTGAAAAAACTCCAAATTGGGGAGGTGAAGTTGCCCCTTCGGCTGGAAGGTGCTGCTGCCGCTGGTCTCCCTGTGGTGGTTGGGGGGGTGGCACTGGCAGAACTCGTCTCCTGATCAGCACGCTGTGTGGCCTGCATACCACGCCCACTTGTGTTCCTGACCATGCCTGCGATGCTGATCCTTCTAGCAAAGCCAGCAGACGCATCCTCCTCCTCCTCAGAGCTGATGACATCCCCACTCCCAGGACCTGGCAACCAGTCTTTGTCCTGCTCCCTGTCATCATCATCCTCCCCCTCCACAAACATGTCCTGCTGGGATCCCCTAAACCCCCCTTCTGCATGCATGGGCGGATGGACAGTCACCACTGTCTGACTGTCCAAAGCATCATCCCCCAAAGTGCCCATGAGCATTCCTTCCTCTGCCAATTCTTCCGCAACAGCACTCCATACCTTCTCTGTGCTTGGGGTCCATAAGAAGGTGCTGAGTGACAGGGTGCTGGTGTCGCCCGCTGGGGCTGGAGAACTGCACCCCTCCTCCTCCCGCTCCCCAGGCAGTGCTGGGCGGCTGCTGCTGCTCTTGCGAACAGGAGTGGTGGCGGGGGTGGAGGACTCTGTTCCAGAGCTAATGGTGGCCTGCTCATCCACCATCAGCGCCAGGTGTGTTCCTGACAACTTGCTGTGTACTCCTACCTCTACTGCCTGAAGAAGCGGGTCTATGCCTGCGAAACGCGTTGTATAAAACCCTGGAGTGTACCAATAAATTTATTTTTGCTATACTACACAGTATTTGTGTGTCTGATTGAAGGGGGTGAGTCCACCACTGCCCCCTTAGCATTTTTAACATTTTAAATATTGTTTTTACTCTTTTGGCGCCTCTGTTCTTGCTCATACTATACCATATATCCACCCTTGGTGGAGGGTGATACCCCCTTTTTTTCCTACGTCTACAGAGAGCGACTTCTTAATCCTGAGTGGGGACAGGTCAAACTCCTCACCTGCTTATTCAGTGGTTACCTGGAGGTAACCCGGGTTTGTGAGTATATATATATACTCCTTCAATTATACCAACTTGCCTTGACTTACTACACTATATTGGGCTCTCGGTTCTCCCTTTCTTTACATATCTGTACTATTTGAGAATGATCACTGTTTTTGGAAAAAAAAAAAACAGTAATCATTCTCGGCGGACAAGAACGGATTGACTCAGGACTTTTGTCCCCTGCTGCCAATTATCCCTGTTGCCGGGAACATCAAGATTGCGGGCTTCTGCCCACACGATCGGATGCACAGCCCCCCAAACTGCAGGGACATGACTATCGCATACCTGCAGCTGTAGCAGCTGCCCCTGCGAACATAAGGCTCACGTCCTAGTGGCAGAAATGGTTAAACAATATCAGTTGCTTGACAGTCCTGCTGAGCTTTCTGGTCAGTAGTGTCTGCATCACACAACTGAGATAAGCTTGCAGCTACTTCAGTCAGACTTAAAGTGGAATAAAACTCTGACATAACATTCAAAAAAAATGTGTTTTCAAACTTTGTATTACTCATAAAGTTACCATATTTGCTTTTGTGCACAAGTAATGCCTCAATTGGCAAAATCATCTCCTCCATGGGTTTCAATTATCACCTGTATGCCGACGACACCCAGATATATCTCCACACCCCAGATCTCACCTCCTCTACCATGGACAAAGTCTCTGCCTGCCTCACATCCATTTCCTCCTGGATGGCTGCCAGGTACCTGAAGCTTAATTTGGACAAGACTGAGCTTCTAATATTCCCACCCCGCACAGCTGCACCCCTCCCAGATCTGCACGTCACTATTGAAAATACTACTATCCACCCTACCTCCCAAGCCCGCTGTCTAGGCGTTACTCTGGACTCTGAACTTTCCTCTACAGCCCACATCCAAGGTATTGTCAGATCCTGCAACTTCCACCTCCGCAACATCTCCAAGATCCGCTCCTACCTGTCCCCTGACACCACTAAACTCCTCATCCATGCCCTTGTCATCTCCCGCCTAGACTACTGCAATTCTCTTTTATCTGGCCTTCCCTCTAACCGTACTGACCCACTTAAATTGGTAGTGAATGCGGCAGCCAGACTGATACATTCTTCTCACCGCAGCGCCTCTACAACTCCGCTCTGTAAAGCATTACACTGGCTCCCCATCAGCTTTAGGATCAATTTCAAAATCCTGTGCTTGGCCTACAAATCAGTGCACAAGACCTGCCCGACCTACATCTCTGATCTGGTCCACAGGCACATACCAGCCCGCCCCCTCCGATCCTCCTATGACCTGCGCCTAGTCGCACCACGCATAACTCAGTCACACGCACGATTGCAGGACTTCACCAGAGCTGCCCCTACTCTCTGGAACTCTCTTCCACCAGCCGTCAGACTCGCCCCCACCTTTAATACCTTCAAACAAGCTCTCAAGACTCACCTCTTCACGCTCGCATACTCCCCTACACCAGCATCATAATATGTTCTGTTAGACCCCCTCTCAAAAGACGCACCTATTGTCTCCACCCCACCCTTTAGATTGTAAGCCTCTGGCAGGGCCCTCCTCCCTAATGTATCCAGCTTGATTATGCAATCTTACTCACAACCACCCTTCTTGTAGACTCGAACAGTCTCTATCTTGACCTATGACACTGTATTGTTATCAAATCATTTGCATGATCTTGTCTTGTTGTGAGTTTCCGTATGTTCTACCTGTATGTTAACCCATTTATCTATTGTGCAGCGCTGCGTAATATGTTGGCGCTTTATAAATACAATAAATAATAATAAGTAATATTGTGTGTTTCCCGAAATACAGTTTATCTGCTCTGAAGGCTGCCATTGCATTTCATTTAATTGCCTAGCTGCTGCATTTATGTATTAAAATCTATCTAGTGATCATTTGTCAGCTGTCGCTTTTTTTTACTTTGTGTTGCAGCTCAGCTCCAGCATGCTGCTAATGTTTACATTCCTTTGTGAGCTTCTATTCTATTAGTAAACAAAAGATAAGATATCATATCTTCGGATGGGGCCAGAAGCTGCCCAATGAAAGAGAAAGTGCTGTGTTAACTGTTTGAGTGCTGTTCTGCTAACAATTTTTTTTATTGTGGTAATAGGTTTTATGGTGTAAATAATCTTTTAGAGCAAAGAAGAAATGCTGAGCTTTATACCACTTTAATTCAGGGACATCTGCTTTGCATGCATTTGAAGGATAATCTGGCAATGAATTGCAACTTTTTCCTCCTCTTTAAAACTTGTTCCCAATTTTTGTTTGCATATTTAAAAAAAGTAAATATGGCAATAGTCGTAAAATTAGCAAACAATGAATTACAATAAAAATTGGTCTTATTTTTACGTAGCATATTTAGCATATGTAGCATATTTATTATAAATCTATAAAGAAATAATAGTGTTTAAAAAATGCCAAACACCTGTTCATATCTTTATAGCCTTTCTAGTGTACATATAATTTAAAGAGACACTGAAGCGAAAAAAAAATGATGATATTATGATTTGTATGTGTAGCACAGCTAAGAAATAAAACATTAAGATCAGATACATCAGTCTAATTGTTTCCATTACAGGAAGAGTTGAGAAACTCCAGTTGTTATCTCTATGCAAACAAGCCATTAAGCTGTCCGACTAAGTTAGTCGTGGAGAGGGCTGTTATCTGACTTTTATTATCTCAACTGTTCCTGTACTATTTACTTTTCCTCTGCTAGAGGAGAGGTCATTACTTCACAGACTGCTCTGAAAGACTCATTTTGAATGCTGAGTGTTGTGTAATCTGCACATATTATAGAATGATGCAATGTTAGAAAAAACACTATATACCTGAAAATAAAAACAAAAATTTGCTTTCCTAAAACAGAAAGAATTTGCGATAATTCAGGTTGGAGTGAGCTCGAGATGTCTCCCAGAGCACCACTGCTGAATATATGCAAATTAACCATTGTACCCTTAGAAGCTAAACACACCTCCAGAACCGCTGGAATGCAATGATGTGTCAGCTTGTTAAATTGTACAGAGCCATAATAATCCAACATGCATACAGACTGTTTCGGATTGTTTGATCCTCATCAGTGCATGGCATGGATTAATTTGGCTCTATGGAGTAGGGCTTGTAAACCGAGAGGTACAGACTAACCAGCAAGCTCATGGTGACCCAGAACTCATTGGAGTGTGTAAGGGACTACAATGGTCCTAAAAGCCCCCTTACTAAGATGTTAAGAAAAACAAAAATTTGCTTTCCTAAAACAGAAAGAATTTGCGATAATTCAGGTTGGAGTGAGCTCGAGATGTCTCCCAGAGCACCACTGCTGAATATATGCAAATTAACCATTGTACCCTTAGAAGCTAAACACACCTCCAGAACCGCTGGAATTTAACAAACTGACACATCATTGCATTCCAGCGGTTCTGGAGGTGTGTTTAGCTTCTAAGGGTACAATGGTTAATTTGCATATATTCAGCAGTGGTGCTCTGGGAGACATCTCGAGCTCACTCCAACCTGAATTATCGCAAATTCTTTCTGTTTTAGGAAAGCAAATTTTTGTTTTTCTTAACATCTTAGTAAGGGGGCTTTTAGGACCATTGTAGTCCCTTACACACTCCAATGAGTTCTGGGTCACCATGAGCTTGCTGGTTAGTCTGTACCTGAAAATAAAAGTATGAGAATATTTTCTTTGCTGCTAATCTTCTAATAATTATTAATAGTACACAACCAATTCACTATATCATTTTTTTTTTCGCTTCAGTGTCTCTTTAAAACCACAATAAATAATGCACATTTCATCTGTTTTTCTTGTGTCCTTTGTAAACAGTAAAATACCTTCTGATGGCAAGTTGGTGCTCACTCTTACAACTGATGCTTGTGAAGGGAAGGAAAACTTTGTTCGATATCTTGAACATGTCCAAGCAGTCATAACTGTAAATTCTACAAGACGAGGTAACTTAAACATTAATATGACATCACCAATGGGAACCAAGTCCATTTTGCTAAGTCGCCGCCCAAGGGATGATGACTCTAAAGTAGGCTTTGATAAATGGCCTTTTATGACAACACACACGTGGGGAGAAGACCCAAGAGGAACTTGGATCCTTGAGATTGGCTTCGTTGGAAGCATGCCAGAGAAAGGTGTACTGAAAGAATGGACCCTGATGCTGCATGGAACTCAAAGTGCCCCCTATATAGACCAAATAGTTAGAGATTA
Organism: Hyperolius riggenbachi; assembly: GCF_040937935.1. Classification (NCBI taxonomy): domain Eukaryota; kingdom Metazoa; phylum Chordata; class Amphibia; order Anura; family Hyperoliidae; genus Hyperolius; species Hyperolius riggenbachi. The sequence continues at coordinate 404,189,543 of NC_090649.1, forward strand.
CCAGTCAAAATTAGCTATGTCCAAGAAAGAAGAGCTGGAGGAGGAATTAGATGAAGCTGTGGAAAGAAGTCTGAAGAGTCTATTAAGCAAGAACTAGCACTGTATTGCATGTCTGTCTTATATTTTTTTCCTTTTCTGAAGTTTCTGCATATCTTTCGAACACTCAATATTCTGTATAGGATACAATGGCCTCTCAATACCATGTTTCAAATATTTATAGCCATCCGTTCCTTTGTTAGGAATCAAATGAATATATATTTTTTAAAGTGTTTCCCCAATAGTAGCAGTGAAAATTAAAATACAGTTTGCAAATGTGTGTCCAATTATGTATTATATCTACTTTTTATGGAACAAATGTAAATCAATGTTTTGGCGGGAAGAATAGCTAAAATAAGATGTGTCCCTTGATAAAAGACATAAATGCACATTTCTAATTACCGTATTTTTTGGACTATAAGACGCATTTGTTCTCCAAAAATTTTTTTCCCTGCATCGTTATTCCGAATGTTACTTAAATGTGGTGTCCTTCCTTGCCCGTGTCCGTCTCTGCCTGGTGGGGGGGTGGGGTGTCCTTCCTGGCCCGTGTCAATCCTCTGCCATGAGTATACTATAGTAGGGTGCAGATAATACGTACACTATGATGCCCACGCTCCGGTCATATGGAGGAGGTACATGGGGACCAGAGGAGGGCAAGGACCGAAAGACACGGCGGGAAGAGGAGGACACAAGGGACAGATGAGTACACGGGGGGCAGAGGAGGACATGGGGGGCAGAAGAGGACACAGGGAGCATAAGAAATTGGTGTAAAAAGGTCCATAAGATGCTCCTGGACCATGGAGGCACCAGGTTTAGTACATTTTTTCCCTGATTTTTGTCCTCTAAACCTAGGTGCGTCTTATAGTCTGGAGCGTCTTATAGTCCGAAAAATATGGTATCACAATTTTTTCAAAGGAAGAGATTGAAGAACCTTTACTAAATATAATATTGGAACATTTCCATAGGTCTTTATTACTATCACAAAGTTTAAAGTCACTGCATGTTGTGACTATATACAAATATTTATGAGCTTGCATTGTGAGTCCTTCATCTAAATGTACTCACGGAAACTTGGAAGTTCACAATGAACTAGTTCCTGTGTCACTGCTACCAGTGAATGGGGATCAACAGAAATTTACAGCCCTAGAAATGGTAGATTAGCAGTAAACAGGTAAAAATGTGTTGTGTAGTGTCTATTAAAAATCAAGTAACTATATAAACAATTTTAATAGAGCAGACGACAACGGATGTAGAAAAAATATTATTAGAGTTTTCAAACATTTTAGTGTATCTACACAAAAACACCCTCGTATAAAAGTGACATGGCAATGTTCAGTACTTATACCAAATTGACAACTTTGATTGCCGTGAGCTAATACACCATGGGCTATTCAGGACACACATGTTTACAATTTATCTTTGGGCTCATCTGCTGAGCAATATTCACGGTAGCCTTTTTTTTCAAATAGAATATCCAAATCTGTTAACCTCCCTGGCGGTATTACATTTTTTGGGATTTTATGGTCTAAAAGGGTTGCAATTTTTACTATGCTTTCAGACCCTAAAATGCAGAGATGATCGTACCGCAGAGAGATCAGCGGCAGCCCAGCATTTACTCACCTTCCTGGGATCCAGAGCTGCAATTCTTCCTCTGTCCTCCAGGTGGCACTTTAACCCTGTAGTGAGATGGCTGTCTGTCATCATGTCGATCTCACCAGAGAGATACAGAGCCTCAGAGGACCGGAAGGAGAATGGCTTCTGATGTCTGGATCCCAGGGGAAGTGAGCTAAAATGCCTACTGCGTGCTGCCCTCTTCATAGACCTCCAAGTGGTTACCGCGAGTCAGGCTCGGGGTTACCGCTCTGAGCTGCAATTTTCCATCCCGAGCCTGACTCGGGGTTACCGCCAAGGAGGTTAAGGTGAAACTTGTATTTTTTTTTATTATTTCAATTGAACCCTACTGGACATTTGAATTATACATAAGCTTGGGTGAGAGTCTTTACTAAATTAACCCTCCACCATGTTTCCCTTTCTCTTTCTGTCTACCAGACCTTTTGTAATAGTTTCTTTTACCATTGTATTGTATTTAAATTTTTTCAAATATCAGCAAAGCAGAATTTATTATTTAAAACTTATGATTATAAAATTATTTTTTTCAGGGGAAAAATTTACTTCACCAATGTTTATTAGGCCCACATTAACTGCCAATATATCTGCTATAAATCTTCATTGTGTGATGCTCTAGAACCTGGATAGAAAATTGAAATGTATACAAGCTGGGGTAAAAAAAAGTTCCTTATGAAATTAGCACCTTTACCTTCTCTTTTTTTTGTCTTTCTTTCAGTTACCTGTCAAGCCTTTCATAATTGTAAAAAAAACATCTCCTGTTGTGGCTATTACCTATTTTAGAATTTCAACAACACATAATTTAATTATTGTTTTAAAATGAATGTTTGATAAGTTATTTTCATTATGGGAATAAACTATTTTTTTTATAGCAATGCCCGCCGCAACTGCCAAACGTGCAATAAAATATCTGAAGATGTAAGAATTGTTGGTTTTCTAAGATTGTAGGAGAGTTATTTGGAGATATTAAAGCACAATATATTTTTTCATTTTGTACTGAAGTATTATTAAAAAGAATATTTAATGTTCACTATTTGCATACGATCTGCAAACTTATCTGAGCATAATTATGCAGGGTATATTTATCATATTTATTACAGGAAATTCCTTCCTATGTACTCAAATGTATTACGCCATACCAGGTTTTAATTTTTAAAGCTTAAAAATGTGTTATCTGGTCAATTACAATAAACCAAAGGAAAATATGTATATGAGTGTATGTATATGAAGGCGATACACAAAACCATGCACACAGTATAGTGTGCTATACACACATATGTATGTGCCAATGATACAAAACTTAATCTTTTTGAATTCATCACTTTCTGTAAAGAGAATTCTTTGGTCTTCATTCCATTTCTGTGCAAATTTTAGATGACCATGTACATTCATTTGATTTCTTGTAACCATGCATTTCTATGTTTAAATGCATTAAATGTCTTATATAGCAGCAATTTTTAAAAATGTTTGTTTATATTTATTAGAATACTACTTTTCTAAAATTTGAACTATACAAAATATACAATTTGTTGTAAACAAATTTTGTTGAACTCCAGCTTGAAAATAAATATCAGAAAGATTAATTTAGGCTCAAAAAAAGAGGGGAAAAAAATAAAAAATTGTAAATTAATAGCATATACCAACAGCAATACTATCATATCACATTTTTATTTTATTACTATAAAAAAAGATTTATGATAGTTTGTTATTTATATGTATATAAGATTATATAAATATTGTTAAGTACTGCAGGATTAGTATAGATTATGTAACAATTATTTTAGCATGCAACCTTTTTATAATAACCTGAACTTTATTATGTTTATATGTAAACATGATAATTCTTTAACTGTTTAGTATATGAAGATAAATTCTTAAGGTAGCCTCATGCCATATGTGTAATTGTTCTACATTTATTTGCAGTGCTGTTTGGAAGCTAGACATGTCATACAATTACAATTTTTTTCTTTATTTTTTAATATAATTTTACTTTCAGCTATTTTGAAATAATAATAATGCCTCATGACCAAACTCATAGTATTTACATAATAATCAAATAAAAATAAAATACATGTTTGCGTTGTTAGATTTTCAGTAACTTTAAGGAGGGTATTAAAGGGAAAATATCTCCAAGAATTATTGGATGGGAACCGCATTTAAAAAAAATGAAGCAAATACTTACCTAAGGAGAGGGAAGGCTCTGGGTCATATAGAGCCTTCCGTCTCCTCTCTCGGTGCTCTCTATCCTGTGCTGACTCCCCCTGTTTCAATCCACCGCCGAAAGGGTATTTGTAAGTCTTCGGGAGCCGTGTCCTCCCGAAGACGTGCGGCTCCATACTGCACACACGTGAGCGTGCAAGAGAGCGTGCTTGCACAGGCGCAGTACAGGGCCGCCCTTCTTCAGGAGCACTCGGGCTCCCTGAAGACTTCTGAAGCCTCCTTCGGCCGGATAAAGCAGTATTTGACTAATTTAGTCAAATACTGCTACCGGGCGAGCCAGCACTGGATCGAGGGGACCAGGAGAGGAGCCGGAAGGCTCTATAGGACCCAGAGCCTTCCCTCTGCTTGGGTAAGTATCTGTTTCATTTTTTAAATGCAGTTCCCATTCACTTTAAGTAAAATTTGTAACATCTAACAGAACATATAAAAGAATTCTTGTACACGCATACGTTTGTTGATTTAAATTACACTGGAATCATTTATTTTTGCATGGCTTACTATGCAGTTGATAGGCTACACGTTACAATCAAAACAATTTTTGTCTTGTCTCAACTTGTGAACCTGGTGTATGAGTAAAAAAAAGTCAAACATAAGTCTGCTGATCATGAAGGCCTTACTTGTCATTCTCTGACATCTGTTCTGTAAGAATACACTCTACACCCCGCTGAGCTTCAGCAGTTACCTCTTGAGGATCCTGGTCCTACCGCATTTTGCATAACCATGCAGTAACCCAGGGCCTGTGATAAAGGATGGCACCAGAAAGGTGCATGCACATCTTCTACCCAGAAGTGTTGACAGGGACATCAGCCCATCAGGGCTCAGTGGGACATAATTGTATAACATAGATCAGGCTTTCTAAACCAGAAATGCATTGGAGGGGTTCCTTGAGATCCCAAAGTTATTTGCAATGTTCCTCCAGAGTAGAAAGGGTGAGAAATGCTGGAATAGATACTAGGGAATAGAAAGCAAGGCTAGAGTGAATTCAGGCTTACTGATATATAACCGCAGTTCAAATCTACTCTGCTAATATGTTACTGAATCATATACAATTTATTGAATAGTGATTTGTTTTTATTTTAAAGAGGAACTCCAGTGAAAATTATGTAATAAAAAAAGTGCTTCATTTTTACAATAGCTATGTATAAATGATTTAGTCACTGTTTGCTCATTGTAAAATCTTTCCTTTCCCCGATTTACATTCTGACATTTATTACATGGTGACATTTTTACTGTGGGCAGGTTATGTAGCTGCTGCTAGCTGTTTTGGCTGTTAGAGACAGCTGTAAACAGCTAATTCCTGTCTGTGAACCCTGTTACATTGTAACAAACTGCCAAAAGTACCGCGGTCTCAGAGCTTCTTGTGGGAGGGGTTTCAGCACAAAATCAGTCATACAGCGCCCCCTGATGGTCTGTTTGTGAAAATCAATATATTTCTCATGTAAAAGGGGGTATCAGCTACTGATTGGGATAAAGTTCAATTGTTGGTTGGAGTTTCACTTTAAGGGGTGTACTTCCAAAACACAACTGGAAACAAAAACATTTTTGTGCTTGTCTTTTTGGTTTATTAGCAAGGTAGAACAATGGTTTAAAATTAAATGTTAAAAGTTAATAAAAAAAAAAATAAAGCAGACATTATTTTTTATTAAATAGTAAAAAGTATTTTTTTTCATCTGTGTCCCTTTTTAACTGTATATTTTTTAACTTCTTTTCTATAGCTATCCTTCTTCTTTTCTGCATACTTGATTCTATGATGTCATCTTCTTCTATATGGTTCTATCTTCTTCAATAGTTTTCATCTGCAAACTTCTTTTTTCTCCTTTGCTTTTCTTTACTTCTAGTTTTCTGTTTTTGCATTATTCCATCTTCTGCTATCTTATCTTAGAAATCCTTGCTTGCAGAGTCCCCACTGTACACAACAGAACCTGCCACACCTACCACACCCCTACACACCTCACCACTGCCAGGCATTCTGGACCCTGCCACACCTCGTTGCAGCACTGCCACCACCACGCATTACCTTCACACAGCCGCTCCCCAATCGGACACCATTTCAGTACCACATTAGCAACCCCAGTAAAAGCATTTTTGAATCTTAAAGTGAATGGGGATCCTAGAATAAAAATAAGCCAGATACTTACCTAAGGAGAGGGAAGGCTCTGGGTCCTATAGAGCCTTCCCCCTCTTCTCTCGGTCTCTGTTCCAGTGCTGGCTTCCCAGCAATATCCGACCAATTTGGTCAAATACTGCTTGCTCCACCACCAAAAGGATGCTCTAGAAAGTCTTCGGGAACCTGAGTGTTTGCCGAAGACGGGAGTCTCTATACTGCACATGTGTGAGCGCCCTCTCTTGGAGGACTCAGCTCCCAAAGACTTCTGAAGTCCACCACAGCAGGGGGTTTAAACGAAGGAGCTGCCGCTGCTATGAGAGCACTAGGAGAGGAGATGGAAGGCTCTATAGGACCCCTCTCCTTAGGTAAGTATCTGGTTATTCCCATTAGGTTTAAGGAATCCCACTGTGAAAAAATTCAAAGATGTTTTTGCCAGTATAGGAAACCCTGGCATAAAGCCTTTTGGATTCTGCCATCCAGGCGTCCCATTGGTCTTTTAAAGGAGTCATCAGGGCAAATTAAGTAAAATAAGTGCTACTTACCCGGGGCTTCGTCCAGCCCCAAGCTCCCAGCATGTCCCCCCGTCCACGTGGCGGTGATTGACAGCGCCGCTCACGTAGGTGCAGTACAGGCTGACCTCCAGGTCGGCCTGACGTCATCGCCGGGAGGCAGTGGCAAAAGGCTGACGGTGGAGCTGCAGTGGGGGACATGCTGGGAGCTTGGGGCTGGAAGAAGCCCCGGGTAAGTAGCACTTATTTTACTTAATTTGCCCTGATGACTCCTTTAAACTGATGAATGGGAGTCCATCAGTGTCAGGGTTCCCCGTTGTAGCATTGCAGTGGCGTCGAGCAGGCATTGACTATGAATCAGTGGTGCAGTGGTGAGTAGCAGTGATGTCGGGGAGGGGGGGGGAGGCTCAGCAGTGGTGCAGTGGGAAGCAGTGGTGTTGGGGCAGGAACTCTACAAGCAAGTATTTTCCAGAAAGAAGGCAAAACAATAGAAGAATGCAGTAACAAAAGAAGAAGAAAAGTAGTAGAAAATAGAGATGTTTTCAGATGGAAATGACAGAAGATAGAAGCATACAGAGGAAGATGAAGTCACAGGGTCAAGTATACAGGAGAAGAAGAAAGCTTAGAGCAGAGAATATAGAAATACAAAAAAATGTTTAAATATAAAATCTTTTATATTAATATTATTTTAATAGAAAATAGAGCTGGCTTTATTTCAAATAAAGTTTAATTTTAACTCTTTTTTTTTTCTAAATAGGTAGGTGTACAAAATACCCCCTTTAACATTTTACCCCATGCATTTGAAGGTAAGTCCTGAAGCTTATAGTGGGATTTTGGATTTCCCTTTAATAATGAAATACCCAGATGATTTCTTTATTAAAGGGGAATCCAAAATGCCACTATAAGCTTCAGGACTTACCTTCAAATGCATGGGGTAGTAACCCCCACCTCCCTGAGCAATAGGTGTGCATGAGACCATTGTCCGTGACATGGATGAAGCTTTGTAGGAGAAAGGGAAAGATGCTGCCCTTCTCTTACAATGCCCTCCATGTCATGGACCATGTGGTCTGGTATAACCCAGGGTGTGAAGCCCCATAATGGAGGGGTCCAAATTTCCAGGGGAATACCAGCCTGCATCTGAGCAAAGTTTAACTATGCTTGGTAGAGATGGCCTTGCACTGTACATTTTTTTCAGTTCATAAAGTAAGTGAAAAGTAATAAGACCAAAGCTAGTCAAAACCAGCAGTTCATGGTTTTCCAAACATGTTTTCTTGTGTAAACTTTGAAATTGATTTAAAAAAAAACAAAAAACTACAAGGTCTTTTAAAGAGGAGCTGTTAGGTATAGGGTCTGAGAGAAAAAAAACACATATATCAGTAGCTAAATATTGGCTGTACTTACATTACATATGCATTTCACTGTCCACGTTTGGATTTCACAGAATTTTCATATAGTATTTGCAGAGATTGATGCTCCTGACAGCTCATGGCAGGTTCCATGTTTGTCTGTCTTGTATGAAGTCAATTGTGATGTAATATCCTCCCTTACCCTGCTTCCTGATGATTTGACTTACAAAAAAGATCAGGATCAAAGATCCTAATGGTTCATGATCCAGACAACACTACTGTGCAGTGAATATTAATTATTGGCTAGGAACAATGTGGCTAGGAACAATAGCGGACTCATGCAGTATACTCTAATGGAACATGTGCCCTGTGAACAGCACATTGATTTTTCAGTGTTGTGAGCTGGAATGCAAGATACAAGCTGCTGTAACATGAGCCTGTAACTTCTCACTGTGAAAGCAGCCTCAGGGCGGAATAGGGGAATGAAGGGGAGAACCAAGGGAGTGCACTGGGAAGAAGAAGCAGCCCCAGAATGCTTTGCAGTATCTGTCATGCGGCCTGCCGGCCTCCTAAGGAGCTTGGGAATATAGAGGCTTGCTGTTCAGCAAACATCAAAGTAAGAGAGATTTTTAACTTCAGTATTGCCTTTTTGGCTTCATTCTAACCTGTTTAACACAGGAGAATAGAGGTTTAAATTAGCTTTTGCAGCCTGACAGTTACTCATTAAATAAACACCCTGACATGTTCCCACTAAACCCAGGCATACTTTGCAAATGTGGTGTTGGTAGCATTTATGGAGGCTTCTAATTTAACTCAGAAAGTCAGTACCTCAGACTTCCATTCAAATACTCAGAATCAATAAAAATTCAGAAATAAGTAATTCCAACTTTTGTACTTCATCTTAGAAATGCAGCGTTCCAAGCTAAAACTTAAAATTATGTGGTAATGGAGTGCTCATTACTAGTCAAAATTGCCACGACCTGGATACAGCGATACAGCTATACTAAAATAAAATGCTAAAAGGACTACGCCCTGAATGTTAAAGTGAACCAGAGACGAAGCACCCTCATGTATTTTACCATGTATATCAGTGGGAACATTAGAGAAAACACCTACCCTGCTTTCTGTTTCATTCTTCACTGCACAGTTTGCTTCTTATCAGCCCTGATAAAATCCCAGACTGAGCATTCAGTCTGGCATTGCTCATGAATCATTATAGCTGAGTCTGTGTTCTCTGGTGTTTTTTCAAGCCCAAGCCTGCCCCCTTGTGGCTCTGCTCAGGAATCATTATAGCTGAGTCATTATAGCAAAGCCAGACTGAATGCTCAGTCTGGGATTTTATCAGGACTGATAAGAAGCAAGCTGAACAGTGAAGAATGAAACAGAGAGCAGGATAGGTGTTTTCTCTAATGTTCCCACTGATATATATGGTAAAATACATGAGGGTGCTTTGTCTGTGGTTCACTCCCCAGAATACATTTTACTGTATTTTAGTACTTTATTCATTTTAGGTAGTATATATTTACAAATTAAAACATTACATGGAACATTTTATACCAAAACAAATCTGCATGATGATTCTTTAAATTCATTTTTCTGTGTAGTGTATTTTATTGATACATATTTTTGAAGAAGAATTCCAGAAAGAAGTGATACTTATGTCAGTTACCAAAATAGAAAAAGAGTGATGTTTTGCTTTGGTCACTCCAAACATTTAGGCAATAATTATAAAAAAAAATATGACATTGGGTGCCCATACATTACTTGGTTTTGCCGGCTGATTGACCTTTCCTGATTTTATTGAACTGAAGGAGAATCAGTGAATCAGTGCCACAACATGGTCACCTGATTGAGCTTTTGATCGATTTATGTCTGAAAGTATCGATCGGGCAAATCTTGGTTGCAGGGGCTCAATAAGGTGTGCTGACAGCCCCCGGCTGATGCCCCCCCTATGCTTGTGGTGAGTGTTGAAGGCTCACCTGGCATGATTACTGGCCTTCTCCAGTGCCCTGCGTCACCACAAGCACCTGTACCACGTGATTCATTTAGTAACACCACTACATGTGCCAGTGTCATGTGGTACAGGTGCTTGTGGTGATGCTGCACACTGGAGTAGGCCAATTGTCATACCAGTGGATAGGTGAGCACTCATCATGTGCATGGGGGGACACATACACTTGGTGGGGGGGGGGGGGGGGCAGGTGGCATCAGCACTAGGATGATTTTCAGTAGATTTCATTCTGAAATCCGTCTGCAGTGTGTGGGTTGGCAAAAGAATCCTCTGATGAGATTCATTTAGAGAGGGATCTATCTGATGGTTGATCTGGTGTCAGATCAGTAGGTGTATGGGCATCCATCAAGCCTGGACTTACATCACATGAGCCTATATGTTCCCCTTGTCATCTTATATGTTCCCCTTGTCATCGTATTGTGCTTTGTAAAGCGCTGCGGAATATGTTGGCGCTATATAAATAAAAAAAAAATAATAATAATTATAATAGGCACAGATGTCCTGGCACCTTAGACTTTGCCCGCCATTAGCCTACAAGCCCCCCCCCCCCTGCACACACACACACAAAACTGCACCGCAAGTGTGATGGCTGTCCCAGGTGTCACTCCTTTCTTAAGTCCCCTGCCCGCTGTAGGTAGCTACAGTTGCCATTTAGTATTAGGTAGCCAGAGGTACCCTCAGTATTAAGTAGCTATAGTATTAGGTAGAATTGCTCCTAGTTGATGGTATATCTCGTCAGTGGAGTGCTAAGAGCAGGGTAAGAAACCTCTCATATACACTCCGCTTGGGACTCATAGGGAAGGAGAGAGGGAGGTACTCAGGAAGAGGAGTGAACCGCCTCTCCATCATCAGGTGCCTGTAGGCATGTGCCTACAGTGCTTTATGGTAAATCCAGCCCTGGCACCTATACTCTGCACATGATTGTAGGTTTGAAGTGAATACAGTAAAATGTCACTGTTCGGTGCACATCTCTCTTAGTAAACCACTCTATTCAGTACAATCAGCATTTTACAAGCATGTTTTATTAATACACTGGAGTGCAGACAGGGAAAATAATTGTTTTAATCATTTTAGTTAAGTTCCTAAACATTAAAAAATAAGAGATTAATTCTCACTTGATCTGAAACTTAAAACCAGTAATCCCACTTATGAAGTGAATTGTTACATTGCTGAAATTAAACAGGATTTAATGTAATTTATGCAGAGACACACACTTGGATTGTATATACTCGAATTCAAGTCTACCTTGTGTATAAATCAACTCCAATATTCAACCCTCTTAAGCTGGATTTTTTTATTGACTCAAGTATAAGTCTATCCAACAATGTTAATGGCTGCACTTGGGGACCAGAAGGGGTTAAAGATTGCACTGCATACAGTATTGCAGCCATTAACCCCTCCTGTCGCTTAAGTGCAGCCAATACCTCCTCCAGGCCCCCAAGTGCTGCAATTATTCACTTCCTTTTATGCAGCCCAGTATTTCCCCCCTGCCCCTTTCCTTGTTAATTGTTGTGGCCAGGACTAGAGATGGCCCAAACGGTTCCCCGGCAAACTAGTTTGCGTGAACAATGGTGGTTCACATTCGCGATGAACCGCGAACACATAGCAGTAGGCCATTTTCTCACTCTGTCTGCTGCTGCATTAGTGAGAGAAGGGAGACACAATGGAGACATAGGGAAATGGTTAGTTAGGAGGTCTTGCTAGCTTGCTCCTTGTTGATATTTGTTGCTGAAAAGCACCACAAAAAAGCTCATTTGAGAGCTAATGTTGTGATGTGATGTTTTTTTTTTTTTTGTGTGGCCCACTGACACTGTATATACAGCCCTGTCTGTCGCAGCTGGCCCTTGCTAATTGCTATACTGTGCCAGGCCAAGCACATTCAGTGCATACCTTTTCACTGCACCTGTGTGACTGCACATTGTTATACCACCAGTCACTGCATACCTTTCACTGCATCTGTGTGACAGCAAACTGTTTTATACAGTATACCAGTCAGTGTATACCTTTTCACTGCACCTGTGGACTGCACATTGTATTATGCCACCAGTCACTGCATACCTTTCACTGCATCTGTGTGACAGCACGCTGTTTTATATACCAGTCAGTGCATACCTTTTCACTGCACCTGTGTGACTGCACATTGTATTATACCACCAGTCACTGCATACCTTTCACTGCATCTGTGTGATAGCACACTGTTTTATATACCAGTCAGTGCATACCTTTTCACTGCACCTGTGTGACTGCACATTGTATTATACCACCAGTCACTGCATCTGCGTGACAGCACACTGTTCTACATACCAGTCAGTGACTACCTTTTCATTGCACCTGTGTGACTGCATATTGAGGCATTGTCAGTGAGAAGAGAAGTTGCCTAGGTCAAAAAAGTGTTTGGTACCTCACCTTTATCAAAATGAATGAGGCATGAATCTCGGAGGGCTACTGCCTGCCCAAAGACTAAGTCAGTCCCCACACACAGCATCTCTGTCTGCAGGCCGCTTGACTGCATTCTCCTCCACCACCAACAGGGTCCAGGACGCCAGGTGGATTCCTGAGTTTTTAACAAAAACAATAATAATTTTTCTGGTGCGTGTACATGCCTGCCTAATATTTCTGGCTGAACTGCGGCTGCAACAACAAAACAAAAGGCATGTACATGTGTCAATTCCCCTTCGTGATCATTACCTTGCCGCGGTTAAGGGGCTTGCGTATTACAATGAAGCAATGACCGGCTATATGAGTGTGTTGAGGGGCACACCTGACCCAAGATAATAAGGTTGATGCTTCATTGTGGACAGACCAAATTCGATCAGCTGGACAATCACTGTTGTTCTGTCATTAAGCTACCTCAGCCCGACCATATGGGCTTGAAAACCGCCATCACCTGCACTCTCGCCATCGTGCACACCAGTCCAGCACAGCCATCACTACACAAACAGCTGTTTGTGGTGCGTTACACAGTGAGTTTGATCTTTCAGTGTGAAGCAGTACTACTTGCTTACACTACCTGCTGATCCATGTCTACACACGCAAGATGTTTTCAAGCACTTTATGCCTCCAATTTAGGAATGCAATGTGATTTCTGCCCTTTAGGGATTATAACACTGCTGTGCGTCAAATCCGTAATTTTCCCCAGGACTTTTGGTGTGTATCTCACTCCGCCATGCCCCCCTCCAGGTTTTAGACCCCTTGAAACAATTTTTCCATCACTTTTATGGCTAGAAACTGTGTTTGTATTTTTCAAAGTTCGCCTGCCCATTGAAGTCTATTGCGGTTCGCATGGTTTGCGCGAACGCATACTTTTGCGGAAGTTCGAGTTCGTGGTTCGCTAACCAAAAATCGGAGGTTCGAGCCATCTCTACCCAGGACTTTCAGACGTGTGTTTTCTTGGCATTTCATTTCCTCAAAGTATCACTTACCACTGTGAAAATTGCTGCAAATGGGAATGTCACTATTAGTACACACATTACTCAGTGCTCAGTGCTGCCCGTGACTCGTGTATACCCCTATACTTTTATGAAGTGAATCAGACCTAAATTTCTAGACTTATACTCGAGTATGTACAGTGTATCTAATATGTTCCTGCAGATCACTCAGTTAATGAGTACTCTAGAAGTACCCAAATAATTATTTACAGTAAGATTTGCTTGTTGTACAGTACAGTGTGCTAAAAGTTTTCAAGTTAATTTTATTCAGTTAAATATAATAACTCAACCTGCATTATGTAAACTAACTTGTACATCATCTTATAAATATGTCTAAAGGGGGGCTCTGCTTTTTTGTTTTTCAGTTTATATGTAGGATATATTTGTTACACATACCATTTTGAAATCTGAAAGAGTTCAGGCAGTAACGTTTCTCCCCAACAAACTCACAAAATCAATTTGGGATTTACAGCCATAAAATCAACCTCCAATTGCTCACTGCTCTGTGTTTATTAAGTAGTCGACATCATGACTCTGCATTTGCAAGCATTCCAATATAATCATAAATATGTCTGCTGTAATTAACCTTCCTGGCGGTAAGCCCGAGCTGAGTTCGGGCTATGCCGCCGGAAGGCACCGCTCAGGCCCCGCTGGGCCGATTTGCATAATTTTTTTTTGCTGCACGCAGCTAGCACTTTGCTAGCTGCATGCAGTGCCCGAACGCCGCCGCTACCCGCCAATCCGCCGCTATCCGTCGCGCCGCAGCCGCCCCCCCCAGACCCCGTGCGCTGCCTGGCCAATCAGTGCCAGGCAGCTCTATGGGGTGGATCGGAATCCCCTTTGACATCACGACGTCGATGACGTCGGTGACGTCATCCCGCCCCGTCGCCATGGCGACGGGGGAAGCCCTCCAGGAGATCCCGTTCTTTGAACGGGATCTCCTGATCGCCGGAGGCGATCGGAGGGGCTGGGGGGATGCCGCTGAGCAGCGGCTATCATGTAGCGAGACTTTGTCTCGCTACATGAAAAAACAAAAAAAATTTAAAAAAAAAGATTTGCTGCCCCCTGGCGATTTTTTAGCAAACCGCCAGGAGGGTTAATCTTATCTCTTCCCTTCTTGAAATTTTCCATATGTTTATCTCTGCATGAGACCCAAGAAAATAAATAAAGGAGAAGAAGGGTCAAAAAATGCATGATCCTGACATAGAAAGCTTGTGGACATTAGCCTCACAACGTTGGGAGCTTTGATTGCATCAAATGCGGTTTTAGCAAATACTGACTCAAAAGGATGAATAGTTATGCAAACAATACAAGACTGTTTGTTTTTTGTTTGTTTTTTAATCCCACAAGTTCAATATTTGTGTCTTTCTGAGAGTTAAGTACCATATGTTGTCTAAATGAAGATCACAGTAAAATCCATTTTCATTTCTGTAGTTAGTGACATGAAGAAATTTGGCGTAAGAAGAAACAAACATCTGCTAGTTATATCAGTAAGGAGGAATTGTGTACCTCCCTCACTATTGAATCGTGTTTCACCCCTTATTTGTGGTGGTGAAACACAATTTATTTTCTCAAGCAATATAATTACTCTTCTAGTGATTAACCAGACTGCAAAGCAAGTTTATGCAGGCCCTTTTGCAATTTGCACAGTTTGTTCCCTGGACAACTTGCAATTTTGGAAACCAAGTCTATGCTGCTCTCTAGCACTTTGCACAACGTGTGTGTGTGTGTGTGTGTGTGTGTGTGTGTGTGTGTGTGTGTGTGTGTGTGTGTGTGTATCATATACGTCTGTGTCCTTATTTTTTACTATTTTCTTAGCCCTGTGAAGGTTACGTTTTAAGAGGGACAAGAAGTCTCCTTGTTCTATTTGATTTCCCTGATTACAGATAGTGTATTGCAGAATGACTCACCTGGAACAAGTGAATAAGTTAAATGTCATTTTGCACCTTAATCAAGTACTTCAGCAGCATCAGGTAAGTGGCCCGGGAAACATAACCAGAGGAACAATGTTACAGTCAAGCAGTTAGCATTTTTCAAATAAAAGAAGCAATTTCCCATTGAACTTTCATGTGCCTATTTTAAAAACTTCAATACCAGGGTCATTACCAAGGACAATAACCTTTACACTACCAGGGGCATTAGCACTGCACCACCAGAGAAGTTAGATACAAAATTATTTACTACAGCACCAAGACCATTAAAAGGGAAAACATACACTGAAACACCAGGGCCCATATGCAATTACAGTTTTCTCCTAGGAAATAATTTTTCAACTTCTTTTAGAATAACTTTTCAGGAATTTACAAATGAAAAAATACTAAAAAAAAGTGAACAATTATTCCTGTATTCTTATTTCTTCTTGCTTGCTTTAAAAGCCATTTTATTGACACATTTGAAAATATCTCCTTGACAAAAACTAAGGAGAAGAAATTAATTGCATATGGGCCAGGGCCCCTATTCAGTTGACTTTTCTACTGACTGAGTCTTCTCCCAAGAGATAATTTTTCACCTTATCTAAAGAATAATTTCTCAGCACCTGACCATGGAACACGTACATACTAAAAGGTAAGTAGAGAAGTACTATGACATTTATTTCTGGGTATTTTCTAGCTGGCTGGGGGATTAAAATGTTTTATTGATTAGGTGTGAAAACATATCCAGTGAGAAAACTCAAGAGAAAAGTGTATTCAATATGGGACTAGGAATGTTAACCACCAGGAATATTACCCATCACATCATCAGACCACATAACAAACCATTTGAATTCTGCAAGTGTATACCACAGTACTACTTTGATACTGTTAGAGTACATTGTGACAGTTTTATGGCTTCTTCAGAGTGGGCTACCTTGAACATCTAGGTGGAGGATGATTCCATAAGCAAGGTGGTCCAATCAGCTCACATGATTAGGCATTCCATAAGGCAAATGTAAACATGGAGATGTTCAGAATGTGAATAGATCCCCTTTAAACATAACATAAAAATGTAAACACCTCTTTTTTTACTATTTTAAACATGTTCAACATGTGTGGGAAAGTTGGGTGGTGCATAACAGAATAGAAATGGTTCTTCAGGGTTAGAGAAACTGGAGAACAGAGAATAACCTAAATGATCCATCAATCAGAGGACAGCTATGTACGTAATTCATGACTTTGCAGTCCTTTCAACTAGACCTGACTTTGTGAGGTTCTTCAGGGCTAAATGGAGAACTTGCATGCTCCAGCAATCACAAGACCTTTAGCAATTTTCGTGATGAACCTGACTAAGCAAGATTTTTGAAAACTAGAGAACAATAAAGAACCTCCATACTCCAACAACCACATGACTTATATATAATTCTCCTTTTAGCAATCCTCACAACTGGACCTGATTTAGTAAGGTTATTCAGGGCTAGAGAGCAGTAGAGAACTTATGTGCCCCAGCAATTGTATCTCACTGATTTCAACAATCCTCATTATACCGTGACATGGCCTCAGTAAGGGTGAATTAGCAGGCAATTTATTCAATAAATATAGGCAAACTTTGCTGGATTGCATAGGGTAGGTTCTCCTTAATTTTTCTCCAGTTCTAAAAATACCTTCGCAAATCAGCACCAACATTATTTTAGGCCCCCAAAAACGTTTTTCCCCAGTCCTAGTTAGACCTTAGCAAATCAGCTCCAACATGGGACCATGGCATGATTTTAGGCCTCTAAAAAAACTTGTTGCTAACAATGGATAATGGATCCCTGATAGAAATAAATAAAAATAAAGATATATGTAATAATCCCAGACAAATATGTAGCATTCCTTCTTAAGCAGTTCACCCCCAAGTAGTTTTTATCCTAACGGACCAGAGCAATTTTCACCTGTCAGTGCTCCTCCCTTTTATTCCCTAATAACTTTATTACTACTTATCACAACAAAATGATCTATACCTGATTTTTTTCGTCACCAATTAGGCTTTCTGTGGGTAGTAAATTTTTCTACGAATTTTTATTTTATTCTAAATGCGTTTTAACGGGAAAATAATGGAAAAAATCATTATTTCTCAGTTTTCAGCCATTATAGTTTTAAAATTAAACGTTCTTCTGTGGTTAAAACTGACACATTTTATTTTCTCAGTTATCCCAATTATTAAACAGTTTAAATTATGTCCCTATCACAATGTATGGTGACAATATATTATGTGGAAATATAGGTGTCATTTTTCTGGTTTTTTTTCGTCTGGTCCATAATGACAACCCCCTATGTAGTAAAGTTATAGTAATATTCCTTAATAAAATATAGATTAAAAAAGCTGAGCCCCTAAAGTAACTATTTAGGTATTTTTTTAAACTGATTTTTTTTACAAGTGTTTTTTTTTTGGGTGGGAGGGGCTTTGAAAGTGTAAGTTATTAATATTGTGTATACGTGTATGTGTATGTATGTGCCAGTATGTGTAATTTTACTTTTTGGCCACAAGATGGCACTAGTGAAACCACTCGTGTTTTAGAGGAAGTGTTCACTTTTTTTTTTTTACATTTTACTGAACTGTGACGGCTTCCTGTTTTATGAATGGACGCGGTCGCTGATTGCGGTCATGCCCATTCATTCCAGGCATTGCGATTGGGTAGAGGACCCTCAGTCCTCTTCCCCAGGAACACGGAGTCCTGACAGGTAACGGCGGTGCGAGCGACGGCAGGAGCGAGCGACTTATCAAAATGTCCTGTTGCCATTAACAGACTGAAGCAGGACGTTTTAATAAGTCAATTTGCCATTAACTGGTTAAAGGACAAATGAAGTGAGAGGGGTATGGAGCAGGGGCGTTGTTAGCCCCAAAGATAAGTGGCACATGCCCCTGATCTTTTCTGGGGTGCAACAATTCCCCCCAGGCAGCGGGCTGCAGTACTCACCTCCAGCCACTTGGTCTCCAGATTCTGCAGAAATCTTCTCCCCCTAGTGTCTGAGAATGAATCAGACACTAGGGCTCCTAGCGTCTGATTCTCGGATGCTATGGGGAGAAATTCCAGCTACAAAGGATGTCTCTAGACTTGGAGAGCGGATGGAGGAGATGAGTAGTTCCTTCTGCTGTGCTATTCTGCATGGGGGGTGGAAGGTCAGGGGAGGAACAGTGAGGACACACACACAATGATGCATGCTCCCTATAGAGGCTCCAGGCATCACAGCTTCCAGCATGGCACCACAACACCCAGCATGCCCCATAGATGTACCACAGCACTTTACATGGCACCACACAGCACCCAGCATGTCCCATATGTTTCATTTATGTGATATGCTACATTTTATTATTTTCTGTATGGCTTTATCCAACATTTTGCTGGGCAGACCTACTTAGACCGCTGTTAAAGCGGAATATAACCCTGCATTTCAACTTTGCTCTAAAACATTATTTACAGTATATTATATGCAACCAGCATTTTTTTTTTTACTAGACCAGCATTGGAAGGGTTACACAGAGCTTTAAAGTTCCTGGAGATTTCTGCAGACGCATCCGAAGCTGACATAAATACATTTTGTTTACATAAATGTATCTAAGTGTTGAATGTGACTCACTGTCTCTGACTGAGAAGGAGTTGGAGGACAGCCAAAGAGTGTGTGATATTTCTCAATAGATACATTTAACTAAATAGAAGGTAACAATCTGAACTTCTGCATATCTCTCCACGGAACTTTAAACCTCTGTGTTTAACCCTTCCAATGCTGGTCTAGTAAAAAAAATGCTTTTTGTATATAATATGCTGTAAATAATGTTTTAGAGCAAAGTTGAAATGCAGGGTTATATTCTGCTTTAAGTTCATGTAAATTAGGCCCCACCCATGACCACACCCATATTATGTTGCATGCCCCCACCCATTTTTCAGCTGGAGTGCCCAAACATGCCCCGGATCTCTTAGGATCCTAGCAACGCCCCTGGTATGTAGGCTGCCATATTTATTCCCTTTTAAGCAATAGCAGTTGCCTGCCCAGCTGATCCTTTGCCCCTAATATTTTTAGCCCTGGATCCTGAACAAGCATGCAGCAGATCATTTGTTTCTGACATTATTGTCAGATCTGACAAGATTAACTGCATGCTTGTTTCTGGTGTGATTCAGACCCTACTGCAGCCAAAGAGATCAGCAGGGCTGCCAGGCAACTGGTATTGTTTAAAAGGAAATAAATATGGCAAACTCCATATACGTCTCACTTCAGTTGTCCTTTAATATTGACATTTGTTGTGTTTGAACACCATAGTAAGTCTGGACACACACATTGACTTGTCACTCTTATACTTTAATAGAAAGATTTCACAACTCCATTGTGTCTTGGAAAATGTACAGTATTTATTTTATTACTACATTTATTATTTGTTTTAATGTAAACAATGAAGATAGCAGAAACAAATTTTGCTTGAGATAACAAATCTTTATTTGGAAGCATCTATCCAGATGTAACACCAAAATCTGTATCAGTTGACTGAATGACATAATCATTTTAGAGCTTTTAGCTTTCATTGATCAAAAGATGAATTATCTTTATCTCGATAACATCTTGTTTACAACGTGCAGCTTTAGCCCTTATGATTTTGCTGCTATACTCTATTATTGCTGACTAATGTTGCTGTCGCTACAAAATAAAATATTCTTCAAAGTAAAACCTACTTCAGTTTTAAAGAAGTGAATTTCAGCTTCAGCAAACACATCTTAGGGCTGAAAATCAATAAAAGATATCTTCTCAAAAACATATCTATTGCGTCTCAAGAAATGATACATAAATGATACTGTTATTCAATTTTTTTTCTTGTCTTTTCAATCATGGTTTCCACAATCATGGCTGTTTCTTCGTAACTCTTCACTTTGTCATCTGAAATCTTTTCAATTGATTCGACCACTTCAACTTTTTCATAACTCATAGAGCTTGGAAAATGTCTTCCCCTGAAAGGCCCTAGACTTCTTTCCTCTTTGTTATCACTTTGACCTCTGTTAAACCTCTGAGGTCTTGTGGAATTAGATGCAGGCCCTTCAGGTCCATGTTGTGTGTCGTCTGGACTTTTGTCATCTGGTGGCTTCTTTGCTTCCTCCTTGCCATCTGGGTCTTTTGCACCTTTATCTTTTTTCTCATTATCCTCTTTTTTCTCCGGATCTTGTTCCTCATCTTCTTTCTTTCCTTCTGAGCTAGCTTCATCTTCTTCACTTTCTGAAGACTCTGAAGGCTCTGAAGGCTCAGGTAATTCTGGAATGGGAACTACGATGTCATCTCCTGGTAAGATATCAGGAATGATACTAACACGTACCCTACCTGCCGCTTGAGGAGTTGAAGAACAAAAGAAAGGGTCTACATAACTTGATTCTCCTGTTACTAGGACATAACGACCCTTGGTGAAGAAATCTGGAGAAGGCTCTGGTTTCTTGTACCCCCTTATTCTGCCTCTTACTATATTACATAGCTTGTCAAATGCTTTACTTATCTGTGCACCATCTGGTACATCTTCTGGTGATAAGCCAAATTCAGTTTCTCTTTCGGCTTCCCCTTGAGAAAAGTCATCATATTTCATTTCATATTTCCTGCCTGAGTTCTCTTGCTTTACTTCTGTAAATTTGCCCTCATTGCTAATGTCACTTTTATCCATAGGCAGCTCTTTCTTTCTTGACGTCTTCCTTGGGACACCCTTTTGTCTTGGTTTAGCTGTAGCTATATCTTGTATAGCCATCGTAATATCTGTAAATCAACAAAGTCATCTTAAAATTTATTTAACATGTTAACATTTGCATTCAGAGAAAAACAGGGTATCTTTTAATGGATAGCCTTTTCTGTTCTAGGTGGTTAATTACGTCTGCAAATTTGTTCAGTTCTAGTAAGTAGGGATGCTGCTGCTGAATTTTAATTGGTCCAGTTACAAATTACACACATTTGCATAAATCAGCATTACTCCCACAATTATTGGCATTTCGGTGGCCATTCCTACTAACAAGTTCCATGCCACTATTTATTTACTTCTTCCACCAGTCTAAATAATAGACACTATTATGTTGATGTTACTTGCATAAGTGCCTGGTTGAAGGAGTGCACTGGCTCAAAAACATCTACATAAACATAATAAAACAGAATTGTATAACAATGACAAAGATGTTGAATGCATTACTGTTTACTGAGGAGTTTACATACAGTGATTCACAGAATGGGGGGTTATCTGGGTAAAACTAGAACTTCTATCTTTAAAGGAGGGGACCTTCAACACCACATTGTAGTCCCTTACACACCCCAATGAGTTCTGGGTCACCATGAGCTTGCTGGTTAGTCTGTGCCTCTCGGATTTACAAGCCCTACTCCATAGAGCCAAATTAATCCATGCCATGCACTGATGAGGATCAAACAATCCGAAACAGCCTGTATGCATGTTGGATTATTATGGCTCTGTACACATTAACAAGCTGACACATCATTGCATTCCAGCGGTTCTGGAGGTGTGTTTAGCTTCTAAGGGTACAATGGTTAATTTGCATATATTCAGCAGTGGTGCCTGGGAGACATCTCGAGCTCACTCTAACCTGAATTATCGCAAATTCTTTCTGTTTTAGGAAAGCAAACTTTTGTTTTTCTTAACATCTTAGTAAGGGGGCTTTTAGGACCATTGTAGTCCCTTACACACCCCAATGAGTTCTGGGTCACCATGAGCTTGCTGGTTAGTCTGTGCCTCTCGGATTTACAAGCCCTACTCCATAGAGCCAAATTAATCCATGCCATGCACTGATGAGGATCAAACAATCTGAAACAGCCTGTATGCATGTTGGATTATTATGGCTCTGTACACATTAACAAGCTGACACATCATTGCATTCCAGCGGTTCTGGAGGTGTGTTTAGCTTCTAAGGGTACAATGGTTAATTTGCATATATTCAGCAGTGGTGCCTGGGAGACATCTCGAGCTCACTCTAACCTGAATTATCGCAAATTCTTTCTGTTTTAGGAAAGCAAACTTTTGTTTTTCTTAACATCTTAGTAAGGGGGCTTTTAGGACCATTGTAGTCCCTTACACACCCCAATGAGTTCTGGGTCACCATGACCTTGCTGGTTAGTCTGTGCCTCTCGGATTTACAAGCCCTACTCCATAGAGCCAAATTAATCCATGCCATGCACTGATAAGGATCAAACAATCCGAAACAGCCTGTATGCATGTTGGATTATTATGGCTCTGTACACATTAACAAGCTGACACATCATTGCATTCCAGTGGTTCTGGAGGTGTGTTTAGCTTCTAAGGGTACAATGGTTAATTTGCATATATTCAGCAGTGGTGCCTGAGAGACATCTCGAGCTCACTCTAACCTGAATTATCGCAAATTCTTTCTGTTTTAGGAAAGCAAACTTTTGTTTATCTACTTACAATGCTGTATTATGATATTTCTTAGATCATTTGTAGACAGTACACACCTTCAGGCCATTATCGCAAAAATAGTAAAATTTGAATTCATGTGTATGTCAATTTATAAAACAAATTTCTTCTAGATTAATAATATAATTTTTTTCCCAATATTCTTATTGCTTACACTAGGAAGGAAAATAAGACTGATCTGACAGGTATTAGACTAGTCCCAGCCCCAGTCTGCTCATGAGGTGGAGTGAGGCAGGTTCCTCAGGCACCAGAAGTCTGACGTCGGCACCAGGCAGGACCATGAAGAGTGCTCCCAGCTTACCACCACTGTTGGGGGGCCCGCCGTGAGGTGAAATGAAGGAGGGTAGCAGTCAGGAAGGGGGGTGGCGGGCACAGCGGTAGGGAGGGGGGGTTGTTGTACACCTCTCCCTCACCTGGGTGTCCCCCCCCATAACGTCTGCACTTCAAAGCCTGGGACGCACGGAAGAGGAGATGAGTTATTTTACCGCCCGCTGCCACCACATCAGAGAACATGCTGCCTGGCCTGCTATCTGGAGGAGGAGCGTGGACAGGGGGGACGTCCTTCCTGCTTGCTATCCGCCTCCAGTTCACCTCACGGCGGGCTTCCCAATGGCCAGGTGGGGGGAGAGGGGGCACAGCTTCACAAGTTTTCCTCAGGTGGCAAAAAGTCTAGACCTGGCCCTGACTAGTTCAATACCTCATGGAGGATTCTCAAAGATTTCTTTATTTTCTAAAGCACTTACTGAATAGCATTTGGCGCTGTCTGACTTCTTTGTATAGATCCTTTCTAGGGAGTGCTTTTGTAAAGCATAAAGGAGATACAGAGAATCTCCCATGAGGATATTCATGATCCTAATAAACAATGAAGAAATTCACAAATATACTTAAACACTTCACTACTGAGGGTTTTTCCCCTTCTGTGCCAGCGCAATTTTCACCTTTCAGCACTCCTTCCATTTATTCCCCTATAACTTTATTACTTCTTATAACAACAAAATGATACACAGTATATATAGATCTTGTGGGTTTTTTTTCCGCCAATTAGGCTTTCTTTGGGTGGTACATTTTGCTAAGAATAATTTTATTCTAAATGCATTTTTATAAAAAAAAATAAAAAAATAAATAGAAAAGAAAAAAAATCATTATTTCTCAATTATCGGCCATTATAATTTTAAAATAATATATGCTACTGTAATTAAAACCCAAACATTTTATTTGCCCATTTGTCCCAAATATTGCAATGTTTAAAATATTTCCTTAGTACAATGTATGGCGCCAATATTTTTGGAAATAAAGGTGCATTTTTTTATCAGTTTTGCATCCTTCACTATTTACAAGCTCATATTTTCAAAATTAAGAGTAATATACCCTCTTGACATACATGTCAGTGGTGCTCAGCAGAGCTCGAATATTCGAGTAGCTCGAATATTCGAGCTCTTTTTCAGCTATTCGAGCTCGGTATTCGAGCTCCGAATAGCTGGAGCTATTCGAATGGGCTATCCGAGTACACTCGAATAGCCCATTCACTATTCGAGCTATTCGAGCAAACGGCGCTATTCGAGCTCGGTACCGAGCTCGAATAGCGTCATAGCCCAGATTGATGTCCTTAGAGCCAATCAGAGGGCTCCCAGGCCCTCTGACGGCAGCCAATCACAGAGGGGGACCCTGGCCAGCCCCTACCCTATAAATAGCGGCCGCCATGTTCCGTTTCTCCATGCTTGCCTGAGACTTGTACAGAGAGAGAGTTGCTCCTTTGTGCTTTGGCTTAGCAAGTGCTCTATTGTGGTCATTTACCTAGCGTTTTTGCTCACCTACACCTGCCATACACACCTATATTGTTGTTAGTTAGATAGACATTGTATTTTAGTTAGTAGCTTGTGTGTTACATTAGAGACAGGCAGCTGCTGCAAGCTTACAGGTTTAGGCCTCAGGGGGGCCTTGCCTCTGTGGGCAGCTGTCCTCTGTTTATTTCTCTCATCTATACCAGTATTTCTGCTGTCCTTTACTAATAGTATTGTAGTTATACTGTACTAGGAGTAGGACACTCACTGACTGTCACTGTTTATAGGCTACTAGCTAGCTCCTGCGTGTGTGCACTCACTCACTGTCTGTGTGTACACACACTCTATTTCCTTCTGATTACTGATAGATTATTGTTAGTTAGTTGTACTTACTTACTACTTACTCTTACTGTACCCGTAGGGACACTCACTGTCACTGTTCATATAGGCTACTAGCTCCTGCGTGTGCGCACTGCACTCACTGTCTGAGTGTACACACACAACACACACTCTATTTCCTTCTGATCGCTGATTGATTATCGTAATTAGTTAGTTTTACTTACTGTTACTACTTACTCTTACTGTACTAGGAGTCTAGGACACTCAGTCACTGTCCATAGGCTACTAGCTCCTGCGTGCGTGCACTCACTGTCTGAGTGTACACACACCCACACTCCATTTCCTTCTGATCGCTGAATGATTATCGTAATTAGTTAGTTGTACTTACTGTTACTACTTACTCTTACTGTACTAGGAGTCTAGGACACTCAGTCACTGTCCATAGGCTACTAGCTCCTGCGTGCGGTCACTCACTGTCTGAGTGTACACACACCACCCACACTCTATTTCCTTCTGATCGCTGATTGATTATTGTAATTAGTTAGTTCTACTTACTGTTACTACTTACTCTTACTGTACTAGGAGTCTAGGACACTCAGTCACTGTGTTCATAGGCTACTAGCTCCTGCGTGCGTGCACTCACTGTCTGAGTGTACACACACCACCCACACTCTATTTCCTTCTGATCGCTGATTGATTATTGTAATTAGTTAGTTCTACTTACTGTTACTACTTACTCTTACTGTACTAGGAGTCTAGGACACTCAGTCACTGTGTTCATAGGCTACTAGCTCCTGCGTGCGTGCACTCACTGTCTGAGTGTACACACACCCACACTCCATTTCCTTCTGATCGCTGATTGATTATTGTAATTAGTTAGTTCTACTTACTGTTACTACTTACTCTTACTGTACTAGGAGTCTAGGACACTCAGTCACTGTGTTCATAGGCTACTAGCTCCTGCGTGCGTGCACTCACTGTCTGAGTGTACACACACCCACACTCCATTTCCTTCTGATCGCTGATTGATTATTGTAATTAGTTAGTTCTACTTACTGTTACTACTTACTCTTACTGTACTAGGAGTCTAGGACACTCAGTCACTGTCCATAGGCTACTAGCTCCTGCGTGCGTGCACTCACTGTCTGAGTGTACACACACCCACACTCCATTTCCTTCTGATCGCTGATTGATTATCGTAATTAGTTAGTTGTACTTACTGTTACTACTTACTCTTACTGTACTAGGAGTCTAGGACACTCAGTCACTGTGTTCATAGGCTACTAGCTCCTGCGTGCGTGCACTCACTGTCTGAGTGTACACACACCACCCACACTCTATTTCCTTCTGATCGCTGATTGATTATTGTAATTAGTTAGTTCTACTTACTGTTACTACTTACTCTTACTGTACTAGGAGTCTAGGACACTCAGTCACTGTGTTCATAGGCTACTAGCTCCTGCGTGCGTGCACTCACTGTCTGAGTGTACACACACCACCCACACTCTATTTCCTTCTGATCGCTGATTGATTATTGTAATTAGTTAGTTCTACTTACTGTTACTACTTACTCTTACTGTACTAGGAGTCTAGGACACTCAGTCACTGTGTTCATAGGCTACTAGCTCCTGCGTGCGTGCACTCACTGTCTGAGTGTACACACACCCACACTCCATTTCCTTCTGATCGCTGATTGATTATTGTAATTAGTTAGTTCTACTTACTGTTACTACTTACTCTTACTGTACTAGGAGTCTAGGACACTCAGTCACTGTGTTCATAGGCTACTAGCTCCTGCGTGCGTGCACTCACTGTCTGAGTGTACACACACCCACACTCCATTTCCTTCTGATCGCTGATTGATTATTGTAATTAGTTAGTTCTACTTACTGTTACTACTTACTCTTACTGTACTAGGAGTCTAGGACACTCAGTCACTGTGTTCATAGGCTACTAGCTCCTGCGTGCGTGCACTCACTGTCTGAGTGTACACACACCCACACTCCATTTCCTTCTGATCGCTGATTGATTATCGTAATTAGTTAGTTGTACTTACTGTTACTACTTACTCTTACTGTACTAGGAGTCTAGGACACTCAGTCACTGTGTTCATAGGCTACTAGCTCCTGCGTGCGTGCACTCACTGTCTGAGTGTACACACACCCACACTCCATTTCCTTCTGATCGCTGATTGATTATCGTAATTAGTTAGTTGTACTTACTGTTACTACTTACTCTTACTGTACTAGGAGTCTAGGACACTCAGTCACTGTCCATAGGCTACTAGCTCCTGCGTGCGTGCACTCACTGTCTGAGTGTACACACACTAAATTTACTTGTGATTACTACTGATTATTGTAACTGCTAGTTGTACTTCCTGACTGTTACTACTTACTTACTGTACTAGGGGACACTCACTCAGTCACCTCACCAACCAACCCACTCCATTAAAGTACCCCACTTTTCACCCGCCCTTTTACAAAACTTTTGTCTATACGCCCAAAACATTTAAGATGTCTGGAAGTGGCAGCCAGCGCGGTTTGGGCAAGGGGAAGGGCAGCAAGGGAATCAGGAGGAGAGGGAGCAGCATTGTGGCAAGCCGCGGCCGCGGGCGCGCCACCATGCACAGTTCCGCAGCAGCAGCAGCAGCGTCAGTGGCTAACATTCCTCCCATAGCCACTGGCCGTGGACGCCTTGGGCGCCGCCCAGCAGGAGCATCTGCAACTCACGCTGCAGAGACACAGCAGCAGCAGCGTGTAGCACCTGCTCCCATTTTCCTCCAGCCGGGTCGGAAACGTCCCATTGAGGAAAAGGATGCAGACACTGTGGTGCAACTCATGACGGAGGATGAGCAGCCCGCCATCAGCTCTGCATCCGAGGCCTCCACCCTCACCACCACCACCACCCCTGTTCGCAGCAGCCGCCCAGCAGGGTCTGGGGAGGAGGCCAGTTCACCGTCACTCGCCGACCTGTCATTCAGCAGTCTTTTGACCCCAGGCATCATGAGTAAATTGTCTGCTGTTGTTGGCGATCTTGAGGAGGAGATGCTGATGGGCACTTTGGGGGATGAGGGATTGGACAGCAAGACTGTGGCGACAGTCAAGCAGCCCATCCATGCATCAGGAGAGGAGTT
Source organism: Hyperolius riggenbachi (assembly GCF_040937935.1). Lineage (NCBI taxonomy): Eukaryota > Metazoa > Chordata > Amphibia > Anura > Hyperoliidae > Hyperolius > Hyperolius riggenbachi. Next base: position 404,217,430 of record NC_090649.1, read on the forward strand.
TGGGGGGTCCTCATCCCAGCAGGACATGTTTCAGGAGGGGGAGGATGATGATGACCCGGTGACAGACAGAGACTGGGTGCCACCACCTCCAGGGGATGTCGTCCTCAGCAGCTCTGAGGAGGAGGAGGAGGATGCGCTTGTGGGCCTTGCAAGGAGGCGCATCATTGCAAGCATTGGCAGCGTCCCACAGCCTGCTGGTGTCTCAGGCTCAGCAGCAGCAGCAGCAGCAGCCAGTACCACCCCCAGCCGCACCCAAGCCCCCCCCCCCCAACCACCACAGGGAGACAGGCAGCAGCGCTTCCATGCCGTAGGGGGAAGTTTCTGTCACCAATCTGGCGGTTTTTCACCATGCCCACTGTGTACAGCAAGTACGCCACTTGCAACCACTGTCAGCGGAAGTTGAGCAGAGGTGCAGACCCCTTAAAGTTCAGCACCAGCTCGCTCATCAACCACCTTGCGGCTAAACATTTCCACCAGCATGAGGAGTTCCAGAGGCTGAAGGCATCTGCTGCTGGCAGTGGCACCACACCCATCACTGCACAGCCTTCAGCAGCAGCAGCAGCAACAGCAGCCACCCGCCCTCCTGCTCCTCCAGCAGCACCAGCAGGAGTGCGGAAACGCACTGCTCCTCCCCCCTCTGCAACTCCTGCCGCCGACACTGAGGCCTGTTCTGGCAGCCAGTCCTCAGTGGCCTCCTCTGCTGTGTCTGCTGATTCCCGTGTCAGCAAAAGGCCACGCCAGAGCCTTTTGAGCGAGTCCTTCCAGGGGGTGGTTAGGGCTCTGCCTCCCAGCAGCCGTCGCGTGCGGCAGCTGAACGGCTTGCTGGCACGGGCCATGTGCTCCCAACTCCTGCCGTACACGCTCGTGCAGGAGGGGAGCGACATTCGTGCGCTGCTTGCTTGCGCAGCCCCAGACTGGCAGCTCCCCAGCAGACACTTCTTTGCCCGCAAGGCCATTCCTGCACTGCACCGCTTTGTGATGGCCAATGTGGAGCGAGGGCTGGAGCACGCGGTTGGTGAAAGGGTCCACGTCACCATGGACTCCTGGAGCAGCCGCTTCGGGACAGGCCGCTACCTGTCCTTCACTGTCCACTGGGTCAGCTTGGTGGAAGGGGGTGAGGATGGGAGAGCAGCAGCGGGCACAGCAGCAGCAGCAACACAGTGGGTGGTGCCACCCCGCAGGCTCAGGGGAACTGCAGCAGGTTCCTCCGATCCTCTGCCATCCTCCGGCACACCTGGCCAAACCCCCCGCCTCAGCAGCAGCGTGAAGGCCCGCCACTGCCAAGCGCTGCTGCACTTGGTCAGCCTTGGGAAGACCAAGCTGACGGCAACCCATGTGTTGGCCAAACTCCAGGAGCAGGAGAGGATTTGGCTGACCCCCAGAGGCCTCAGAGTCGGAGAGGTGGTGGCCGACAATGGGGCCAATCTGGTTGCCGCAATAGACAGGGGAAACCTGACCCACATCCCCTGTCTTGCCCACGTGCTGAACCTGGTGGTGCAGAAGTTCCTGCGCACCTACCAGGGGATGGGCGAACTGCTGGAAACGGCAAGGAATGTTGTGCGTCACTTCCGGCGCTCGGCTGCAGCCTGTGCGAGCCTGGAAGACGTGCAAAAGGAGCTGGATCTGCCACGCCATCGGCTGATCCTTGACGTTCCGACTCGCTGGAACTCCACCCTGGCGATGTTGGAGCATCTGGTTGAACAGAGGCGCGCTGTCAAACAGTACCTTGCCCTGGCCACTGTTTCCGCAGCTCAGAGAAGGGACAAGACCAGCAACATCCCGTCCATCGTCCCCGATGATGACTGGAGGCACATGCAGCAGGTGTGCTTAGTGCTGGCTCCCTTCCTGCAGGCCACAAACATGGTGAGCAGGGACCATGCTATGGTCTGCGAGTGGGTGCCCCTGGTTTCTCTGCTGAACAGGGCCCTCGATGCTTTGCTGGAACAGGGAGCGGCAGCCTTGGACCAGCAGGAGCGGCAACCAGCTGCGCAGTCCACCTCTGAGGGGGAGGAGGAGGAGGACTTGGTGGAGGTCCCTGACCTGGCTGCTGATGAGGGGGATCAGCACAGCGCAGCTGAGTTGGTGCGGGGGTGGAGAGAGGATGAGGCGGCAGAGGAGGAGGATGAGGACAGCACTGACGTCGATGTGCCAGCAGACGTGGCCCGCCTCTTCCCAATGGCAGCGCACATGCTGACGTGCCTGCGCAGGGACCCCAGGGTGATCCAGATGAAGCAGAGGGAGGACATCTGGATCAGCATGATGTTGGACCCACGCCTCAAGGGGAAGTTGAGCCAGTTCCTGCCGCCTGCAGGAGGAGACCCAGCGCAACAAATAAGGAGCTTGCAGCAGGCCCTTGTTGAGCGCTTGGAGGAAGCCTTCCCCCAGCCTTCCACCCCCACTGTCCAGCAGCCAGCACAGAGGCAGCAGCAGGTGCCTGCATCCAGCAGCAGCAAGCGCCCCACAGACCTGCTGTCTCTCAGCCACGAGCTCTACAGGACTGTAGAGGCTCCGGCAGCAGTGACTAGAGAGGAGATGCATGCAGCAGCATCCTCCTCCGGTCACAGCCAGCGCCTGACCCGCATGGTGGCTGACTACATGGGGTCGTACAGCGGGCTTGACAGCGATGCCCCTGTTGATCCCATGGAGTATTGGGTCAAGCGCATGGAGATCTGGAGCGAGCTTGCGCAGTACGCCCTGGAAGTGCTGTCCTGCCCCCCTTCCAGCGTGCTGTCCGAGCGCTGCTTCAGTGCAGCTGGTGGCGTGGTCACCGAGAAACGCTCACGTCTGTCTCACAAGTCTGTGGACAGACTGACGTTTCTCAAGATGAACCAGGCGTGGGTGGAAGGCGAGTTCCTGGCCCCTGTTGTCGGCGAGAGGGGGACATGAACTGGCTGCCGGAACCATCGTTAATGTGCCTTACCACCCTTTACCACCTCCTGGCTCCTGCTCACTAAGCCAGCCTGGTTCACTTTGACTATTACGTCGCCTGCAGCCACACATTTTACACCTACAGTGGGCTGCTGTGTACTGCCCTTCTGCTGTCTGTCTGTGTTTCCCACTGCCAGGGTACACAGAATTACCTTCTTCTGCTGCCACTCTGCCACCAGCTATTACGTCAAACAATAGCTATATTGGTTGCAAAACCAAAAACCAAAAAACCATAAAAAAAAAAAAAGGTTTAATTTTTCTGAGGTGCCCGGGTTGAAAACTGTGTTGTCCCAGTTGTGTATTGGACACAATGTGGGCTGCACGACCGCTGTCTGGGACCTCCTGTTGTGTTTATTTACAGCCCTGGTATCACCGCTAGGTACCAGGGCTATTATGTCACGCTGCCTACCTGCTGCCACACTCACACTGCTCCTCCATACCTCCTCCTGCTGCTGCTGCTGTCTGTCTGTGTTTCCCACTGCCAGGGTACACAGATGATTTACCTTCTGCTGCCACTCTGCCACCAGCTATTACGTCAAACAATAGCTGCTCGCCTACTCCTCCATTCCTCCTCCTGCTGCTGCTGTCTGTCTGTGTTTCCCACTGCCAGGGTACACAGATGATTTACCTTCTGCTGCCACTCTGCCACCAGCTATTACGTCAAACAATAGCTATATTGGTTGCAAAACCAAAAACCAAAAAACCATAAAAAAAAAAAAAAGGTTTAATTTTTCTGAGGTGCCCGGGTTGAAAACTGTGTTGTCCCAGTTGTGTATTGGACACAATGTGGGCTGCACGACCGCTGTCTGGGACCTCCTGTTGTGTTTATTTACAGCCCTGGTATCACCGCTAGGTACCAGGGCTATTATGTCACGCTGCCTACCTGCTGCCACACTCACACTGCTCCTCCATACCTCCTCCTGCTGCTGCTGCTGTCTGTCTGTGTTTCCCACTGCCAGGGTACACAGATGATTTACCTTCTGCTGCCACTCTGCCACCAGCTATTACGTCAAACAATAGCTGCTCGCCTACTCCTCCATTCCTCCTCCTGCTGCTGCTGTCTGTCTGTGTTTCCCACTGCCAGGGTACACAGATGATTTACCTTCTGCTGCCACTCTGCCACCAGCTATTACGTCAAACAATAGCTGCTCGCCTACTCCTCTATTCCTCCTCCTGCTGCTGCTGTCTGTCTGTGTTTCCCACTGCCAGGGTACACAGAATTACCTTCTGCTGCCACTCTGCCACCAGCTATTACGTCAAACAATAGCTATATTGGTTGCAAAACCAAAACCAAACAAACCATTAAAAAAAAAAAAAAGGTTTAATTTTTCTGAGGTGCCCGGGTTGAAAACTGTGTTGTCCCAGTTGTGTATTGGACACAATGTGGGCTGCACGACCGCTGTCTGGGACCTCCTGTTGTGTTTATTTACAGCCCTGGTATCACCGCTAGGTACCAGGGCTATTATGTCACGGCGAGCTGCCTGCCTCATTGACTGCCTGCTGCCACACACTCATCCTCCTCCTCCTGCTGCTGAATTTACCTCCTGCTGTCTTTGTGTTTCCACTGCCAGGGAGCACATACAATGGCGCTTCCAACATGCATGCGCCCACCAGCTATTTGTTACGCTCAAAAATAGCTGCATTTCTTTAAAAAAAAATTGAAAAGAGAAATACGTGAAGAAGAAGAAGACGATATTGAAAAGGAAGGAGAAGATGAAGATGAAGAAGAAGAAGAAGATGAAGAAGAAGATGATGAAGAAGAAGATGAAAAAGAAGAAGAAGATGAAGAAGATGAAGAAGAAGAAGATGAAGAAGAAGAAGAAGATGAAGAAGAAGAAGAAGAAGATGAAGAAGATGATGAAGAAGATGAAGAAGATGAAGAAGAAGAAGAAGAAGAAGAAGAAGATGAAGAAGAAGAAGAAGAAGAAGAAGAAGAAGAAGAAGAAGAAGAAGAAGAAGAAGAAGAAGAAGAAGAAGAAGAAGAAGAAGAAGAAGAAGATATAGAAGAAGAAGAAGAAGAAGATATAGAAGAAGAAGATCGAGAAGAAGAAGAAGAAAGATAAAGAAGAAGAAGAACAAGTATATACAGTAACACTACTGAACAAAATTAAGGACACAACTTCTCTTTCCACATTTTTTTTTAAAGGAACATCCCCACATAATCACTTGCTGTTGTTACTTGGAAAAAAAGAGGTTTCTTGCATCATTCACCCTCAAAACAAGTGTTGGAAGCTATTTAAGGCCAATTCGAATAGTCAGCTCGAATAGTTAGCTCGAATACCGACTCGAATAGTGAGCTCGAAGTCCGAGGTCGAATCGAATAGTAAAAATTATTCGACTCGAATATTCGACTGACCTCGAATAATTTACTATTCGAATTCGACCAAACTCGAATTTTAAAAAGGGGTATTTGAGCATCACTAATACATGTTAAAAAAGTTCAGTCCCTAAGGTAACCATTTATATATTTTAATTGTTATTTTTTTATGCAAAATGTTTATATGGGTAATTATGGGATAGTGTGGGAGGTAAGATGTTAAATTTAAATGTATGTGTGGGTCTTTTTATTAAAATAAATGTATTTAGGTGTAATTTTACTATTTAGCCACAAGATGTCCTCACACATTATTTCCTGATAGCCTACTGTAAGCACACAAACAGGAAGTAATGCGTAGACTTTACGTGTAGACTAATGTTAATGTGTAGACTAACATTACTTTGTTAGTTAAATTACCACAGGCATCTCATTGATGCCAGCGATCATTGACACGGGGGCGTAGATCAATGAATAGGATCAGCGTTCCCATTCATTCATCTCCCCTCTAACAGGCGGTTTCGAGAACATGCCCAAGAGCAAGCGCGGGAGAAAATATATAGCAGCCATCAGATTCAATAGACGATTATCTACGTCCCTACGTCCCAGGGATTGACGTCCTGCAGGACATAGATAATCCGTTGCAAACCACATAAGTAGTTAAACTACATTTGGATTAAAACATAATAATATGACTATGAATATTATCTAGGATGGAGATGTCCAAGAGGGATTTCGAGTAATTATTTTAAGCGTCTAGTCTTACTAGTACTTTAGTAACTCCTACAGCCAAAAGAGTGACCACAAACACCTTCGGAACCAAGCAGTGGCGTAGCTAAGGAGCTGTGGGCCCGATCCAAGTTTTACATGCCCCCCCCCCCCCCCCCAAGCACTCTATACATAACAAGTGATATGGCGTACCAAAACCTGCCAAGGACAACCACAGTGACAGAGATGCAAGAAGGGGATGGGGAACAGTGTGTTAAGGATTACTACTATTCAAAGCATCTATAGAAGTGATTATTACCAGCACAGGACAAATAGAGAGCTAATACTGTGATAGAGGGTCTGGCCCAAGGGCCCCGATGCGTTCGCTACCTCTGCAACCCCTATTGCTATGCCACTGGAAACAAGAAAACTTTTGCATACTTGAGATGGGCCCTGGGTAGAGACAAATTAAGATAGCAACTTTGAATCCACCTACTTCTCACCTGACATTTTTGGTAAGATGAAATAGGGACAGGCACAAGGGAGGTGTCAGCTGGGCCCTAAGAAATCTATCAGCCCATAGGCATTCATCTCTGCCTTGTGGGTGGTCTAGCTTCCGCCCTCAGTGTTAAGCTAAGTACTCACGGGGGGACAATTGTAGCTGTCGCTGCACACAGGAGCGTGTGCGCGACAGTTCGTCGACAGCTCGTCGCCAAGTCCCTCTGCATCCACACTGCAGCAGAGGGATTAGCGATGCGGCGGAAGCTGTCGCCGAGGTTCCTCCCCCCCGCCGGATGCTCCGTGTACTGTGTGTGGGTAGCTGTCGCTAGCCCGCATACACATGCGGGACTAGCGACAGTTCCGGCGAGGTTGTGGCGACGGCTGTAGCCGGCGATTGAACATGTCAATCGCCTGGCGACAGCTCCGACGGGCGATGGTTCGGGGCGCGCGCGTCATACACACGGGCGAACCGTCGCCGCAACACGCGCGTGCCACGTGGTTGCGGCGACGGCCGTACCCCGTGTGTATGAGCCTTTAGAGCCTTGCTTAGTATATTTCACAAAATACAGTCTGTGCTTTTTGACCTTACCTTTCCCTCGTGTAGGTGAAATCTGAGAGGATTTATAGCTCTGCATAAAGAGTGTGATGGGAGTTCCAACTATGGCAGAGTTCAGTCTATTGAGAAGGAAACAAAAAAAAGCTTTTTGTTATAAGTATTTGACATACTTGTACAGCATGGATACAATTTATACCAATAAATGGTATCATCCTGGTTTAAAACTTCTTGCTTTTACTGATGGCTAACACGGTACAATACCCTACTGCTACCAATTTATACAGCATTTTACAAATTTTACAAAGAATTATGAATCAGTGCCCATCAAAGGGATTCACTATCGTATGCTCCCACCACAGTCTACAGTGGAGCCTGCAGGAAAATGTTTTTGCATTGAGGCTGTGTTCACAGTGGCCTTTGTTTTGCGTTCACTGTGATAGTAGGAATGCCACAAATCAGAAAAAGTGATGATGCACATTTTGCTCATGTTGCATTGGGTACAGTGAAGCACACAGTAAATGAAAAGAATGCTTCACTGCTAATGTAAATGCATGTTTTTACCGGTAATGCACTGCTTGCAGTGTGTTACCATACCACAAAGCATTATACCGCAACACTGAATAGCGCACAGGTTTCGCATTGCAGTGCAGTAAACTGCACTGCAAAGCAGCCATTACACCACAGCACACCACTGTGAATGTGGCCTAAAGTGAGCAACCTGTAGCAACCTGCAGAAAAGCAGGTAGAACAATGAACTTTAATGCAGGCAGTGTCACTGGCAGGAATCAGCAAACCTATCACTTTTTAATCTCAAACTTGTGGTAGATGCAGGGAAGTAGACCAAATGATATCAAAGCACACCTGAAATGAGGGGGAGATGGAGGCTGCAGTATTTATTTCCAGTTAAATAATTCCAGTTGCCTAAAGGTAGCCATACATCTAGCGATGTATGGGCAGATTCGACCAAGAGACAAATCTCTATCTTATCAAATCAGATAAGAGAGAGAGATCTGTCAGCTGCCCATACACACCAGGCCGATACCCAATCAGTTTTATGCTGAACTCGATCTGGAATCGGCCCTGTGCGCTGCCTTGCCGCTGTTGCCTACTGTGCCAAAGTGTATACATTACCTGTCCGCAGCCTCTGCTTGTCCCCCGCTGCTCCGGGTGCATTCTCCTCTTCCGCATACACGCACACTCCACGTGGTTTCCTGGTAATGGCACGGGTGTGACATCAAACGCCTGCCCTTACCAGGAAACCACAAGGGGCATGCGTGTATGTGGAAGAGTAGAGTGCGCCCGGAGAAGCGGGGGACAAACGGAGGCCGCGGACAGGTAATGTATACACTTTGGCACGGCGGGCATCAGGGGAGGATACAGTGAGGCAGCGGATGGTTTCTTCAGTCGTCAGGAAATTGCATGCCGTTCCCGCCGTGCATCTGACCAGCCAACTTTGGCCCGACATCTTGCAGCATGCACTATCAACAAAAGGGCCAATTTCCGGCCCGAAATTGGTTGCTTTGTCAGTTGGCCATGCACTTGGCGGCATCAACTTTCATCCAATTCCATTATAATAATCGAATTGGATGGTCGATCGACCGCCAAGTCGCCTGATGTATGGCAACCTTAACAGTCTTGCTGATGTCCCTGGCAGCAATAGTGTCTGATAAACAATGACAGCATGCAGCTAATCCAGTCAGACTTCTATCAGAAACATCTGATCTGCATGCTTTTTCAGGGTCTATGGCTAAAAGTATTAGAGGCAGAGGATCAACAGGACAGCTAGGCAACTGGTATTTTTTAAAAGGAAGTAAATATGGCAACCTCCATATCCCTCTTAGTTTAGGTGTCCTTTAGGATTATTGCTTAGAGGTGCTTATATATTATATATATTATGGGATATATGGCCACTATAAATGCAGAACTGTGTTACAGTATAAAGTTGTGTCACCATTACCTGTTATCTTCATTCTCAATGATCCGCTTATATCTCTCCAATTCGTTTTCCAGGGATTGCTGATATATCACCAGTTGCCGACAGTCATTGGTATACTTTTCTAGATTCCTCTCTGCCTCTTCTATGCCTTTCCTGAGCACCTCAATCTGTTCATTGTACAGCTGGATCTCATCATCATAGCTTTCTTGCGTGTTCTTAATTGCTTGCTCCAGCATGGAAGTCTGGACAAAGACAAAGATTACTTTTACTAAATACTCAAAAGTACAGACTTTGTTTTTTTTAAAGCAGTAGGCATTTGCGATCCAAAAGGAACACCCATAATACATCACTTCAGGACAGAGGGTGCAGCCAGGAGAATCTTTAATTGCCATGGTGACTGCACTCGTCCTGAGTCCTAGAAGGTGGGCCTCCTGTATGTAAGGACCACTATTGGAGAAGGCATCAGAGATGGATTAAGATGTAATGGGGCTCTATTCAGCAAGGTAGTAGATTTGGGGCCCCCTTGGAGTCCTTTTGGTAAGATGAAGTGGAGAGAGGTCAAAGAAGGAGGCAGGTGGGCACCTTGAGACCCACTAGGCCCCAAGCACCTGCCTAGGTTGCCTGGTGAATAATCCTGCTCTGGAAGGGATGTGAATGTTGGGGGGAGGCAATCAAAGATTTGTTGCCTCATTATTTGTAGTTACACGCCTGCTCTCAACAAGCAGAACCATTGAAGCTGATCTGATAATTTAAATTTTCTCTTTAACTACTCTGCTACTGCCTATCGCAGGATGGAGACCACAGAGTTTCTCTCTCTCTCGTTCCTCGATCACGCCAGGTGGCGTTATGTTGCAAGAGGTGTGAGTTGCAGGGAACTAGCGCTCGCTCGAGCGTGCGTTCCCTGCTGACAACACAGCAGGGCTCCATTATCACTCAGCCTGGCAGCAGCAATCTGAGCTGGAAGGCTGAAATTAGCAAAAAAAACAACAAAACCAAACAAATGTATATGTGTACAGTGCTGCGATCTAGTACAGGGGACATCCCCGTCACTTAACTGTCCCTCCCAACAGCTCCCAATCTAATCCCTTCTGATAGGCTGACACCTATGTATGTGTAGTGTAGTGTATGTATGGATAAAAGAAATAGTTTTTTTGTTTGTTTGTTTTTAAATGGTCATCTTTTATTAATAAACAAATAAAGATTACAGCAGCTATCAGGGAAGACCAGAAGATTGCTCTACTAGTGGTAAGAAAAGGAGGTAAAAATCATTTGAGTGCTAAGTTGTATGATTGAGCAATAAACCATTAAAGCTGTGAAGTGCTGGCCTGGTCACTAGGGGGTATAAACCTATGGTCCTCAAGAGGTTAAAGAGTAACTGTCAGGCTGCAGAAGCTAATTTAAACCTCTATTCTCCTGTGTTAAACAGTTTAGAAGGAAGCCATAAAGGCATTATTGAAGATAAAAATCTCTCTTACCTTTGATGTGTTCTTATCAGAAAAGCTGTTAGACCTAAGAGGACGCAAGCCGCATACTATACTGCAAAGCATTCTGGGGCCCTCCCCTCGGCTGCTAATGAGACGTTACAGCAGCTTGTAATCAGTCCAGCCCGTAGCACTGATAAATCTCCGGGCAGAGTACACTGCAGGAGTCAGCTATTGTTCCTAGCCACATGGCTCATTAATATTCACTGCACACTGTGTTATTCAGTACGAGCTTTTCTGTGATCAGGAAGCAGGCAGGACATGACGACACATTTGACAGAAAAACATGGAACCTGCCATGAGCTGTCAGGAGCATCAATCTCTGCATATACTATATACAAATTCTGTAAAGTACAAACGTGGACAGTGAAATGCATATGTAATGTAAGTACAGCCAATCTTTAGCTACTGATATATGTGTTTTTTTTCTCTGAGACCTTATACCTAACAGCTCCTCTTTAAAGTTACATTTCAGCATCTTACAATTGAATTAACCTCCTTGCCGGTTATCCCGAGCTCAGCTCGGGGTAACCTGCGCAGGAGGATTTCTCAGGCCCCGCTGGGCCGATTTGCATAATTTTTTTTTCCTACACACAGCTAGCACTTTGCTAGCTGCGTGTAGTACGCGATCGCCGCTGCTCGCCGCCGATTAGCCGCTACCCGCCGCGCCGAGCCGCCCCCCTCTGCCGCAGACCCCTGCGCAGCCTGGCCAATCAGTGCCAGGCAGCACTGAGGGGCGGATCAGGATTCCCTGTGACGTCATCCCGCCCCGTCGCCATGGCGACCAGGGAAGCCCTGCAGGAAATCCCGTTCTCAACGGCATTTCCTGCATACTCTGATCGCCGACGCCGATCGGAGTGGGTGGGGGGATGCCGCCGCTCAGCGGCTATCATGTAGCGAGCCCTGGGCTCGCTACATGATTTTAAAAAAATAAAAATACAAAAAAAGTGCGGCACTGCCTCCTTGCCGGATTTTTTAGACCGGCAAGGAGGTTAAAGTACTTAAAAATTGGTGAAAAAGTACTATCAAAATTATTTACAGTATTTTCTTGCTTGCTGGTGGTTTAAAGCAGGGGTCCCCAACCCCTGATCCGCGGCCCAGACTGTGGTGACCTGGGCCGTGCTGTCTGTCTTCACAGAGACGCTACTTCACTGCAGTAACCAGGATGCTGAAGAGAAACAGAGCTGTCTGCAGCCTTTCTTACTGCTGCCACCTGGTGTCAGTAATTTGTAAAAGCAGCACGTTTTCTGTCACGTGCCTACAGGTGAATAATGATGGAAAGGTGGCTCCATCCCCTATCTGATCGCTTCTCTCTCTCCTTCTCTAAGCAGAGTCCTAATGAGAGTGTAAATGAGAGGTTACTCACCCTGCTCTCAGCACTCCACTCATAAGATCTCCCTTTAGTCAGGGGCATCTCTTGCTACTTAATACTGAGGTTCCACCAGCTACCTAATACTTGGGGAATCCGCTAGCTACTTAATATTGAAGGTACTGTTGGCTACCTAATACTATGAGGCACATGAGGAAGTAAGGGAGAAGTAACAGCTGGGACAGCCAACACAGTTGTGGTGCAGTTTGGTGAGGTTTGTAGGTTCAGGGAGGGTGAAGTCTAAGAAGCCATACATGCTCCTGTGAGGTAAATCCGGGCCTGAGTATGGGCCAATGACTTTTACTTGAATATTGACATCCTATCTTGTTATTTGTGACCTGAATCTGTATTGTATTGTCTCCCATGTTTATTGTACAACACTGTGTAATATATTGGAGCTTTATTAAAATTGCTAATGATAATAATCAATTCGCTGTGTTTTCTTAAATGTGCTTGTTTAACTGTTTCTAATCAAATGTGTGTAAGACTATTATGCATTTAGTACACTAACGTTAAATTCTGATTATATTCTGTAAAAATGCAATGGAAATTGTCAACATTATACTGTTTACACCTACAGTGGCTGGATAGTGTAATGGTTAAGGGCTCTGCCTCTGACACAGGAGACCAGGGTTCAAATCTCGGCTCTGCCTGTTCAGTAAACCAGCACCTATTTCAGTAAGGAGTTTCTTGGGCAAGTCTCCTTAACACTGCTACTGCCTACTGAGTGCGCTCTAGTGGCTGCCTCGCAAGCGATTTGAGTCCGACAGGAGAAAGGCGCTATACAAATACTGCAATTATTATTACAGTTATGTTTCATCTTACTTCTCCAATTCTATCACTAGATGGCAGCACAGTACTATACATTAATGCACAGTTATCTTGTACTGTGAACTGCTTGTTCTCAAATCCAGCATCAGGAGGATGATAAGACCATGTAAAATAAGGACAGTGTTATGAAAAAGGTGAGAGTTTGTGTCAACCACTTATTGCAGTCCTGGGTTTTGATTTCCAAAGTCAAGAAATACGGTGTGATCTAGCAAAACTGAACTGGATTATTTTATTATTACTATTATTTATAGTGCCAACATCTTCCACAGCGTTGTACAGAGTATATTGTCGTCACATAGCTGACCCTCAGGGGCTCGCAATCTAATCCCTACCATAGTCATATGTCTATGTATATATCATGTAGTGCATGTATCATAGTCTGGGGCAGTGATGGCCAACCTTGGCACTCCAGCTGTGGTGGAACTACACGTCCCATGAGGCATTGCAATACTCTGACAGCTCTAAGCATAACTTGAGGAGGCAGAGGCATGATGGGATTGGTAGTTTTGTCACAGCTGGTGTGCCAAGGTTAGCCTTAGGGCTAATTCAGGGGGAAGCCAATTAACTTATCTGTATGTTTTTAGGATGGGGAGGAAAATTGGAGTGCCCAGAGGAAACCCACACAGACACTGGGAGAACATACAAACTCTGTGCAGATAGTGCCCTGGCTGGGATTAGAACTGGGGACCCAGCACTGCAAGGCGAGCGTGCTAACCACTACACCACCATGCTGCCCATTTTAAATATTTATTTTAAATATTTTCTGCTCTGAAGAGGCAAGAGTTTGCAACCTTTACATGGGTCACATCAGATCATAGTGAAGACTGTAAATGTTGGGTGAAATGGTGGTCCTCCTATTGCATTTTAGTTTGTTTAAAAAAGAAGTGTATGAATCATTTTGGACTGGAGACTTTTTGCTCAAATGTAAATAAAAAGCTGACAAATGTTTTTTTTTCCCCACAATAATGCACCTATGTTATTTCCCATCAAAACAATACTTGCTGGTTGAATAAAAGTAACTTAAAGTCAAAATTTGCCATGGGATATGAATAATTATTGGCAGCACTGTATGTAACTAGATATATTGCAAAAAGTTCATATTTGGCTGCAATTGCTTGAAATAACTCCTAACTATCCTCTGATAGGATATAGGTGAGGCCTGCAATCTTCTGCTAAAGACCACGAGCCAATAGTGTAAGTACATGGCAGTATGAAAATAGGGTATTACATGGGAGGGATGCTCAGGGACTGAAGGGGTGGGAGGAGACGCCCCAGATGTAGAAAAAAAATCAAAGAATAGTTTCAAATAAAACGGGTGGCTTACCTTAAAAAAGCCACTAACAGCAAAACGGTTGAAGTAAACAATGTTTATTTATAACACTACAGACAACGCGTTTCGCGGGCTAGATCCTGCTTCCTCAGGTCAAAGTGCAGATCGCTCTGAGTGCCTATTTAGTTATTTAGAAACTGAGCTGTCAATCTGACAATCACACATCAGGCAGGTGGAAATTATGAACATATTCCAGGTACGAGGAATCCCTCAGGATCTAGAAACTTGCACTCCACTATAAACAGCCAATTAGATTTCTTTGCTGCTTAAACTGCTTCCATTCACATAATTTTGATACCAGGAACCCGAAAGCTCACAAACTTAATCATTGAGTGACTGTGTGTCAAGGTTACAAAAACTGGGTGGAGTCAAGAACAGATTTCCCTGGGAAAATGTAAACTGCAGCCCTTCTTCACTGTTAATGGCAGGGTTCTTAAACTTAGCATACAGTAGCTGATTACTGGGTGCCTGGGATTAATATTCAGAAAAGTCGGTGGAGCCTAAAAAAGCCAAACAAAGTTCACCTGTTGATTTTCAAGGGGAATATTAAAATTGCTGCCATTCTTGCACTGTTAATGGCACAAGCCTCAAACCTGGTACAGTTGGTCATTGGGTCACTGGGGTTCAAATCCTGAAAAGGGGGCGAAGCCACAAACTGCCAATAAGATTTGTTTTTCGTTTCACTGGGAAAATACAAATTATTGATGCCAAGGACCCCAAAGCTCACAAACTTGGTCATTGAGTGACTGTGTGTCCAAGTTACAAAAAGTGGGCAAAGCCAAAAACTAATTTCACTGGGAAAATATGAACTGAAGCCCTTTTTACACTTTTTATGGCAAGGTTCTCAAACTTTGCCCAGATGGTCACTGGTTGACTGAAATTAATATTCAGGGAAGTGCGTGGAGCCTATAGAAGCTAATCAAAATTCACCTGTTGATTTTCAAGGGGAATAACTCGATTGTTATGTTTTTATTGTACAAATCGGACAGTACAGATTCTCTTTAAGAAGGAAAACTTCTGAGTTTCATATCCCCTTAGTAGGGAGGTTTTTTGGTCTCTTGCAGCCCCTTGCACACTCCTAGGAGTTCTGGTTCACCATGAGCTTGCTAAAACATAGGATAAGTATGAGATTCAATTGTAGAGCGCTGCAGTTTTCCCAGAGTCTTAAAACTGATACTAATTTATAAGCAAAATTCATTGGCTGGATGCAGCTACAGCTATCAGACAGCAGATGGTAATATAGTGTAGAAAATTGCAAGCCCATGCTCTTTACTATTACATTGACAGAGAGGACGAGAAAGTGCGACAAGAGATTTGTATTTTGTAATGCACAGGGAAATGAACTGAAAAAGCACGGTTGGCACACTTTGGTTTAAATTGGATGGCACCACAGAGCGTCATACACTATTGTGTTTCGCCAGAGCCATTTGGTTAACAGAGGCACCAAAATAGAAAAAAATAATTATAAAACATTTAAAATGGGAGGTAGTGGTAGACTTACCTCCCCAAGTAGACTCACAAAAGCCAATTATCAGCAAAAATTATTTTTATTTGGAACTCCAGATTTTGCATAATTTAGCAGAATCTGGAGTTATGATTAAAGAGAATGTTTGCTGATAATTGGCTTTTGCGAGTCTACCTGGGGAAGTAAGTCAACTACTACCTCCCATTTTAAATGTTTTTTAATTCACTTATTCTATTTTGGCGCCTCTGTTAAATCTATATTGCATTTAAATTCCCCTCTTGTTACCCTGTTTTTTTTTCCAGTCTTCAGAGAGCGACTTTTTAACCTGAGTGAGATCGGGTCTAATCTCACACAAATACTACTTAAAGTGGATCCGAGATAAACTTTTACTCATTGTATAATTGTGTTCCTTTCATATAATTTATAGGGCATTCCTCAAGCCAAATACTTTTTTCGTTTTGTTTTAATACTCTAATTCCCTATAAATTAAACAAGCCTCGCCCATAGATTCTCCAAAGTGCCTTGGCACTCTCAGCCTTAGTAGCAAGGGCTTATGGGAGCTCAGTCTGGGTAGAAGGAGAAGGAGGTTACTAGCCAGAGATTTCAGAGGCAGAGGGGAGGAGGGGAGTTAAGTTTTCACAGGCTGAGGGCCGGAGATGCTATCAGCTTGCCTGCGTGTAATGCGACAAACAGAACATGGCTGCCCTCATTGTATCACAGGAATAAATAATCATAAACTGTTGAAGCTGTTTGCAGCTAGATTTGCTGTGTAAACTATCTAAACTTTAGATAAGATATATAGACAAGTTACTTGTTATAGTTAGTTTTTCATCTCGGATCCACTTTAAAGGCTACCCAAGTAAAAATGGTATGTTAAAATGGAGGCTACTATGAAATGTCGGTATGATTGCTGAGGCTTACCCCTCCTCTCGATAACTCCCATGCCACTCTTTTCCCCTGAAAAAAGGCCCCATCAGCCGCTGTGACTTGGATGCATCGCCGACCTTTTACCCAGACATACTAAAATGCGCATGCACAGTACGTCCGTTACGCCCCTCTTGTGACCGCACTCCCCTAGCTCCTGCATCTCTGGCATGCGCAATCCTGTCCAGACCACAGTACAAGGGAGGTGGATTGGACATACTGTGCATGCTCAGCCAAGCACCTCCAGGTTAAAGGTCAGTGAAGTTGCTAAGTTGCCACCACTATTGGGCCATTTGCAGAGGAATGGAGCAGCACAAGAGTGACTGGGAGCACCAGTAAGCCTCAGCAATCATGACCACACATCGTAGTAGCCTCCATTTTAAAATACCACTTTGGTTTGGGTTTCCTTTAAAATTGTTTTCTTGGGATCTGCTTTAAATGTGCAGATTTGCAGAAACATTTTAAAACTGATCCTCCACTTTTACAAGGTGGTGAGTGTTAATGGCTCATCCCGTCATTGCACTTGCTACAGCTTCTCATAATTGCCCTATTAAGCACAATAAGGTAAAGGGAGATTTTAAGTCCAGTGCAGCATTGAAATGTCAGATTGTCGGTGAAAGTGAAGCTGCAGGTCTCTCATCCATGTCCTACACTCGTTATTTCGCCAGTGACTGACCTGGAACAAGCTTGCAGTCAGTGAACTCAGATCTGAACTGCTCCAGAGCTCTTTCCAGGTCAGTGACTCAGTAGGTAGGTAGCAGCAGAATGTCAGGCTCAGACATGGCTGTTCTAAAGCCCTCAAGCTAAGGCAATTTTGGTGGATGTAACAGAACAGTGTTTAATATGAACTATGCATAAAAAGTTTTGTAACTAAAACTGCAGTTTTTCCAAAATAAGCTGCAACTATGGGAGTCTGCAGTAGGGATGACCTTCAATTTTTGCCAAAGTAAGTTGCACATCAAAATTAGCATTTTCACCCACATTTTGTGAAAATATAATGCATGATACGCATTTTCACAAAAATTAGATCTTTATTGAAAAAGGTTTTCTCTTGGCATATATTTAAAGCAAACCTGAAGAGGAAAAAATGTATGATACAATGAATTGTATGTGCAGTACGGATAATGAACAGAACATTCGAGCGAAGAAAAGACTCATTTTTATTTTCAGTTATATCGTTTTTTGTTTTTTTTACAACATTGCATCAGACTGTCACAGTTGCAGTTTTAAAACCACACTCTGGCCCATATGCAATTCATTTTTTCACCTGATTTATCGCCTAGGAGATAACGTTCATCTTCTCTTTAAACTAACTTTTCAGCATTTAACAATTGAAAAAGTACCCAAAAGTTAGTGAAAAAGTGCTATCAAATTTAAGTATTTTCCTGCTTACTAGTGGCTTAAAGGACATTTTATGACAAGTTGTGAAAATAACAATTAGTAGAAAACTAAGGAGAAAAAGTTAATTGCATATGGGCCTGTGTCTAGCATAGCTAATGACCCTTTGAACTTTCCTACAGTAAAACCTTATCTCAAGCTGACTCTCACTGCTTCTTGGATGTATAAGTGCTTCAGAAAACAAGACTGTTTTGGACCAAGTTGGGTAAAATAGCTCAGGGAAGATCCTTTGCATAGATAACAACTGAAGTTTTTTTCAACTCTTCCTGTACTGAAAAACAATATGAGACTCTTTTCTTTGCTACGAATGTTCTATTTCTTAGTTGTACTACACATACAATTTATTATCTTAGAAGTTTATTTTCATTTCAGGTTTGCTTGACAAGAGGGGCTAGATAATTTGGGTGGCAATATTGGGATTCAAATAACAGCTTAGTGTTGGCAATTGCCTTGGCGCTATTGCCATCACTTTTAAATGGTACCTCCCTCTCTACTGTATCACTAACCCACCCCACCTATGCCTAACACTAAACTCCTACCACCTATGCATAACACTAAGGCCCCCCCACCTACGCCTAACACTATACCCGAGCACCACCCCGACACCACTCTGCCGCAGCCAATAACGGTAGTCGGCCTTACATATAGCCAGTATCATTACTATATGCTCTCTGCAACTGTTTCAGAATTCACAGCTATAGGATAGCTGAACTCTGTTGCCAATTGTGTCCCTGGTCACTGCCGATCCAGAGTTTGGCTATTTAACCTCCCTGGTGGTATGATTATTTCCAGATTTTAGGGTCCAAAAGCGGTGCTTTTTGTATGCATGCTTTTAGACCCTAAAACCGCAAAACAATCATGCTGCCAGAAAGCCTGCACTTACTCACCTCCCTGGGATCTAGTGCTGCAGTTCTCCCTCCAAACTCCGGATGGCGGTGTAACCCTGTAGTGAGATTGCCATCTGTCGCCATCTCACCAGTGGGATGCAGAGCCTCAGAGGACAAGAAGAAGAATGGCTGCTTGCGTCCTGAATACCCAGGGAGGTGAGTGATAACCCCTGCTGCATGCTATACTCCGCATAGACCTCGTGGCGGTCACCATGAGTCTAGCTCAGGGTTACCGCTCTGACTGTTACCACCAAGAAGGTTAATAGATGAACACCGGCACTGTTTAATACCACCGCTGCTAGTGATGATCGTAACCTGATAATTCGATTATGCAAAATTTTGCATACATTTGTAATTATTGCCATACATAATTATGATTTGGACATTTAACTGATTTTGAGTAATCTATTCGTAAATCATTTTCGTGTCATTTTGTGCTGCGTTTAGAGGTTAATAGAAAAGCTCCCATACATGCTATCGTCCCCAAAATTGCTACGTATATTAAGAAGGGTGGGACCAAGGCAAAAATACCTTACAGTTTTTGAGAAAATCTTTTTTAAAAATGCAAAAAAAAAATGGTTTATAAACTCAGAAAAATTACAGTTTGAAAATCATTTTTTAAAATCTTATTTCTCAAAAACCACAAGGCCTTTTTGTATGGTTCCCACTATTCCCTTAATACACATAGTAATGGGCATTGGTAGCATCTGTAGGAGCTTTGCTATTAACAGCTAAAGTTGGCACAAAATTATGTACAAATTACACAAAATTGCAAAATTCCTGATTACGTTTACAAACGAAATTAATTACAATTTTACCAAAAATTTTGCATTACGATTTCACATTGTAATTGAGAATTACAATGCAGAATTACAATTAATCAAAATTTGTGCTCATCACTAACCGCTGCATGATAGCTGGAAGTCAGCTGTATAAATTATCCACTCACTGTGCCATAGCCACAAATGTATAGTGCGGTCTATTTGCGATCGAATTTGCGGTATAGAGCAGTCCAATTGTATTTTCGCTGGCCTCGCCTAATCTCGGTTTTCTCATGCCCATAGATTTCAGTGCATAATGGAGAAAATGTGTTTTTGCGTGCTTGACCATTACATTACACTTATCAATGGCCTTGATTCATAAAGGCAGTGCGATGAAAAAAATCTGGGCGGGAAAATACCGCATTCGGTATTTTAGACCTTTGTGTGCTAATTCATAAAGATTTTCACAGCTGCCTTTGAAGCTCGGTAAATTACTGCAGCCCAATGAACGGTAGAGCAGAAGTGTGGCGATATCTCTCTTTTGTTACAAGCTGTAATTATGGTTCCCTGCACAGATGACTCACACAGATGGCTCCCTGCACAGATGACTCACACAGACGGCTCTCTCCACAAATGACTCACACAGATGGCTCCCTGCACAGATGACTCACACAGACGGCTCTCTGCACAGATGACTCACACAGACTTCGGTTCCCTGCACAGACTTTCGGCTACCTGCACTTTGCATTGTTAAGACCTCACCAGAGGTGTCGGTAACTTGTTAAATCGGTTTAAAACTCTGACAAAACGTGTTTTCCTACTTTTTATAACCCATACAATTATCATATTTGCTTTTGTGCACAAGTATTATAATTCATTTAGAAATTATAACTTTATAAAGTTTAGTGTATTTACTTTGAAAGCTGCTGGTGCATTTTGTTCATAACTGTTGTAATTCTGTTGAAAATGCAGCAGCAGTGATTTCTGAGCTGTGTTTCACTTCACTTAGCATAAGTTTCTGCACAGCCAGAGAATGTTTACTTAATTGTATCAAGTAAAGAATGTATACAGAAGATAAGCTTATCACCAGTTCAGATGCGGGCAGCCCCTGCAGGAGAAAAAGTCAGTCCTGTGATGTAACCTTTTAAATACTGTTTTACAAAAAAACCCAAAAACATTGTGTTAGTATATTATATGCTGTAAATAATCTTTTAGAGCAAAGAAGAAATACTGGGTTATATTCCACTTTAAGACCTCACCAGAGGTGTCGGTAATTATTGTCTGACTTAAGTGCTCAGGAAAGTCTGCTGTTTTCAGCATTACCACATGCGGTAATGCTTTATGAATTGAGGCAAATGGGTTTTCTTATTCACATAGACTTTAATGCATTTGGCAAAAATGTGTTTTTGCATGCTTGTATACACGAGTATTCTCATCTGTGTGACAATGTGGTCGTATTTGCTCATCACTAGTCTGCAGTGCAAGACAAGACACATGAGGCTGAGTGAGGGCCAGTGCACACCAAAAACCGCTAGCGGAACCGCAAACGATTAGCGCTTTTTGAATCGGTTTTTCAGAGCAATTATAGGCATATGCAAGGCGATTTTCTAAACATGTGTAAAGTTCCAGGAATCCTGCGCTCTCAATATTGTGCTCCTATCTCCAGGCTCTATACCATCACGCTCCAAAACGTACACATAAAAGAAACAAGAAAAAGAAACACCTAGCGTGACTCTGCATACAATTATATGTCACCACAACGTGTAATCCAAAACTCCAGTGTGAACCCGCCCCACACTCAGATTCCCAGGCTCCTCACCCTGTATATTGGCTGCCAAACCACAGACAGCACAAGCATTTGATCACCAGTGATACTTTTCTGCTTCCTCCACCACTTCTAGCTGCTTCCAACACTAAGACACCCAGCCTCTCACCTTCTTATATTGCTGCCAAGTTATAGGACAGTTATAACGTGTGATATATTCCAGGCTTTGATTCTTCCTATTACACCATCTCCATACTCTTACGTATTCCTGAAGTTTTGGATTACACATTGTGGTGACATATAATTGTATGCAGAGTCACGCTAGGTGTTTCTTTTTCTTGTTTCTTTTACGTGTACATTTTGGAGCATGATGGTATAGAGCCTGGAGATAGGAGCACAATATTGAGAGCGCAGGATTCCTGGAACTTTACAACTGAGACCCTATATGTTTGGTGATTAGGACTGCGATTCAATAACGTTGAAGTGTGGTGTATAATCACAATAATTTTGATTTATTTTGTTTGTTGTGTTTGTTTTTGTGATATTGGATGATAGTATATATAACACTATATAGCGCATATTCACTGAATTTTTATATTTTTAGAGATTTTCTAAACATGCCTAGCGTTTTTTCGAAGCGTTTTGGTGTATAGTTTTTATATTTTGTTACAGTAGAGCTGTAACTACACAGTTTCTGTAACAAAAACGCTTGGAACATCTCTTTGATCCTGCACTTTTCAGTGATTTTCCACTTTCTTATACTTGACATTGAGGCTGAATCGCCTCAGAAATCAGCAAAAATGCTGCAGGACCCGAGTTTGCATTTGGGGAAAAAACGTATTTGCTTTGGTGTACCATTCTATTTAAATATGGTACATTAGCCAAGCGCTTTTCAGAGCGCAAGCCTTTTTAAAAAAGCTTAGAACCGCTCTTGGTGTGCACCAGCCCTGATTTGTGTTTTATGTGGATTTACATAAACATGTAATTATAATAAATGCACTCACATCAGCCTGCAGTTTTGTCTTCTGTGCCTGTAGCTGGCATAAGATGCTCTTGTATTCCTCCAGCTGGTTCTGTAGTATCGGAATTCTTCTTTCTGAGATCAGCTTCTCCTATGATAAATAAGATAAATTGTCCATAACTTGCTTCAGGCGCACCACAATATCTGCCAGGAATGGCTGCCTTACCTCATACATGCCAACAGTTATGGCCGTCACCGGAGGGGTCGTCTGGATGATTTGTTGCAATATGTTAACGTAGGTCTGAATCTCCATAAGGTTCTTTTTTTTTTAGAAGAAAACAAACAAAATTTAATTACTGATGTTTTCATTATAATTATTCAAAAGCCCCAGGTGTAATTATAGAGCTTGACATAGGGAAGGAAGACAGGCCTGTTAACTACCAATAGTTTAAACATTAAAATGTATCATTAAATTAAGCATGAATGCCAAAGTTAAGAAATATAAAATCCTTGGTGGATGATTCCTGAAGAGAAATCTTCAAGTGGACCTGAACTCTTGCACAGGACATAAGGTAAACAGAGATAAATGCACACTGTATGTATTTAGAGAGTTTATCCTGTCTAATTCCCCCTCCTCTGTGTATAATTACAAGTGTAATTTGATATTTCAGCTTTGTCAGCAAGCTGCCTCGGCAGAGCAGCTCATTTGTAAACACAGGATGTTAACCCTATTTCTGCTTCCATGAAAGCAGGTAGTAGACACACTGCAGGTTTACTGCATGGTTTGCACATACCTACGCCAGCACAGCTCCATGCTCTCCTCTTCATTCTGCATCATGCACCAGCAGTCCTAGCATGTGACATGACCCTGGGGCATCATGGAGTAACGCTGGTTCATGCTGCCGCACTGCAGAGTGAAGAGAAGCGAGAGGAGCCACAGCAATGTCAGTATGTGCACGCTGCGCTGCTGCTCCCATTAAGGGGGAGCTTGAAATTCACAGAAAGGCCACACTTAGGTGGATGTGTGGGCAAGTTTTTATTTAGCCTAGGACCACACAGAATTTTCATAGAGGGGCTCCCATGCAGTCTGAGCCCCTGCGGGTCCAATCACTTTAAAGGATGTTATCTCTGCACTTTGATTGGCCCAATAGGCTGCCTGTCACTTGACAGGAAACTTTTCAGGCAGCCTATTGGGCCAATCAAAGTGCAGGGATAATGTCCTTTAAAGTGATTGGACCCTCAGGGGCTCAGGGCAAGACGAGTGGAGCCCTCGTCATTGCCAATTAGCAGGCATAAGTTTGTAGCGCTCGCGATGCTACTCTGATAAAGCACACTAACTCTGATAAGGCCCGCTAACTCAGATAAGGCATGCTAAGCGAGCAGTAAGGGGAGCTATAGTGATAGTGAATCAACCAAATGAGGTTTGAACTATAAAACAATGTATTTCGCTGAATAATTCTTTGTAATATATGTGACTTTGTGGTATGTGTGGTGGGAGTGTAGTTAGAGGTGTGGCAGGGGCGTGTCTTAAAGTGTACCAGAGACGAATATTAGTCAAAGTTTTATACTTACCTGGGGCTTCCTCCAGCCCCATCCGCCTGGATCGCTCCCACGCCGCCGTCCTCAGTGGACTGCACATGCTTAGACTGGTCACGACTGGCCGAAGTTACGGGACCCAGTACCAGAGCTGGAGAAGGCTGAGGACGTCGGTGTAGGAGCGATCCGTGCGGATAGGGCTGGACGAAGCCCCAGGTATGTATAAAACTTTGACTAATATTCCTCTCTGGTGAACCTTAAAAGTGTCCCTCTTTCTTATCTCAAAAATTTGGGAGATATGATATAAAGTAAAAGATGCATGTGCACTGCATTATTTGCCAGGACTTATTTTAATCACACTTAAGTATTACTGGGCAACACGGTGGCGTAGTGGTTAGCTCTCTCACCTTGCAGCACTGGGTCCCTGGTTTGACTCCCAGCCAGGGCACTATCTGCAAAGAGTTTGTATGTTCTCTTCGTGTCTGCGTGGGTTTCCTCCGGGCACTCCGGTTTCCTCCCACATTACAAAAACATACTGATAAGTTAATTGGATCCCCCTAAAAAATTGGCCCTAGGCTACAGTACTTACACTACATAATATAGACATATGGTAGGGATTAGCTTGTGAGCTCCTTTGAGGGACAGTTAGTGACAAGATATATATATATACACTGTACAGCGCTGCGTAATATGTCGGCGCTATATAAATACTAAATAATAATAATAATAATAATTACTAACACTTTAAATGATGGCTTTGTCATACCTTTTTATACCGGTCCTTTGCTGCATTGATGTCATCTTGTAAAAACTGAGATTCAATCTGAAGTTCCAAATTAATCAACAAAGCTTCGTCTGCTTTCTAAAAATGCAGAAAAACAAAATACAAACAATCCGAAAACTGTAGAAACAAAAAAACTGCCGCTATGACCACAACAAAATGACAGTATTTTGTAGACATGATTAATTTACCTTAATTTCCCTACAATTTCAGGTACACCCTTTATCATAAATGGGGCCTTTTTACACCAGTTTCCCATATTTCACAGAGAATTATCTATCATGTTAAAGAAATACATAGCAATGCAAACCAGGCTCCAGCTGCAGCATTGCGGCCAGTCAGTGTCCCTAAGTCTCAACAAGTGCAGTGATTGGCTGCAATGACAGAGCCATGGTGCTCGAAAACTATCGCTCCAGTAACAGTGAAGAGCAGCGGCTGTGATTGGCAGCACCACCAACTGATTGGGCGCAGGTTATCTGAAGGCTGGCTCAGCTACTTCTGCACACACGCTGCTGCTCCAGAGACAGTGAGTAAGAGATCAGACAGAGGGGGACTCTGGAAGAACAGAGAAGGCACAGGGGGACATAGGAAGGACAGGGGTGGACACAGAGGGACACAGGAAAGACAGAGGTGGACACAGGGGGACACAGGAAGGACAGACGTTAACACAGGGGGACATAAGGAAGACAAAGGTGGACACAGAGGGACACAGGAAGGACACGGGGACTCAGGAAGGAAAGAGGGAGACTCAGGAAGAAAAGAGGAGGACACAACAGGAGAGAGGAGAACACAGGGGACATACAAGGTACAAGGGGGACACAAGAGGTACAAGGGAGACAAAATAATTGGAGGGAGAAGATCCACAAGACACTCCTGCACCGTGGATGCACTGGGATTAGTCTATTTTTTTCCTGGTTTTTGACCTCTAAACGTAGATGTGTCTTATGGTTCGGAAGGTCTTATGGTCCGAAAAATATGGTAATTCTCACATTAAAATAATAATAAAGAAATAGAGAAGGCAGGCAAGTTCTGAGTAGGTTTAGTGTGTGTACTAATGTCTCCCAATATCCACAGACAAGTCACTGATGATCAGACATGCTGGAAAATCATGTCTAACCACTATTACCCTCCGCAGCCCCCTACTAGGGATGACCAATGAGATTCAAATAATTCTGATTTGCTGCAGGATTATGTAAATTTTGAAAACAAATTGACATCTTGGAAATAGACTGATCTAATCTCACACGATTGGTTTGTTCCATGTTCAAGCTGCATAATGTTGCATTTAGAATTTGCATAAGCCTGCATCAATTAGGAATTGTTTGCATCCTATGGACCATCCCTACTCGCTACTGATTATCATATTTTTTTCCTCTCCATTGAGCCAACAAGGGATCTGTCACCTGTCATTTCAGGTGACAATGATTATAAATGTGTACAGGGCTTAATAAAATGCCTCTCTCATCTGGCACACGCTAGGCTGTTCCAAAACAGTGAAAGAAAGGAGACTCACCATTGTAACAGTACTTTAAGACTCAAAAGCACATTAAAGGGTAGAAAGAGACAATGAAATGAATACTTCTCTTCTGGATTAGTGGCATCCCACTTACTGTATATTTTAGATTTGTGTATAGATTTGTCAAACAGACAGACATCTGGAGATTACAATAATCAGCCATATGCACTTATTGCTGTGACATGAGATGTCATTATGGAAAATGTAATGTATGCTCTGAACAAAGAGTAGTTATTAAATACAAAACAGCTGGAGCTCTCAGGGAGACAGGTCTGGGAATTTTTTCTCATTAGAGCTTGTTTACATTACTGATCACACATGCACTGTGATGCATTATTTATTTTTTTATTTGTATACACTTTTATTAATTTATTTAAATTTGCATTTGAGCTTATGATTCAATTGGATAGGGAAATTACATTAAAACTAGGAAAGTTTTGAGAGTTTTTTGCACAAAAGGTCAGACAACAAGGGCGCATGCGCGGCGCGCTAGCGGAAGGAAGCAGCCCGATGTAGCTCCGCTCAGCCCACGCTCATCTAACCGCTTTTTGGGGTGATATAAGCACCGAACTGAGCCCAATCTTTTAGCCACCCCTGCCCAACAACCGGGTGTATGTCACAGAGGAGAAAAACGGGCGCAACATCACGGCAGAGAGTGGTAACCGACTATCTCCTTAGGCCGAGAGCCTCCACGATGTCCACCCAAGATGGCCGCGCCTCTCCTATGCACTCTCAAGATTCATTATCCGATGCTGGAGTTGACTGGCCAAGTGATAAATCGGAGCACCCTCGCAGCCTTACGAAACAAGACCTGGAAGACAGCCTGGAGCGAATGTACACTAAGCTTGCAGGGAAGTTCCAAGCTGAACTCAGGAGAGTTGAAACATCCCTAACTCAAGAGCTGGCTTCTCTCGGTTCTCGAACCGACACATTAGAAACGAAGCATGATGGCTTACTCCTATCGCACAAAAAACTACAGGCGGACCACACTAACCTCCGGGAAACTGTTCGGGAACTACAGAATCAATCTGAAGACCTGGACAACAGAAACAGGCGTAACAACCTCCGCGTACGCGGCCTGCCCGAGTCATACCAAGACCTAATCCCGCATGTCACCGCCATATTTAAACTCCTACTGCCTGACACAGAAACAGAAGCATTCATCTGCGACAGAATCCATCGTGCTTTAGGAGCACAACCACCTCCTGAGCAGCCACCCAGGGACGTAGTTCTATGTCTAAAGGACTACCTTATCAAGGAACAGCTCTTGCAGGCCGCAAGAACCACTACTGACCTGAAATATGAAGAACACTCCATACAGATCTACCAGGATCTATCACCTATAACGCTGGAGAAAAGAAAGAGGATGAAGCATATTACAGCTGCACTTTCAAAAGCACAGATCCGTTATCGCTGGGGCTTTCCCTTTAAATTAATTGTCTCGCAAAATGGAATCACCGACATCGCTTGTTCTCCAAAGGAGGGGTCTGAACTCTTGCAAAAGCTGGGCCTCGAATCGCCATCTCCACCGTCGCAAAAAAAAAGAAAGTCCAGCGCCCACTATCTCCAATCTGGACCTCACGCTCCCCACAGAAAGACAAGCAACGGAATAGAAATCGGAATCCGGGAACCCTGGCATCGGATGGGTGATATATAACCTCTCTCGACACTCTCTCCTTTATCTCCTATTTTTCTTAGGCACTTTGACTTTTTACGCACTAAGTGATAAAGTTGGTTACTCTCACTTTAATTCTCCTTTTAACAGAAGCCTTTTAGAAGCACTTTTCTGTGACGTTTTATATATTTACCTAAGCACACCCGAACGGCTCTGGATCTATATAGCGGTTGCTCTGACGCTGGGCCCTGTGCTTTTTTGCCTCCCCCCTCAGCCTAAATTTCCAGCTATCTGGGCTGCGCTATCTCAGGACTTTTTTCCTTACTAATAAGGGGGATAGAGCCTGCAGAATAATATTCTTTATATTATAGAATAACTAAACTTTTTGCTCTAAGTTTAGAAATGTTTTTTGCCTTATACATAGCATTAGGAATGTTTTGTATCTTTAAGTTTTTAGAAGTTGATATATGCTGTCTGTCTTTTGAGTACACACAACTGAGTATAATGAAATTGCATGTTAACCCACAATGCACTGGTGATATGATAGAGAATATCTTACTGGAAAGGTCAAATCAAGGAATGGTCACGCCCCCTGCTAATCTCAGAAATCCAAACGCTACTTTTATTTTCCTAAAATATGGCCCTGAATTTAATTAGTCATAATGTCCAAGGGTTCAATTCCCCAAATAAAAGAGCTACCGCCTTTAAACAATATAAGCAATCCAAGGTGGATATTTTATTCTTACAGGAAACCCACTTCTCAAACTCAAGTCATCCAATTATCCTTAATAGAAACTTTTCTAGTAGTTATTTCACCACATACCATAACAAAACAAGGGGCGTGGCCATTCTTATCCGGAACGGAGTATCTTTTGAATCTAAACGCATCTATAAAGACCCTAATAGCAGATTTATTATAGTCACAGGTTTACTGTCTGGTAAGGAGGTTACCCTCTGTAATGTATATGGCCCACATACGTCACAAGCCCAATTCTATAGGGAATTATTCAGCAAGCTGGAGAACTATGTTACTAATCACTTAATATTAGCAGGAGATCTGAATTGTGTCTCTAATCCCATAGCAGATAGAAGCTCTAATACAGAATGCAGTAGAACATTCCCAAAGGCCTTGAAAAAAGGCACTATCTTCATCACAGCTCACTGACCTATGGAGAGCTTTCAATATGGGTGACAGGAGCTACACCTACTACTCGCATCCACAAAATGCCTATGCTAGATTGGACTACATATTCCTGTCGCCCATTTTGATGGCCAACGCTCAGTCAGCCTCTATAAACACTTGTGTCTGGTCAGACCACCAGATCCTACTAGGCTCCCTGAAAACGCTTGGCACTTCATTTTTACCCGAAAATTGGAGATTAAATGACCTTTTGTTACAGGATCCCAATATAGTCAATGAAACCCAAGCTGCTCTTGAAGAATACTTCATGCTAAACAACACAGAAGGAATTTCTCCTTCTACATTATGGGCTGCCCACAGGACAGTCCTTAGGGGAAAATTGATGCACCTAGCTTCAAAGCGCAAGAAGGACAGATTAGCCTCCATCACCTCACTTACATCAGAATTGGAAAACCTATATAGCAAACACAGTTCCACTCTTGATCAACCAACTTTAGCACTAATTAAAGAAAAGCGACAAATGCTAAATCAACTGCTGCTAGATTCTACTGAAAAAACATTAAAATTCTCTCGGGCCAAATTTTTACTATACGGCAATTCTACAAGCCCTATGTTTGCCAGAAAACTCGCTGCCTACCACAAACCTCCACATACTTATAAATTACAGAACCAACAAGGCACAATTGAAACAGTGCCGCATAAGGTGATGGATATTTTTGAAAAATTTTATGCG
Organism: Hyperolius riggenbachi; assembly: GCF_040937935.1. Taxonomy (NCBI): domain Eukaryota; kingdom Metazoa; phylum Chordata; class Amphibia; order Anura; family Hyperoliidae; genus Hyperolius; species Hyperolius riggenbachi. Next base: position 404,246,867 of record NC_090649.1, read on the forward strand.
ACACTGTTCTCTTCACAGCCCTCCCAACCCACCACTACTATAGACGATTGGCTAAACTCACTCCCTATCCCCTCACTTTCAACTATGGACCTGGAATCACTTAATCTCCCATTCACAGACAGTGAGATCTCTAAAGCAATAGCCTCACTTAAAAACCTGAAAGCACCAGGCCCTGACGGTTATACTGGCCTTTATTACAAAACCTTTGAGCAAGCATTACTACCCCACCTAAAATCCTTATATAATTCAGCTCTTGAAGGAAATAGATTCCCTGGAGATTTAACCCAAGCCTTTGTAACATTAATACCAAAGCCAAAACTCGATCACACTCTTCCCCAAAATTTTCGCCCAATATCGTTAATCAATAACGATATTAAAATATTTTCTAAAATCTTGGCCAATCGTCTATCAGGTGTCATTACAACACTTATATCCAAGGCCCAAACAGGATTTATACCAGGCAGGCAGACAACAGATAATACCAGGCTGGCATGCAACATTCTTCAAGACGCTAAACGCCATAACCAAAGATTTTTAATGTTAGGCCTTGATCTCCATAAAGCCTTTGATTCGGTTCTCTGGCCATATCTGTACAAAGTCTTAGGAAAAATGGGTGTACATGGAGCTTTCATAGATGGAATAAAGGCATTATACCACACTCCTTCAGCTGGACTAAAACTCCCTGGTATTTTATCAAAGCCATTGGTTATAAGTAGGGGGACAAGACAGGGATGCCCCTTATCCCCCTTATTATTTTCCATTGCAATAGAGCCCCTTTCCTTAGCCATTCAGCAAAATCCTAATATTAAAGGATACATCAAAAATGGTAAAGAGTATAAAGTAAGTCTCTACGCGGACAATGCATTATTATTTCTTTCTCAGCCCATAACCTCAATGCCCACCTTAATACCATTATTGGACCAGTTCGGCCTTTTCTCAGGCCTGAAAGTAAATATGGCTAAATCCCAAGCCCAAACCATTAATCTGCCCCCTCAGGTAATAAAATTATACAAAGCCAACTTTGACTTTAAATGGGTCCCTTCACAAATGTCCTATTTGGGCATACAAATTACACCTTCCTATGACTCTTTAGTCAAAGCAAACTATCTACCATTGCTTAAATTAACGGAAAGCACCCTTAAAGATTGGGATAAATACAAAATATCCTGGCTTGGTAGAATCACTGCCATCAAGATGGTAATCCTCCCTCGCATTTTATACATCATGAGAGCTCTCCCACTTAACCCAACTAAAACCTGGATAACGAAGCTTCAAAAAATTATAAATAAATTCATCTGGTGTGGGAAACCAGCCAGATTCAAGAATATATACCTGTATAGATCTACGCACAGTGGAGGCTTAGGAGTCCCTAACCTCTGGTATTACCTGTTGTCTGCACGCTTTTCTCAGATGCTCCCCTGGTTTAACCCAACATGCCCCTTATTGTGGGTTCAATTTGAAAGAGAATCCGTCCTACCATATAATATAATGATTGCCCCTTATATCACTATGAATCAGGCTAGGGGGGTGAAAGAAGGGAATCTATTGGTGAATGATACTTTACAACTGTGGTATAAATACAGAAACAATATGAAGCTGGGCTCCTTAAAACCCCCTAGACTTTCATTCATAGGACATCCTGCTTTCCCTCCAGCATACCCTGACAGTTCTGCATTCTCATGGTGGATAACTCATGGATACACTACCTCCAATAAATTCTGGATGTCAGATAAGTTTATCCCATTTTCATTACTACAGAGGAACAGGAATATTCCCAACTCCGAATATTATAGATATCTACAAATTAGAAATTTTTACTCGACCTCATCGGTTCCTAATGCACAATTCAACTGCACCTTTTTTGAAAACCTATACCTACTCACAGAACCAGTTACAGGGACTATTTCTAGAATATACTCACACCTGATAAATCTTACACAGGAAAACAAGACAAAGCCTATGATCGAATGGGAGGAGGAACTGCAGTTTGATCTACCCCTATCTGATTGGTGCACCCTGGCCCAAAATCTACACACACTCACTAGAACGCCCATAATCAGAGACACTGCAATGAAAATATTTACCAGATGGTATAGAACCCCTCTAAAACTGCACAAGATATTCCCTTCTGTTTCAGCACTCTGTTTTAGAGGCTGCACGGAGGAGGGTTCTTTTTCCCATATTTTTTGGGGCTGTATCAAAGTTCGCCACCTCTGGGACAAATTGCAGGAAATAATCTCCAATATCTCCTCTAATCAAATTGCCATTGAAGCTAAACACGCTCTATTATTTGCCCCAAATCAAACTGTCCCGAAGAAATTTAGAAGAATCTACCATGTATTTATATGCTCAATTCTATGGGCTATTGCCCGCCAATGGAAGCAGGCTGCAGTTCCTCTCACCATGGTAACCAATAGAATAGAGGAAATACGCCTTATGGATTACCTAGTCCATATTTTGCACCACTCTATCCTGAAATACCATACTGAATGGGAATCTTGGACCCCTATCTCTATGGACCCAAATCCTACTCCAGGACCTAGTACTTCTTGACCTCCCAATGTTACTATTACCAGCTTCTAGTATTATCGCACATTCCAGTTATGATAGTTTGTGTAAGTTAATGTTCTATGTATGACAGACCTACCGAATCCCTTTTGTACGATATACAACTTCACTATGTGTATAAATATATGAAGCCTCAATTACTGTATTTAGATTAGATTCTGTGTAATGCTCATATTATGTCTGTAATACTTGGAATCTTTTTTTTACAATAAAACGAAGTGAAAGAAAAGGTCAGGCAACACATTTCTCTGGCATTCCCCCCTTCGTCAGGTCAATAAAACCTTAAAAAGGCCCATATGCAGTTTTCTATGTGATATTTTCTCACAATGGACTCAATTCTGGTAGGTATGTGAGGTAAATATTTTTTGTAGGTAAAATACTTCATGAGGTATTTTTCTCTTTTTTTTAGCAATTCTGAGGCAGGGGTCACACTTACCGGCTTTCGTACGCGTTTTCTGCACAGAAAAACTGTTTTCAACTGAGAACTCATGTTAATCAATGAGCTAGGTCACACTTGAATGCAGATTTCGCACGCAGAAAAAAAAACTGACATCTTGCGCAATTTGTCAGTTTTCTCTATAAATTACATTAGCTGTTGTAAGGTAGAGGTCACACTTGTCTTTCAGTTTTCTGAAAAGTGTAGAAACTGAAAGACAAATGTGACCCCTGCCTGAAAGATTTTTCTCCATTTCCGAGCATAACGTAAAACATGAGGTAAAGGCACAAAGTGAGGTAAAACCTGAGGTATTTCAGCGATAAGCAAGCAGTAAAATAATAGTAGTCTTTAATTGTCTTCCATAAGTTAGGATAGTCTTTGGAAGATGTTTTTTGTTTGTTTTTTGCGGAGGAAGGTAAATTTGATTATGTAGAAACCTATGAAAAGTATATTTATAGGCATCCCTTATAAAAAAATATCCAGTAAATATTTTAAGTTTTATTTCTACTATTCTTTTCTATTACACAGCCTGAATAGGAACAACACTAAAACAGCAATAGGAACGACACTAAAAACTGCAAAATGCATACAAATTGACTTTACCTCCAGGTACAGGCAGGCCTTAAACGGATTGGTAAATTATGTACTAACATGTCCCCTAATTTCCATGAGAATAGCCATTTTCTGTAAAATTAATGCAAATTACCTCATAATTTACCTCATGAGGTAAAACATGACTAAAACCTACCAGAAGTGCTAAATGTCATTACCTCATGAGGTAAATTACCTCACATCAGGTAATTTGTTTGATAACCCTCCCAGAAGTGAGGCCATTGTCAATAAATGCATTTTGCACAACCAACAAACATGAAAATACTCAAAATAATTTTGACTGTGTTTTTTCACCTACTCCTTGGTACTTTTTCAATTGTGGTAAAAGTGGTTAAAAGTTTTTAAATAAAGAAATGAAAAACTATCTCAAAGGATTTGCATATGTCCCAAAGTGTCTTCTGGCGAGCGGTAGTTAGATTGAGGTGCTAGAGTCTAACTACCGCTGGCCAGAAGACATTTATAGTGGTTTCATTGATCTAATAAAGTAGGAAATGCACAAGAAATGCATAACATAATAACATCTTGACAATATAAATTGAGTTAAATTGGCTACTTTGGCTTCTTTTGTCTTCCACAGGATAGGTTGTGTAGTTACACCTCTTCTTTTTAAATATTTTATCTTTCTTGGTGCCTCCATCTACCTATGAAATAAATCAATTTGATTGGATTGTAAGTCATACTGGAGTGACATTTCGGAACACTTGCGGACACTTGACTTGCAGCCAAAGTGATTTTTTTCCCCTCTGTATCATCAGACCCATTTTCCTGCCTTCCAAATAAAGACCTGCACCACCTGCAGTTAGTACAGACCGCCGGGGTGCAAAACTCACAAACCATCCCTGCCATTGTCAGATAACCCAAATTCATTGCTGACTCCACTGACTACCCATAAAATGAAGTATCCGCTTCAAAATTAGCCTTCTGATATTTACATTTCTACACTTTAGGCCCTGGATACCCGAAAGATTTATTCAGATGCAGCACATCCCCCACAACCTCAGATCAACAGGATCCAATAACCTGGTCAGCCTTCAGAGTTCACCTCAAAACCTTCAGAGTGACAGCCTTCTGCCATGCTGCCCCTAACCCTTGGAACACCATATCACACCCAATCACGACAGCTCCAACCCTGGAGTGTTTAAAGTGAATGGGAACCGCAATTTTTAAAAAATGAAGCAAGTACTTACCCAAGGAGAGGGAAGGCTCTGGGTTGTATAGAGCCTTCCGTCTCCTCTCTCGGCGCCCTCTATCCTGTGCTGGCTCCCCCCCCCCCCCCCCATTTCAATCCCCCACCGAAAGGGTATTTGAAAGTCTTCGGGAGCCGTGTCCTTCCGAAGACGTGCGGCTCCATACTGCACAGACGTGAGCGTGCAAGAGAGCGTGCTTGTGCAGGTGCAGTACAGGGCCGCTCTTCTTCAGGAGCACTCGGGCTCCCTGAAGACTACTGAAGCCTCCTTCAGCCGGGTAAAGCAGCATTTGACTAAATTAGTCAAATACTGCTACCGGGCGAGCCAGCACTGGAACAAGGGGACCAGGAGAGGAGCGGGAAGGCTCTATAGGACCCAGAGCCTTCCCTCTCCTTGGTTAAGTATCTGTCTCATTTTTTTAAATGCAGTTCCCATTCACTTTAACTCCAAATTGAAAAGGCACCTGTCTATTCTGTCATTTATGAATCCATAGCTTTTTCATATGTAGCTCATTCTATCAAGTTAATCTGGGGCTTATCTTAGTGCTTTTAGCCCTAAGAGACAAACAGTTGCGTAGCTAAGGAGCTGTGGGCCCAGATGCAAGTTTTACAATGGGGCCCCCAAGCACTCTATACAACAATTGATATGGGACACCAAAACCTGCCAATGGCAACTACAGTGTCAGTAGTGCAAGAAGGGAATGGGGAACAGCTTGTTAATCATTACCACTATTCAAATTATCTATAGAAGTGATTATTATGAGAACTGGACCAATAGAGAGCTAATACTGCAGTTGAGGGAGGGCCCTTCGGGGCCCCTCTGACCTAAGGGCCCCGATACGGTCGCAATCTCTGCAACCCCTATAGCTATGCCCCTGGGGAGAAAAGTGTTTTACAAATGTTATGGTTTATTTTTGGAAAAATGTGTTTGAGTATCCTGTCGGGTCATTGCATTTGCACCAGCTGTAAAGCAGATATTTAGTAGCAGAATATTTAAAAAGTGTGTGCATTTGCCATTGGTTAGTCATTGAAAAATGTTGTCACATGAACTCCTTGCTTGGAAAGATCTTCTCTCTTTCTTCTGTAAGTGTGCCTCTCTATTCTCCTCCTCAGTGATATTTGAGAAGTGAAATTAAGTTTATTGGATTTACAGAAAGTGTGCAATAATTGTTTAAACAACATTAGGCAGGTGCATACATTTGAGCACCGCAAGAAATGAAATCAATATTTAGTAGATTCTCCTTTGGTCACCCAAACTTGAAGGTGTGTGCTAGGCTTAAGAGTGTACAGTAGGTTGTACAACATACACCCTTAAGCCTAGCACACACCTTCAAGTTTGAGTGGCCAATGATTGGTCAATATTACCACCTCTATGTAGGACAAGGGCCAACAGATTTTGAATCCTATGAGCAGATTGTGTAGGTAAACTCTCACAAACTCTCATTCTCATAAACAAGAGTTGGAACCTTTTCCTCGAGTGTCCATACCAGAGCTCGGTTCAAGCAGATAAAGGTTAGAATTTCTATGCTGTCCAATGAGGGAAGATGGAATGGTGTTCAGTTGATTAGGCTTATCAAAGATACCATGTTTGGACAACATCTGGAAGATGAGGCGCTGTACTTGGCTACACAACTTCTGAGTTACTCCTGTCTTTGTTATTGCCTTAGGAAGCGGGCTAGAGACCCGCGAGACGCGTTGCATTTGTTCTGGAGTACAAATTAAATCTTGTTTAAACCATACATAGTGGTTGTGTTTGGTTTTGGGAAGGTAAGTCCTCCCTTGCCCCCCAACTTTTATCTGTTATGATAAATTTTTACTCTGCTGAGGTCTCTATTTCCATTGCAACATCTGGAAGATGTCATTGTGTGGCATAAAAGGGACAGAAAAGGTCACAGAGCAAAAAAAATAAAATACTTTATAGTCGTTAACTTTATGGAGTTTTAAGACTTTCATATTTAAACAGTTTGCCAGCCTTTAGTATTTCACAACACAAGGCACGTTTCGTTTCTTTTAACTACAACAAGTGAGTAGATGTGGGATTATGTTGTGGCGCAATACCTAGTTCAGTCAGTACGATCAGATTACTAATGGAGGCAAAGACCAATAAAGCTAAGTTTTTTTTTATCTATTCCTTTCCCTTCTTTCCCTTTTGGCTTCCACATTACTGCCTTTAATGGAATTTTTATTGATTTATTTGGTGCAGAAATTTCTGTACCAGCTGTACATAACCGGGCAGATTGAAAGAGACAAATGAAAGTCTCATTGGTATGATTAACTTTAAGATCTTGCGCAAAGAAAAGATAAAAGCAAAAGTTAAGCACTGGAGTGAAATATGACTCAGAAGCACGGAGGAACGCTATGCCAGGGACATGTGACAAACACAGCTGTTTTGCGTTACAGAGTGAAACTGCTTTCTTTCTGCTTTTTCGTCACCTTCCATATTATCCAATGAATGATGTTGAAGGATATCAGACTAGGAAAGTATGCTTTTCCAATCAACTGTTTTGACCAAATGCAGCTTACGTTGTTGATTAATGTCTTTGCCTTGAAAATGACGAAATGCCTAAGGTAGTTGCTTTGAGCGCAGACATAAACAGAGCCCTATCACTACTTAGAAATAAAATACAGTTTGCGCTACTCATATGCCAATGACTGTCCCTTGGCGAATCCGACATCCAGCCAGATGAGGATTCAAATACATAGCGAGAGACACTCATAGACTGATAAGTAGAATCTGAAAGTGTTTGCTGTTTTTTTCTGTCACTTTATACAAAGACCTTATTATTATTATGATTTATTGTATTTATAAAGCGCCAACATATTACGCAGCGCTGACCTTACAGTAACTTAAATTGAAAAAAGAACTGATGAGAATATTTCTCTCATACAATTATATCTAATTCTACTCCTAAAAATTACCTTTTTTTTAGATATACTGCAGTTTTATGTTATGTTTAAAAACTTTAAAAAGTAGCTTTATTGTTTTGCCTCTGCTCAATGGCACAGCGTTTCTGTGTCCCAAAGAGCTAAAATATATGGATTATTGGTCTTTTGTGTCTACTGTCTATCCCCTGCTTTCAGAAGCTGTTTTCTGCCAGTAACATGTTTTATGGCTGTAATTCCTTATCAGGGAGGATTATGCTATATTTTGACTGGGTCCCAACTGGCAAAAAAAAAAACCTGTCAGTTGCATAGAACACAGTATAGCTGTTTGTATGTTCTGTACATACACATGTCTATATACATCACATCACATGTTAAAGGGCCTCTGTCACAAAAATCTTTAAATGTATAATATATCTAAACATATAAAGATAAGAAGTATGTTTCTTCCTGAGTAAAATGAGCCATAAATTACTTTTCTCCTATGTTGCTGGCACTTACAGTAGGTAAGATAAATCTGACAGAATCGACAGGTTTTGGACTAGCCCATTTTCTCATGGGGGGTTCACAGGTATTACTTTATTTTCAAAATGCACTTAGTAAATGGCAGTCAGCATCTTTGTATCAATCTTTTCAGGGCGTGTCTTTATACAGAAGAAAGACCATGCTGAGAATCCACTATGGAGAGATGGACTAACCTAAAACCTGTCGGTAATGTCAGATTTCTACTACTTACTGTAAGTGACAGCAGCATAGGAGAGAAGTAATTTATGGCTCATTTTACTCAGAAGGAAACGTATTTCTTATTTGTATGTGTTTTAAATTTCAAGATTTTCGTGACAGTTCCTCTTTAAGACTCCATTTAAGACCTTATTCTAATGAGCGGCTAGCTGATTATTTTCCCACCAGTTTTGCTAAATTAAAAACAATTGCTTTACCTCTCAGACTACATGTGCCATAGTGTTGTTTGTAATCACTGGGTATAGTTAGTATGAGGAGATAGCATGCTTTACCCTAATGTCTGCATAGCAGTCAGGAATTGTGTGAATACTGGAACCAAGCAAGAGTGGCAGGCAATGACAGTGGATTCGAAAATCATATGCCCATTGAGCCTGCAATGTGAATTACCAATTACAATGAATAGGATCTTAATGCAAACCTGAAGCAAAAACAAACTTATGAGATGATATATTATGTGTGTAGTACAACTAAGAAATAGAACATTAGTAGCAAAGAAAAAAAAGTCTCAATGTTTTTCAGTACAGGAAGAGTTAAAAAAAAAACTATGCAAAAAAGCTTCTCTGAGCTCTTTGACTAACTGGGTCGGATACAGACCTGTTTTAACAGCCAAAAACGGTAAGAGACAGTTTGAGATAAGGTTTTACTGCAGGGACGTTCAAAGGATCATTATTTCTGCTTTGTTTTATTGCTTAAAAGACAGAGTGTGCTTTCTAAACTCTAAATATGAAAGAATGACTTAAAATAAAAATATGAGACTCTTTTTATTCATTCACCGTACTACACATACAATTCATTATATCATAAGGGTTATTTTTTTGTTTTTTTGCTTCAGGTTTTCTTTAATGTGAACTAGCAGCATAGCAATAGGGGATGCAGAAGTTACAACTGTATTGGGGCCCACCAGGGACTCTCCTTCTGCTCTGCAATGCTGCTATGGTAGTAGCAATCACGTCAACAGTTGCTTTCTATTGCAGTAATCATTATCTTTCTATTCCCCACTGCTGTTTAAAACTCAGACATCTCAGAGTCAGATCTATCCTTGGCAGGTTTTAGAGTTCCTTATCAACTAATATGTATAGAATGCTTGTGGGGTCCAATGCAAAACCCACACTGGGTCATTTATCCTGATCCATGCCACTGATGCGACCCCTACAGTTTCTCTTCTACTTCTGCTTACTAGTGATGCTGTGAACCAGCGGACAGCATGTGTCAATAAAGTTGATTCCGGAAGACATAACAACAAAAGTTGTTTAGGTGAAAGCTGAGGCCCACAGGTTTATAGCCCCCTAGTAACCAGGCCATTTTTTACAGTTCAGCACACTGCAGCTTTAACAGTTTATTGCTCGGCCATACCTCTTAGCAGCAAAATGAATCTTGCCTCCTTTTCTTCCTACCAAAGGAGCTTTTTGTTGGTGGGATCTGATTGCTGCTGCGATGTTTGTTTGTTTTTTTAATCAATTTTAGTGTTATTTATTTTAAATAAAGAAAGCTATTCTTTAAAAAACGTCTTCCCTCCCTCGAGATCATTTCACTTCAATCGCCTCTCATAGGCATCAGCCCATGAGAGGGATGAGATTGTGAGCCTCTCCTGGGAATAGCTAAGTGACATAGCTGTCCCCTGTACAGCGCTGCGCTAGATCACAGCGCTGTACAAATAAAAATACCTTTTTTTTGTCTTCTAACAGCCTGCCACCTCCATTTGCGGCTGGCAAGCTGTTGACGCATCCCCGCTGTGCATGACATCAGACTACGCCTCCAGGACCTAACGCTAGGCTGTCCTGGGGGCGCCGCGCTCCCTCCGCCAATCGGCATGAGGCAGTCGGGAGAGGGTTAATGACTAACTGTACAAGATTTCTTTGCAAGCTTTTGAAACTTTAAGTTTCTTCTCAGGGGCGTAACTAGAAGTCCCCGGGCCCCCGTGAAAGAATTTGAGCGCTCCACCCCCCCCGCCCACACCCTGGGGCATGCTCATAGCCGTTTTAGGGGGGCAGGAGGGGTCGCAGCATGAGGGGAGAGCTTGGTAGCACATCGGTGGGCAGGGGGGACAGTCCCCCCCCTCCCTCGCCTCGGGATTTCCCCTCTGCGCTCCCCTCCTGCATATATGTAAGTGTTAGCAGCGGCGGGGCAGCAGCAGCAGCTATAATTACCTCCATTCACCACTGGAGGTCGCCGATCTGCAAGGGCTTCACATTACTTTCACATTACTTCCTGTTTTAACAGGAAGTAATGTGAAGCCCTTGCAGATCGGCAACCTCCGGTGGTGAATGGAGGTAATTATAGCTGCTGCTGCCGCCGCCACTGCCGCCGCTGCTAACACTTACATAAATGCTGGAGGGGAGCGCAGAGGGAAGAACCCGACGTGCTATCAAGCTTTCCCCTCATGCTGCGACCCCTCCTGCCCCCCCCAAAATGACCATGAGCGGGCCCTTCTTCTTCAGTGTTTCTTCTTCAGACATGTTTCAGGACTGGATCAGAACCATACAAAGTTCTGATCCAGTTCTGAAACATTCCTGAAGAAGAAACTTAAAGTTTCAAAAGCTTGCAAAGAAATCTTGTACAGTTAGTCATTAAAGGTATCACCTAAACAACTTTTGTTGTCATGTCTTTGGATTCTCTCCATGACTAATACTGGACCACACGCAACTAAAATCAATTCACAAAGCATATTTCATTAATTATCGCTTCTTAATTATTTCACACCTTCTAAAAACAAATTCCAGCATATTCCAATGAAAGAAGTCACTCAAAATTAGTTGTTCCTGATAAACTTAATTTTGGTATTCATTTTTTTCTGTTTTGGTATTCATTTTTTCATACAGATGATGTTGATAGGTGTAAACAGGTAAGTTAATTTACAAGAAAGGTTTTGTGAAATCAGCCCTAGTGTCTGCTAAAAGCGCCATCAGAGTCAATGCATGTCTGCTAAAAGCACCTTTGAATGTCCTTCAATGTCTATAAAGCGGTAGCCAATGCCAATGGGGGCCTGCTAAAAGCACTTGTAAATGGTAGATATCAAAGTCTCTAGTAATGGTAGCATTAACTCTAGTGTTTTTTAGCACTTACAGTGTGAAAATGTTCTTCACATCAGACACCTTTGCTCTTTCCTAGCTGTATCAGTAGTATAGTAAATATATAAACTTCAAGGTTAACATCAAGTTACCACATCCTCTCAGTTCTTCAACAGTCTGGGATTTTAGTTCTTAAGAGCAAAATGTGCTTATACGTCCATTACAATGTTGGTAGAGCACTCTACTTTTGTGTCTTTCGATATATGTATAAACAAAAGTCACACAAAGTTCACATTTTATCTCCCGACTCGCAAAACACTCATATTCAAGAAGGGCAGCCTCCACCATCAAGGTTTAAAACGCAATAAGTACCTTCAACTTCAAGGGTGGCCCAGCACAAGTCAGCAAATGAGTAGCTTAATCAGAAAAGGTTATAACCTACATAACTATCCCAGTTCCAAACAGTTATAGGTCAACAACATCCCGCCTCAAGCATTCTGCTCAAACATCCCGCCACTGACAGAGTACCGTATTTTTTGGACTATTAGATGCTCCCTGACCATAAGACGCACCTAGGTTTAGTGAACAAAAAACAGTGGAAAAATATATACTAAACCTGGTGCATCCAGGGTGAAGGGCCATCTTGTGGATTACGCCCCCTTAGTACCTCATGCCCCCTTGTGTCCCCCTCTGTCCTACTTGTGTCCCCCTCTGTCCTCCTTATGTCTCCCTCTGTCCTCCTTTGTGTCCCCCTGTGTCCTCCATTTGTCCCCCTGTGTCCTCCTCTGCATGGGCACAGTACAGGGAGTCCCCAACATTGCGGCGGGTTGGAGGTTCATATTGGCAGGCGTTCACAAGTCAGGAACTCCCTGCATTCGGACTATAAGATGCAGTGACTTTTTGGAACAGTGTCTGGGAATTTACCACAGTCAAGCTATTTATTTGCTGTTCATTATGCTATGCTGGACGAGGATGTCATTCCTCTGTGTTATTGGCATGCTTGCATGTGAACTTCATCTTCTGTTTATACATCTATTGAAAGGAACTTTAGAGGAATGGCACTCGATCAGGCAGGCCTTGTGTTTAAGGGAGTTATATGTATTTGTTTATTTATTTATTTTTTTGAGCTCAGCAATGCGATATGTTGCTGCTGATGCTATTTTGGAAATAACTATAGATTTTTTTTGTTTTTGCTATTAACCAATCCCTACCACAGATTTTTTCCCCCTTCAAAACCAGAGCAATTTTCACATCACGCTCCTCCCACTCATTCGCCAATAACTTTATCTTTACTTATCACACTGAAATGATCTATATATTATTTTTTTTTTTGCAGGATCAATTAGGCTTTCTTTGGGCAGTATTTTTTGCCAAGAATTATTTTATTTTATATGCATTTTGCAGGGAAGAAGAAGAAGAAAAAAAAATGGAAAAAAAATCACCATTTCTCAGCTTTCAGCCATTATAGTTTAAAAATAAAATGTGCTATTGTTGATAAAACAGACACATTTTATTTGCCCATTTGTCCCAGTTATTACAACTTTTAAATTGTGTCCTTAGTACAATGTCTGGAAATAATATTTAATTTGGATATAAATATGTATTTTTTCCGTTTAGTATGTTTTTTATACTATAGCAATAATTGCAAGCCTTTATTTACAAAAGTAGCAGTAATATACCCGCATGACATCCCTTAGGTAACTTTTTATGTAGTTTTTTTTAATGATTTAATTTTTTTTAACAAGTGGATTTTGGTAATTATGGGGTAGGGGTGGAAGAAGTTGAAAAAATAATAAAAATGTATTTTATTTTTCCATGTGAAAGTGTACTATCTTGTATTTGGGTGACGTTTTACTTTTTGGCCATAAGATGGTGCTACACTAACTTCGTGTTCTATAAATAAAGACGGAACCAAGTGTTTACATGTGGTGTTTAAGTCGGGATTTTTTTAATCAGAGCTGCCGGAGGCAACCCAGGCACAGTGATCGGGTTTGAGAACAGCTGTTTAACATTTCCCGATCACGGAGGGACAGGATTGCGGTGAATGCGAGCGGGAGAGATGCGACGATCATGAGCAGTGGCGGTAAGTAAACAGAGACACTTATATACACTTCTGTACCTGGGACGCAGATAAGGATGGCAAAAGTAGGGAAGTGGTTAAACTGTGCCATATCAAATCAGTTTTTCTGGTTTGGACGATGAAGGGCTTCCTCAAACCAGGACAACCAATTACAGCTCTGTATGAGGTAACCATGCCTTATCACTGCCAGGACAATTATGTGATGCCACCCATGCTTCTATATATTTTTATGTTCTGCACTAGGACGGATTTCTGAAAAGGCCACAAAGGCCTGGGCCTTGGCTAGTTGGAGCCTCAGGAGGCACCTGGACCTGAAATAGGGGTTACTACATATGAAAGAGAAGCCTGAAAATGGAGAACATCACATGAAAAGGGGAAGTTGATGCTCAAGGGAATGGTACATGAAAAGAAAGGGCTGCAGTGCATGGATGTTACACATGAAACAGGGAACTACAGATGGAATGGGAGGAGCGCTGCCAAACATGAAAGGAGAGCTCTAACATAATTGGCCTAGTGGTGGAAAAAGTATAAATCCGGACTTGCTTCTGCAATGTATGCCTAAACTATGAAACAGTATAAATTAATTCTCCATTGGTCAGGGGGCATTTTCCCTCCCTTGTTACCATATGCACCAAGACTTTTATAGCTGCAATATAAAGAGAAAATATGATCTATAACATGGACCTTATGAACCTTTAGAATACAATCGATACCATATTTGCCTCGCCAGGTGGGATCCGCTGTGTGTGGATTTCTATCACTATCAGTGCACGTGAGAAACATAGTCAACATGAATGGTGCAGCTACTTTTTTTTATATGTACAGTATTTACTTTTTACGGTTTATTAAAGAGTATTTACGTTTTACACATCTTATTGACATATTCTGGCATCTAAAAATGGGAATGCTTCTGTCAAGATCACAGGACTCTTCACTAGACTTGGCCTCCTAAGCAGCTTTGACTTCCAAGGAAGCTTTGGCCAATTATCAGCTTTATTGTCATTGGATAGAAGAAGCTGATGTTGTTTGCCTTAAAGCCTGGTCTACACGTGCCGATGTTTGTTATCAATCAAGCCGCTGATGCTGCTCGATTGATAAGATCCAACAGGTCCGATCTCGCCGCGGCCGATTACCCGCTCGTTCCCCGCGAGCGGACAATAGCGGGAAATCGAGCGGAAGATAAGCGGCGCCGGTGGGGACGAGCGGGTATCGAATTCGACGCACGTGTGGACGAGCGGGGACGCGCCGGGTACATGCGGGATGCGGAAGAGTCGATCCGGCGGCTAATCAAGCTGCCTGATCGCTACGTGTAGACTAGCCTGGTTTAACCTCAATTAGCCGCCAGATTGACTCTTCCGCATACCCACGCGTACCCGCCGCGTCCCCGCTAGTCCGTGCGTGAGTTGGATTCGATACCCGCTCGTCCCCGCCTGTGCCGCTTATCTTCCGCTCAATTCCCTAATCCCCACTATTGTCCGCTCGCGGGGAATCGGCCGCGGCGAGATTGGACCTGTCGGATCTTATCAATCGAGCTGCATCAGCGGCTCGATTGATAAGAAACATCGGCACGTGTAGACCAGGCTTAAGAAAGGCCTGGTAAGTACACAAAGCATCAATATAAATGCTGCCATTAAGAAAGAGAAGGGAAGGTTATACCCAAGCAAGAGTGCTTCATTCTTTGTCATATAAAATACAAGGAGGTATTGCAAAGTTTTAATTACCACCCAGAAGTTATTATGGTATATTGATGACATTTTTTCAGTGTCCTTCATTGGTTCCTGACTACATGAAAAGAAAATCAACTCATTGGCCTCAATTCACTAAGCTTTATCAAACACTTTACCGAATGTTTGATAATTTACCTCATGGGTAAAATCTAATTTTGAATCTACTAAGGCGTTATATATTTATTGAATGTTTTATCGAGAAAACATTCAATAAATCTGTACCACCTTAGTGAATTCAAAATCAGATTTTACCAATGAGGTAAATTATCAAACATTCGGTAAAGTGTTTGATAAAGCTTAGTGAATTGAGGTCATTGTATCCTTTATTTCTTTTACAGAATGTAGCAAAAGTGACTTAAGTGTGAATTTCCTTGCACCTCACAACAGTGTAATAAGATGGGCAATCATTTCCATGAACTGCCATCATCTTATCATTAATTTGCCAGGCCCTATTGCCCTTCTTATTCAATAACTTGCTGTAAGCCGAGGGCCGGATTTACCAATAGGCACTGCAGACACGTGCCTACAGGCGGGCCCATGAATAAGAGGCAGCTTCCTAGGCGCCAAAGTGTCCTGTCCTCTCCTTTCCTTCTCTCCCTCCCTACAGAGTGCGAGCAGAGCGTTAAGCATCAGAAGACTCGCTACATCCAACATGCCAGCGATGACTGCTTCATTCTCTCCCCTGCAGTGCGCCCAGCGTCATCTTCTAGGTAACAGTGGCATCTCCTTACTGTAAAGCCCCTACATGTACTAGCAACGGAGACACCGTTGTTACCTAGGAGATGACGCTGGGCATGCTGCAAGGGAGAGAATGAAGCAGTCATCGCTGGCATGTTGGACGGTGAGTCTTCCAATGCTTAATGCTCCGCTTGCACCCTGCAGGGAGGGAGGGATCTTTAATACTGTTCCGCATAGGGGCTGATGGGGGACACATGATCTGACTATCTATAGGTGCTAATGGGGGCACATCTGATTATCTATAGGGGCTAATGGGGGCAAATCTGACTATAGGGGCTAATGGGGCACATCTGACTATCTATGGGGCTAATGTGGGCACTATCTATGGAGGCTAATGGTGGTACATCTGACTATAGGGGCTAATGAGGGCATATCTGACTATAGGGGCATTAGCCTATCTATAGGGGCACTGCCTATCTATAGGGGCTAATGGGGGCACATCTGACTATAGGGGCTAATGGGGAATATCTGACTATCTATAGGGGCTAATGGGGGCACAACTGACAATCTATATAGGCTACTTGGGGCGCTGACTATAGTGGCTAATAGGGGCACATCTGACTACCTATAGGGGCTAATGGGGGCACATATGACTATAGAAACTAATAGGGGCACATCTGACTACCTATAAGGGCTAATGGGGGCACATCTGACTAAAGGGGTAATGAGGGCTCTGACTATCTATAGGGGTAATGGGGACACATCTGACTATCTATAGGGGCTAATGGGGGCACTGACTATCTAAAGGAGCTAATGAGGGCACATCTGACTATAGGGGCTAATGGGGGCACATTCTTCTAGTCCAGAATTGCATGTCTAGGGACAGCACAGATCAAAAGTTGGGGTCTGCCTATTCATGTGGCTGCAGCTGTTATCCTTGGAGGGCAATGTTTTTCTTTAATTACCGGGAACAAAAGAATCTCCCTTTAACAGACCTCCTCACAGCTAAGTGTGAACTCTGGCAAGCAACAGGACCAAATGGTCCCCGTACATGACAGAGAAAGCCTGAGCACAGCCAACCCAGCAGGAGACTTGACAGAGAGGCACCACTGTAGTCATGTTTAAAATAACTTTATTGGATGATTTTTGCCTTTTTAAGAGATTTATAGTACTTATGATCTATATGAAAATTATACCTCTGACCACTAGTAACGTGACGGTCATTTTCGTCCCTCTTGTACGAGGCTGCAGTACACCCCTGCCCCATTATTCCACTTCTCAGTAACAGAAAATCCTACAATATTCATGTCTGTTATGACTGTGATTCGTAGTCTTTGGGGATTGTGAATTTGCTATTATTATTTTTGTGCGATGAACATGGTCTGAGTTATGTAAATGTTACATATTTTGGACCTTAGATTCCTGCCAAAAATAAAATAACACCCAAACCCCAGCCCAGGCGTTGGCTCTGAGCTCTGTCCTCATAGCAAGTTTAGATAAAAGAACCACAGCAATCTCAGCAAAAAGTTCTCCAGTTACCACCATATAAGTATTGCAAGCAGCAGCATGAGAACCCAGGCTAGCTGCTATTTTAATGGAATTTTATACTGAAACAAAGGAACTTTCTCAGACTTCCACACAAAAGAACATTTTTCCTCCAAACCTTTAAGTAATCATTTTCTTTGGTTTTTCCCTTTTATTTTATCTGGGCTACTGGCTTAAAGACATTTTCTCAGCTGCATACCTGCTTTAAGCAGCGCAGGAAAAATCCTAGCCTTTCTGAAGATTTGCTACCTGAAGTAGTATTGTTCTAGCCAAGGCAGAGTGTTTGACAATTTTCATTCACAGGTTTATAATAGTATGAGTAGGTTCTCTGTCCTTCACAGAGGTGGTGGCAGCCCTGTACCTAAAATATTGTGTAGTAAAATGTTTGTGTCCCTCGCACAAGTGTTTGTGTAGCGCTTAGCCTGCCTGCTGCCTTATACCAGTGGTTTCAGCGCATCGATTGCATCCACGTGGCTGGACAAGGTTGAAATTGGGCCTTGGGTGGTCCAGCCACTAGGGGGCATGTGACAATACTGTATAATGAGTTGTTTTTTCTCAATATCAAGCACATAGGGTCCAAAGAGGACACTGACAAAATGTAATCCATATAATATAATAACTTCTGGGTAATAATTAGAACTTAACAATACCCCCATGTATGCATCTCCACCCCTCCTCTCCCCATAATAAGAAGGAACAAATCCTCTCTTTTCTTTGCTTGTATGTGTGATATGCAGATAAGCGCATAGACCAGCACTCTGTTCATAGAGATACCAGGTACTAGAAAAAAAAAACCTAGAAAAAGATTTTAAAATCCCAAATTCAGGTGTTTTTTTTTTCTTCTATTTACACATTTTTTAGAACATTATTTTTAATAATTTAAATAATGCATAAAAAGTCTTTACACAAAAGCTGTAATTTCTGAAAATTAAAAGGAAAATACCTGCACCGCCACCAACTATCATGTTTTTTTCCTGCAATCTCCAGCTGCCTGCTTAGTACCCCTGCCTGCCCATGTGACCAAAGGAGGAGTGCTTCAGATTGACTGGGAGTGAGCAGGCAGAGTTATTCGCTGTGTAACATGAGATCTATGAATTGGTGAAGCAGACATTTTCATTTTTTTATTTTCAAAAACTAGAACATTTTCCCATATTCCCTCATGTGTATAGAGACGATATTTGATCTGGGACTTTAAAGGATACATCCAAGGAGATTGAAAAATAAAAATCCACTTACCTGGGGCTTCCTCCAGCCCCTGGCAGCCGTCCTGTGCCCTCGCTGCAGCTCCGGTGGCTCCCAGTTACCTCCGGTGCAGATGCCAACCTCGCCAGGTCGGCTTCTTCTGAACTCCAGCGTGAGGCTCACATGGTTGCGCTGACGTCATCCAGGCCATACTGTGCAGGTGCAGTACAGTCCGGAAGATGTCAGC
The DNA here is from genome assembly GCF_040937935.1 of Hyperolius riggenbachi. NCBI lineage: Eukaryota > Metazoa > Chordata > Amphibia > Anura > Hyperoliidae > Hyperolius > Hyperolius riggenbachi. Next base: position 404,265,760 of record NC_090649.1, read on the forward strand.
ACGTCCACGTGAGCCACACGCTGGAGCGCAGAAAAAGCAGACCCGGAAGCCAACCTGGTGAGGTTGGCATCTGCATCGGAGGAGACCAGGAGCCATCGGAGCTGCGGCGAGGGCACAGGATGGCTGCCAGGGGCTGGAGGAAGCCCCAGGTAAATGGATTTTTATTTTTTAATCTCATTGGACGTATCCTTTAATCACTTCAACCTTCAGTGTTGTTTCACCTTATGCATCCAAGCAACGTTCACCTCCCATTCATTCACCAATAACTTTATCACTACTTATCACGATTAAATGATCTATATCTTGTTTTTTTCGCCACCAAATAGGCTTTCTCTGGGTGGTACATTTTGATAAGAATTATTTTTTTCTAAATCCATTTTAACAGGAAGATTAAGAAAGAAATGGAAAAAATGCATTATTTCTCAGTTTTTGGCCATTATAGCTTTACATTAATACATGCTACTGTAATTAAAACCCATGTATTTTATTTGCCATGTGTCCCGGTTATTACACAGTTTAAATGATGTCCCTATCACAATTTATGGTGCCGATATTTTATTTGGAAATAAAGGTGCATTTTTTTCAATTTGCGTCCATCACTATTTACAAGCCTATAATTTAAAAAAATTTGACTTGAATAAAACTTTTGACATGCATATTTAAAAAGTTCAGACCCTTAGGTAACTATTTATGTTGTTGTTTTTTTATTGTAATCTTTTTTTTTCATAAAAAAATGTATTTGGGTCATTTTTGGTGTGGGAAGTACACAGCTAATTTTTAAATGTAATACAATGTATTTATTTATTAAAAAATACATGTGGGTGTAGTTTACTATTTGGCCACAAGATGGCCACAGTTAAAAAAAAAGTCCTGGAAGCACATGATAGTTCCAGGAACCAGAAAGAGGACGGGGAAATTTTTTTGCAGAAAGACAGCGGTCTCTGATAAGAGACTGTTGGTTTTTCTGTGAGGGACTTAGGTCGATGAATGGGAATTATATTCCCATTCATTGATTGGGGCTAACGGCGGGCGGCGGGAGCGTGCGTGAGAGCGTGCACCGCACAATGATAGCAGCACAGCCTATCTGGACGAACATATTCATCCAGATGGGCTTAAGTGGATAAAACTAACGTATTTTATTTGCCCATTTGTCCCGGCTATTACACCATTTAAATTATGTCCCTATAACAATGTATGGCATCAATATTTTATTTGTAAATAAGGGTGCATTTTTTTAATTTGCGTCCATCACTATTTACAAGCATATAATTAAAAAAAAATTATAGTAATATACTCTCTTGACATGCATACTAAAAAAGTTCAGACCCTTAGGTAACTATTTATGTTTTTTTTTTATTGTAATTGTTTTATTTTTTTTATTAAAAATGTTATTTGGGGTTTTTTTTGGAGTGGGGAGGTAAACAGATACTTTTAAATGTAATTGATTGTGTATATTTAAAAAAATATATATATGTAGATGTAGTTTTACTATTTGGCCACAAGATAGCTACAGTGATTTTTTTGTTATTCATCCTGTAAGCGTGATGACGTGACACTTAGAAAAATTGCGGCTTTTCAGAGAAGCCATCGGTTTTTCATACGGAGACACTGATCACTGAATGGGAACTGTGTTCCCATTCATTGATCTCCGGGACAGCAGAAGGTGGCAGGAGCGTGCGTGGGAGCATACAGGGCCAGCGGCAGTTAGTGTAACATATCTGGACAGATATAGCCATCCAGATAGACTGAAGTGGTTAAAAAGAACATTGTATGACTCATAAAGAGGAACAGACATCATCTTCTTACCTTATTAAGTCGTTCAAGATTTTCTTTAAGAAGCTGCTGATACTCACATTCATTTTTATATCTGTAAAATAGAATTTACAAAGAGTGCCAGGATAAACTCTGAACAGCAAGTTGGTCAGAAAGAAAGAGATGGATAATGCCATCTGCTTTTCAGCACTGTAACACCCTATAAAACCTTTAAAGTGACACTGAAGCAAAAAAAAAAATATGATATAATGTATTGTATGTGTAGCACGGATAATTAATCAGAATCAGAATCAGAATCAGAATCAGAATCAAATTTATTCGCCAAGCACGACTGGGTCATGCCCGGAATTGGGTTTGGCACCTTACACTTGCTCAAAGTAAACACAGGAAGTACAAAAAGACAAACATGCAGAGACAAAAAGTGCAGAACAGTCCATACTATATACAAAAACAGGGGTGCAAAATGGGCAATAGAATACAGTAAAGTGATCAGTGTCAGTGTCCAGATTCAGCATAGAGTTATGTTCGCTAGTTCAGTCAAGTGAGTTCAGGAGGTTGACAGCAGAGGGGAAAAAGGAGTTACTGTGCCTCGAAGTTTTTGCGTAGATGGCTCGGTACCTGCGGCCTGACGGTAGACGGATGAAAAAGCGGTGACCAGGGTGTGAGGGGTCACCGGCAATCTTCAGTGCTCTGGAGCGTAGCCTGGAGATATGTAGGCAGTCGAGTGAGGGGAGTGGTCTCCCAATGATCCTTTCCGCCGATCTAATGATCCTCTGAAGTTTGTATCTATCCCTGTTGGACGATCCAGCGTACCATACAAGGATCGAAGAGCAGAGGACGGACTCTATGGTGGCAGTGTAGAAGTTCATCAGCAATTCCTGGGCCATGCCGAACTTCTTCAGTTGTCGGAGGAAGAACAGCCTCTGCTGGGCTTTCCTCTGAGTTAAGGTGGTGTTTTCCTTCCAGGTCAGGTCATTTGAGATGGTGGTGCCCAGGAGGCGAACGCTGGCCACTCGCTCAGCTTCAAAGCCATCAATGTGGATTGGTGGGGGGGCAGGAGCATGCCTCCTGAAGTCTACTATCACCTCAACAGTTTTGGCTGTGTTAAGGACCAGTCTGTTATCCCTGCACCACTGGCATATTCTGTCGACCTCCCGGCGGTAGTCCTGTTCGTCGTTGTTGGTCACCAGGCCAACGATGGTGGTGTCATCCGCAAATTTGATGACCTTGACAGAGTTTTCCCTGGATCTACAGTTGTTTGTGTAGAGGGAGAATAGGATCGGTGATAAGACACAGCCTTGTGGGGCCCCCGTGTTTGTTACCCTTGGTTGAGAGATGACATCCCCTAGCTTCACGACTTGAGACCTGTTGGTCAGGAAGTCGGTGATCCACAGGCGAAGGGTGGGATGGACATTTAGCTCTTCCAGATTGCTCTGCAGTATGCGGGGGCAGATGGTGTTAAAAGCCGAGCTAAAGTCTAGTAGAAGGATCCTGGCATACGTGTTAGATTTGTCCAAGTGATCGTTTACAAGCTCTAAACAGATGTTGATAGCATCATCAGTGGGTCTGTTTGCTCTATATGCAAACTGGAATGGGTCTAGTAGGGGGGTGGCGTCGAGCTTAATGTGGGACAGAACTGCTCTTTCAAAGGTTTTCATGATGTTGGAGGTGAGGGCCCTATTAGTAGCAAAGAAAAGAGTCTCATACTTTTACTTTCAGTTACATAGCTTTTTTTTGGTAAAATTGCATCATTCCCTAAATGTTGTAGTTTACAAACTACGCTCTGTATTTTCAACTATGAAGCAGAGCAGAGCGAATGAATTGTATGTGTAGGACAACTAAGAAATAGAACATTGGTAGCAAAGAAAATAGTCTCATATTGTTTTCCAGTACAGGAAGAGTTAAGAAACTACAGTTGTTATTTTTGCAAAAGAACTTCTCTGAGACAATCCTGTTTTCTGGAGCACTTAAACATGCATGAAACAGTCAGAGACAGATTAAGATAAGGTTTTACAGCAGGAAGGTTCAAAGGCTCATTAGCTCTGCTCTGTTTTATAGTTTAAAATACAGAGTGTGGTTTGTAAACTGCAAATATTAACAGAATAATGCAATGTTATAAAAAATAGCATATACCATGGGCCCTTTGAAGTTCTGCCAGTTGTGGGCAGGATGGCAACTTTCATGGGGATGGGGGGCATAGGTAACCCATCACACACCCCCAGCTCCCCAACAGCATACAGTTTTAACAACCTCTCCATTTTTGTTTTTTTGTGCTCAGTTGCATTTAAAGTGTACCAGAGACCAGCTAATTAAAGATTTTTTTACTTACAAGGGGCTTCCTCCAGCCCCATAAGCACCGCTGAGTCCCTCACCGTCCTCCCGAGTGCCTCCATTAAGCTGAAATCTGCTCCAATATTTGGCTGAGTGACATCAGCAGGGGCCTTCTGGGCAAGCGCAGAAGACGCCGGCCGATGTCACTCAGTCAGACTGGGCCCGACTGAGCAGAATACCGGAGTTGATTGCGGCTTAATCAAGGACTGCGGGAGGGCGGCGAGGCATCCCTGCTTATGGGGCTGGAGGAAGCCCAGGGTAAGTAAAAAATAAATATTATTCTCATCTCTGGGTCACTTTAAGGTACATGCATACATACGATAATTGCCGACCAAAATGGTGAATAAAGACTGTTTAAGCTGAGGATTGATTGTGTGTACAGAGGCCACGTAATCGATGCTGCTTGGGTGTCAGGTTGTTAAGGATCTGTCCTACCAAATCCTTTTTTCCACTGCCCCCACCACAGGAACCAGTTGCACCGTGTCCCAATCGTTGTCCCTGCACCCCTTAATAGCAACAGTACACATTACTAGCCTAAAGGCTACCAATGCTCATATTTTGTGACATTTGAACTGTTATCATCATAAGGATAAAAGGAAAAATTAATCAAAATAATTAATGATGTTACCCTGAACCTACTGTGTGTATAAGATAATAACCTTTCAGTAAGATTTTTTTTCTGTATGTGTAAGCAGATTTCACTATAAACAATAGCAAGCTGCATCCTGGTTTGTATTTTTACTACACTGCACAGGAACATTAATAACACAACTGGCAACATCTCTAATAGGCTTTGCAAAGCTCACAAGAATTGTATTAAACATTTATGTGAAGATAGAGAAAAATATCTATATTTCTCCTCCTGTTTTATGTATAGATTTGGGTAACAATTTACTAAAGTGGATAGGCACTGAAGAACAATGAATTTAAATTATGCCCAGGCACATACACTTATATGTGTTACGGCCAGAACCCGTAGTGTGGCCACTTCTAGTTCTGGCCGGCCACTTCGGGTTCTGGCCGGTCAATGTGCGAAGTGGCCGCAGCGCAGCTGCCAATGTTAGAAATGGAATGTTACGCCGTCTCGCTGCGGCCAAATTGTTGACAACTTGCATAATTTAATGAAATATAGCCGGCGGCAATGTAATAGATGAAGCCGCCGGCTTTCGCACTGCCTCTCTCCTCCCCCGCCTCCCTCCTCTCCCCGCCTCCTATACAATATACGTAGCAGCCGGGGACATGCAGCCGGAGAGTCGTTCGTCGCAGCAGGGGCAGCAGAGCGGGGAGGCTGCAGACATTGCTTCTGCCAGCACCTGCTCTGCAGGAACGGCAGGATTCCCCTGCCGCGACGAACGACTCTCGGGACACGTGTGTCCCCGCCGGCTGCTACTTATTGTATGGGAGGCGGGGGGGGGGGGAGGCTAGGGCGATCGGGGAGAGGAGAGAGGCAGTGCGAAAGCCGGCGGCTTCATCTATTACATTGCCGCCGGCTATATTTCATTAAATTAAGCAACTTGTCATCAATTTGGCCGCAGCGAGACGGCGTAACATTCCATTTCTAACATTGGCCGCTGCGCTGCGGCCACTTCGCACATTGGCCGGCCAGAGCCCGAAGTGGCCGGCCAGAACTAGAAGTGTGTCAGCACACCAATAGTTCCATAGTACACGCTCTTTTATTGAGCCATGCGTTCCCACAAGAGGAAAAAGCCGACAATTGTTTCGGGGCCACACAGGGTCCCCCTTCTTCAAGGCGCGTGGTTACAAAATGCATACAAGTTCAACACACATTATATAATAACATAATCCCTACTCACCCCACCCACAGTGAATTCAATCAGTGATGTCATCTCCATTTGTTTACATAACAAACATGCCCCAATGTTCATCCTCTTGTACGATCTAGGTACTTATCTAAATGATAATGCTAATCAGTGCGCTCAGCGCTACTGTACCTATTATTCGTTACCTGTCAGAAGATCCACCAGTCACATCCTGTGTTAAATGTATGGATAATTGTCCCAGTGATTTGAATGTCGGTGGTGATAGTCAGCCGTTGGCTACAGCTGTAATAGGTTTATCCGCCGCTGTCAGCGCCGTGCAGCGGCGCTATTACAGCTGTAGCCAACGGCTGACTATCACCACCGACATTCAAATCACTGGGACAATTATCCATACATTTAACACAGGATGTGACTGGTGGATCTTCTGACAGGTAACGAATAATAGGTACAGTAGCGCTGAGCGCACTGATTAGCATTATCATTTAGATAAGTACCTAGATCGTACAAGAGGATGAACATTGGGGCATGTTTGTTATGTAAACAAATGGAGATGACATCACTGATTGAATTCACTGTGGGTGGGGTGAGTAGGGATTATGTTATTATATAATGTGTGTTGAACTTGTATGCATTTTGTAACCACGCGCCTTGAAGAAGGGGGACCCTGTGTGGCCCCGAAACAATTGTCGGCTTTTTCCTCTTGTGGGAACGCATGGCTCAATAAAAGAGCGTGTACTATGGAACTATTGGTGTGCTGACACATTTGTCTAATGTCTTATCTGGAGATACAGATGCCTATATCTCAGTGTCAAGCACCCAACCGATTTAATTGATGGTGTGCCCTTCATAACCCAGTGAACAGAACTAGAAGTGGCCACACTTCGGGTTCTGGCCGTAACACATATAAGTGTATGTGCCTGGGCATAATTTAAATTCATTGTTCTTCAGTTACTAGGCAGCAAAAATTCTCATCATGTTGCATCTTGCAGTCATGATCTCGCTCATATGTGACTAAGTGCAATAGCTGAGAGCTAGCAAGTGCCCAGCCTAGTGCATAGGAGCAGGTGACAGATGTACTTGGCACTTTGCTGCCCAGTAACTTTGGTGCAGGGTGAGATGAATGACGGCTCACCCTGCTGCCAGTGAAATTCCGGGTGGAGTTAATTACTATTCCTCTTCCACGTCACATCAATTCAGTGGGAGAAGTAATTTGGGGTCTGGCAATTGTCGGATCCCCAAATTACCCGAGCGTGGGTCGCGTACTATAACATAGCTGCTATAGCGACACCAAACTCAGGCACTGCGCAGCACGCAGTATGCGCTAAGAAGGCCTGCCTCGGCTGACAGGAGGTAAATTCACTGCTTTCAGCCCTCCGTGTGAAAGAAGTCCTTCTCACTCGTTCCATTTATGCAAGCAGCATACAGTTCAAAAATAACTTTGATGGTAAGTTGCTTTAGCACTTTTTCAAGCACTGTACTGCGATCGCTCCAGAATCGTGGCAGAAATGCTGCAGATACCGGGTTTTGCAATTGCCGCTAATTGCAAAACATCCACGATCAACGCCAATCGCGGCAGTGAGATCACTGCCATAGGATAGAATAGCACTAGTGCTTTAAAAAGCGCTAGCGCTTTGGCGATTAGCGGGAATCGCCCACTAATCACCTTAGTGTGAATGGGCCTTTAGCAGATATTTTTGCATCAGAATTCAGGGGGACTATTTCTTGCTCATCACAGTTAGGATTTTCCTCAAAAATAGCTTTTTTGCCAAAAATACAAAAGTGCGCTATACAGTTGTTGTTTTTTAAAATGTGCATTGTATATATTCATAATATATACAAGGGGTTGTAATTTAAGAGAAATAAAGTGATGTGGTATGCAGAGTTACACCCCTTTCACACAATTAAGCCTGGATGTGTCTGTGTAAACAGCTAATGGACCTTTACTTAAATAGACAGGTATATATGTTTTGTAAAAGTGCACTCCTATCACCACTACATACACAAAAAAGGCCAAAAAGTCATAGGGCTTGATTCACAAAGCCGTGCAAACTGTTTAGCACGGGTGTGCTAAACAGTTAGCACGTGAAGTGCCGTTCGCGGACTTTTGGTAGCGCAAAATTCCGCGATTCGCGCGATCGTGGACTTTTGCACGCGCAATTTGCCGCGATTCGCGCAAATTGCGGCACTTTGCACGCAAAAGTCCGCGAACGGCACTTCACGTGCTAACTGTTTAGCACACCCATGCTAAACAGTTTGCACGGCTTTGTGAATCAAGCCCAATAGTGTGAAAGACTGCTGTGAATATGTAAAAATGTGTTATTTTTAGTGTGCAAATTCCATATGCCTTAAGTAAGTGAAGTATGGTCCGGTGTTAGTCGAGGAGCAGAAATGCAGACATCAAATGCCTGTGTTATGCTTTCATAGTGCTTACATACGTTATTAATATTTATTTTTGTAACATTTATGGTAGATCAATCAGCAAGGGCTTTTGTGACTTAATCTAAAGCATTTTAACTGATAATCAGTAAGTAATGCTCTTCGCTGCAGCTGATTGTATAAAGGCCAAATAATATTACTTTTAATGTTGAATTATTCATTAAATCTGTTAGATGATCCCTTTCCTCATGTGGGGCATTACAAAGTTGTAAACACAAATATAGCATATAAAGAAAAAATTCATTTTTGCAAAACAGTAAAAACAAAGAAATAAAAAAAAGCAAATGTAAAATGTGTGTAGTTCATGAATAAGGCTAAGAAGATCTGATAGTATTAGCTTAATTTTACCTATCATGGTAAAGCCATCAAGTAAATCAATAATTACACGTTTTCATAAAAACACGTTTCAACATAATGTTATTTGCTTTATCATTTAATGTGCCCATTTCTTGCTACAAGAAAGTAGAAAGTATTCAACAAAGATACTGGTCAGTCAGTATTTTAAAATAAATCAAGTCTACATTTCCATTATATTATTTTTTTGATTTAAAAATTAATTTTGTCCAAAAATATGATAATTAACCTTTAGCTTGCCTTGCTAACTATACTTACATGTGTACTGAGGAAATGAGTAATGTAAATGAGTTTGTTGCTGCAACAGGAAAATAAGATAAAATGACTCACTTGGTTTTGAATTCATCGACCATCCTCTGGGCATCTTTGTACTCTCTCTCCAGTTTTGACCGATCGGAAGCCAGTTCTCGGAGTCTCTGCCGATTCAGATCAATCTGTTCAGCGAAGGCTTCTTCTAAGCCAGAGATCTCATCCATTCTTTGAAAGGTCTCCAGCTGCTTCCTAAAGATGGCATTTCTTTGTTCTAGAACTCTGGCTCTATTTATGTAATTGGCAAACCTTTCATTGAGTTCCTGCAGGTGTTCCAGGCCTTGCGCCTGAGACAACCCGAGGTTGCTAAAATCGACAAGACTTTGCTCATCGAAGCCATCAGACCTCTCGTATTTCTCTTTGCGCACCTCCCGTAAGTAGCTCGTTTTGTACATCATGCTGTTGCTTCTCTCTGGGGAACCTTCCTCTCCCCAGGACAAACTAATGTGAACAACTTTCTGATAGACAAAAAAAGGAAGACTGTCCTGTCCCCTCTCTCTCGTGTGCTGAATGCCATCTGCGATTACAAAATGCAACGGAGCTCAAAGCAATGGGCCACAGAGTTCTGCTGCATTCCAGTGTCTGTCAGCATTTATTTTGTTCCAGGCAAAGCAATTGTTTCTTTTCTCTTTTTTTACAACACAGACAGGCTTAGATTAACAAACAAACACCGCTAACAAAGGTAAGGCAAACAGAGGATTCCATTACAATTAACAAAAGCATTTGCAATCAGACTACAGTAACAAGCTTGTCATCTTCCCATTTCCAAAATGTGAAAATATAAATGCCAAACTCATTTTGAAAATGTTGAGGTGTACTTTTTGATCAAAACAAGCAACCTTCCTGGGCTCCATCCCACATCTCCTACCGCAAGCATTTGAAAATGTGTTTTAACCCTCCTGGCGGTCTAATGAATTCCGCCAGGAGGCAGCGCAGCAGTTTATTTTTTTTAAATCATGTAGCGAGCCCAGGGCTCGCTACATGATAGCCCCCCGCCTGCTTCGATCGCCTTCGGCGATCTCCGATCAGGAAATCCCGTTCAAAGAACGGGATTTCCTGAAGGGCTTCCCCCGTCGCCATGGCGACGGGGCGGGATGATGTCACCGACGTCAGCGACGTCGTGACGTCATTGGGAGTCTCGATCCACCCCTCAGTGCTGCCTGGCACTGATTGGCCAGGCAGCGCACGGGGCCTGGGGGGGGGGGCGCGCGGCCCGACGGATAGCGGCGATCGAGCGCGGGGCGGCGGCAATCGGTGTGCTGATGCAGCTAGCAAAGTGCTAGCTGCGTGCAGCAAAAAAAATGAAGCAAATCGCCGGCCCAGTAGGGCCTGAGAAAACCTCCTGCGTGGCTTACCCCGGGGTTACCACCAGGAAGGTTAACGTGAACCCGAGGTGAAAATAAACTGATGAGATAAACAATTGTATTTATCCTCCTACTCCTAAAAATAACTTTTTTAGAAATCCCAAGGTTTTATTTTATATTTAAATATTTACAAAGTAGATTGAATGTTTTGTTGCCTCTGCTCAGTGGCAGTCTATTAAGTTTCCTAGAGTTAGAAAAAGGTCAATAGTTCATGTATTTTATCTCCCCCTGCCCTCAGACATTGTATTCTGCTAGGAAAACTTGTATGGCTGTAATTAGCCTATCAGTGATGTTACTATATTCTGGACAAGGCATAAAAAAAAACAGAAGCTGTCACTTCCATGCCCAAATATTAACTCTTTCAGGCACCAAAATAAAACAAGTAAAACACCCTGGTTACTAATATGTTTTGTACTGTACATACATATGTTTATCTCTTCATGTCACATGTCCCCTCGAGCACACTTTAAAGGCTCTGAGCTAATATGAAATGAAAGGTGCTGTGGTTGTAAATACATAGTCTGTTCACACAGCAGTGCTGTGCTGCAAAACTGGCACCTAGTTGGTACTGCAATAAACCTACAACTGCGACAGTATGATGCTACTAAAAAAAAAAAATCAGCTATTTAACTGAAAATAAAAATATGCACCTAATGTTCTCATTATTATCCGTACTACACATACAATGTATTATAAGTTTGTTCTGTTTTTTGCTTTGGGTTTGCCTTAAAGTGAACCCGAAGTGGAAAAAAAAAAATGTATTCTATGTGTAGTAAAGTAGTAATCTATAGAACATTAGTAATATGGAAATTTGTATTTTATTTTTTTTTCAGTTTAATGGCTTAATTTTTAAGTTTGCATCAGACTGTCACAGTTGCTGTTTACACACTCTGCTAAACACTCTGCCTTGTTAAAGGACAACTGTAACCTTTTAAAACAAGACAAGTTAGAAACTCACCTAAGAGAAGGGAAGGCTCTGGATCCCTTAGATTAATCCTGTTCCTCTCCGCATCCCCTCGTTCCACCGCCAGGCCCCATACAAATCTCCCACCAGCTGCATCTTTGGGTCTGCTCAGATGTACGTGGGTCTCAGAAGATGAGTACCTGTCTTTCTCCTATCAGATGAATTTACTCATTTTTGTCCGAAGTGAAAAAAAAAGCACCACTCGTGGAACTCTATTAAAGGGTTCTTGTGACCTTGACAAATATAATACAGTATTTTGTCTGCTGATGATTATAGTCTAAACCCCTGACTACCTGAAGCACTTTAACCACTTCCCGATCACCTAACGCAGAATGGCGGCGGGTCCGCGGCTCAGTTGTTCCTCCATAACGCATATATGTGTCATCTTGCGAGGAATGAGATTTGACGGGAGCTCGCACAAGTGCGAGCTCTCATCACTGTGCACAGCGGGACCCAGCCATCAGCCTGCCAGCAATTAAGTAATTATTTATATTAGTATTTATATATCGCTTACATCTTACACAGCGCTGTACAGAGTATAGTCTTGTCACTTAACTATCCCTCACAATCTAATCCCTACCATAGGCTATGCCTGTGTAGGTATAATGTACTGCATGTATCTTAGTCTAGGGCCAATAGAGAGGCAAGCCAATTAACTTATCTTTGTGGTTGTTGTTTTTTTTTTTTTTACAAAATATCCTTTTCTGATTAATATAATAAAAACCAAAAATAGCAGCAGCAATCAAATACCACCAAAAGAAAGCTCTATTTGTTAGACGAAGGGGATGTAAAATTAATTTGGGTGCTAAGTTGTATGACCGAACAATAAACAGTTAATGTTGTGAAGTGCTGAATTGTAAAAAATGGCCTGGTCACAACTCACAAGGGGGTATAAACATCTGGTCCTCAAGAGGTTAAACAGAAATAACAAAAGGCCAAGTAAAGCGGTAGTATCATTAATACAGTAGTCAGATTATTTATTTTGAAACAAGCCAAATTCCTCGCTTGGTGGAAAAGGACTTGTCTGGAATTTGTAGACTGGCTTTAGGTCGTTTGCTTTGAAATTGCCAGCTAGTCTAATGAATCTTTCTTCATGTTCCTCAGCTGATACATGTCTGTCACTTTTTGAACAGGTTCTCTCTTATGTACCATAAAGAAATATTGTTTCAGGCTTTGGACCTCTCACAGAGTGAAGCTTAATGTGTCTAAGTTTCCATCTGTGTTGTTTTATGATCCCACTGACGTACTGTCATATGAAGTATATATTTCCCAATCCCATACAAATCAATAACATCATTGTGTAATGAATATAAATTCATGAGCGTATGATGTCTCCTTTGATATGTACACTACTGCTCCTACTATCCTCCTCCTCCTAAAAATGACCTTTTTTTAGATATCCCACAGTTTTATTTCATATTTATATCTACTTTTAAAGTTTTTACAGTTTTGTTGTCTTTGCTCAATGACACATTCATTGAAGTATGCCAGAGCTAAAATCTATGAACTATTGACCCTTTTATCTCTTTTCTGCTCTCAGAAGCTATTTTCTGCTAGGAATGTGTTTTATGGTCGTAATTCTTTATAAGTGAGGATTATGCTATTACCCGACCCAGACAGAGCCGGGAATTGCTTACCTAATGTTTAACTCTTTCAAGCAGAGAAAGAAAAAAAAAGGAACACAGCATAGTTATTTGTGTGCTTGGTACTGAACATACACATGTCTATCTCATCATGCCCCATGTCACCTCGTGTATCATTTAATGCATATTAATGGTGCTGAGGCCTAAGCACAGTGAGAGTTGGAAGCCAGAATAGCATTTATTATTTATTGCAACCAATTACATCAGTGTTTCTCAACCTGGGGGCCGCAGACAAAAATCGTTCCCAGGAGAGAAGGGTCAGGCAAGGCAGGCAGTGTCAGGGGCATGGGCACAGTAACTTAGCCCCGTTCCCGTGTGGACTCCTCTCACCGGGCTCTCCTCCTGTTGCCGCCTCGGTTACCTGGCAGCCTCTCATGACATCAGAGTTGCTGCCAGAAGTAACCATAGTGGGAAGACGCGGCGAGAGGAGGAGAGCCCAGCAAGAGGAGTCTGCGATGGAACGGGACTATGTAAGATTATACTGGGGCACTACCTGGCTATCTATACTGGAGCACCTATAGCTCGCTAACTACACTGGGGCATCACCTGTACTTGGCTATCTATTATGGGGCACCACCTGTACCTGGCTAATCTATTCTGGGACACTACCTTCACCTGGCTAATCTTTTCTGGGGCACCACCTGCACCTGGCTAATCTATTCTGTGGCACCACCTGCACCTGGCTAATCTATTCTGGGGCACCACCTGCACCTGGCTATTCTATTCTGGGGCACCACCTGCACCTGGCTAATCTATTCTGGGGCACCACCTGCACCTGGCTAATCTATTCTGGGGCACCACCTGCACCTGGCTAATCTATTCTGGGGCACCACCTGCATCTGGCTAATCTATTCTGGGATGACCTGCACCTGGCTAATCTATTCTGGGGCACCACCTGCACCTGGCTATCTATTCTGGTGCACCACCTTCACCTGGCTAATCTATTCTGGGACGCCACCTGTACCTGGCTATTATTCTGGGGTACCTATAGCTTGCTACCTATTCTGGGGCATTACTTGTACTTGGCTATCTATATTGGAGAACCTATAGCTCTCTGCCTACACTATGGCATCTGTACCTGGCTACCGATACTGGGGCACATATAGCTCGCTACGTAAACTGGGGGCACCTGTACCTTGCCAACCTATACTGTGGACACCTATGGCTGGATATCTATACTGGGGGCACCTATGCCTTGCTAGCTATTCTGGGGAACCTATACCTGGATACCTATATGGGGGGCACCTAGACCTAGCTAGGAAAGGGGGTCAAGAGGTGACACAGGGGGACCTAGAGGGGGACAAAAGAGGCACAGGTGTAACATAGGGGGAAAACACAGGCACAAGGGGAACAGAGGTGACACAGAGGGGGTCAAAAGAGGCACAGGGAGAACAGAAATAATACGGGGAGATGAGGTGACACAGAGGGAGACAAATAAGGCACAAACTGAGGTGACACAGAGGGGGACAAAAGAGGCATAGGGAGAACAGAGGGGGACAAAAGAGAATGGATTCGGGTTAAAAATGGACGTGGTCCTTATCTCATTTGTTAACCAGGGACTACCTGTACTTCGCTAGTATTTGGATGCACCCACATCATGTAAAGGTCACGCCCACTTTTTCTCACAAAGGGGTACACGTGCTAAAAAGGTTGAGAACCACTGAATTACATCATGGCTGACTTTTTTCAAGTTTTTTATAAGAAAAGAAATGGTAGCTCCTTTCTGAATGATGTGGATAACAAGCAGGTTAGCATGAGGCTGGGGTAAAAACAGAAAAGTCATTTTTAATCAAAATGAAATTCTAAGAGACTTGCATAACACCAATTTATGTTTAGTTGTACAACTCTACTGGTTCAATCAAATCTTGATCAGACTTTTTGTAAAACATACGTAATTAAGATCAAGTGGACAAGGTATCGGTTACTGCCATTTGATTTTTTATTAGGAAGCATTCTACTTGGCTGTTATCAACCAGTGTATAGCTAGCATTTTAGAAGAAATCCTGGAAAATTTAGGAAAATTAGAGTATATTTATTATTTTTACCTCTTTATGTTATGGGTTTGAAAGACCTGACAGAGGGGGAATCCCCCCAAATGCTTGTGATACTAAAAACGTGCACGTCTTATCAGTTCCAGTGATCTGCGAAGAGACTTCAACAAGACGCTTCATCTTCCTTAGCTAAACAAATAAAAATTATTCTTAAATATGGTACATCCAGGGCCGGTTCTCTCATGAAGCAAGGTGAAACATTTGCATCAGGCGCAAAGATTACAGGGGCAGCAAGTTTGTACTGTGTATTTACACTAACAGCATGCAGAGTAAGAGGAGAAGCGAGAGGAGAGCAAGGTGAAGAGGTCATCATTGGGGAAAAGCAGCTTGTTGTGCTGTGTGAGGGGTCTGACAGTAAATGAGGAGGGGGAGGCAGGACAGCAGCAGTACTTCATTTGACTTGCACAGGCTAATTATCTAACTGCAAGCCTGAGTATGCCGGGAGCTATGAGCGAGAACTGTGTCTGTATGAGCAAAATAGCAGGAGGACTAGCGGGCAAGCTTGTGTGCAGTACAAGTGGCATGATCCAGCAACGCGGGGGCCATTTAAGTGGTGGGGGCTGTGGGGCAAATGCCCCCTTTGCCTCAATGGCAGCGCCGGCCCTGCACATACACGCTCCTGGCACTGATAAATGGCACAGTGGCGTAGAAGATAGCACTCTCGCCATTAAAATAGATGTCCTATGACACACACACACACATACACACACAGACACACTAACCAAAGCTGGATGACTAGGTTAGATAGAGCACTGCCTTAGAAAAAGTTGATCTATAAGCACAGAAAATCCCTGCCAAAATACCATTCAATTTGGGCTAAATGTGTGTAGAGGTGAGCCTCCCTGCCCGCTCGGTTTCTCTTTTGTTAATTACTGTGATGATCATCTTTAAGATCTTCTTGTATACTGCTATACATGCACATCTAAACAACATCTGCAAATGTCTATTCCAGTTGGTGATTGCACTGCATAATATGATGTTTTTGCATTACTGCATATACTATACATTATGTACTTATCCTCTAGATATAACTGGCATTATCTGACTAATGGTGGCCATACATGGTACTCTTTTTTTTCATCCAATCTTACCATTTCTATGTAGTATAAAGGTAAATTAAGTGAAATATACTGAAAGGATAATTTAGGCAATTCCTTATATTACATAGAAATTGTAAGATTGGATGAAAAAAATAAATGTACCATGTATGGGCAACATTAGATTTGTCATCACTTGCATATTCTTTTTTATTGCTGTGAAGTGTGAACACTCTGTCGTTGGCATTTGACAATGTTGTAGTTGGATAAATATGCTCAATAAAGATTGTTTTGGCTATAAAAAAACAAGAAAAAAAAAAGATAGCACTCTTTCCTTGCACTTGCAGCCAGCGATAGGTCCCTCGTTTGAATCCCAGCAAGGGCACTATCTGCACAGAGTTTGTATGTTGCCAGCATGGGTAACCTGCTGCGAATGATATCAGCGCTGTAGAAATACTAAATAATATACTGACCCATTGGTCATATTTCTGGAGCACCCCCCTGCTCACCCTTGGAGATAACTATTTGCCTTTTTTCCCTGTTGCTTTGCTATTAACAGGATCATGCTTCATTGCCTCTTGGAGCTTACTTATATAAGTCTGAAAGAAATAATTAGCTTCCAACTGACTGAAATAATATTTACAATTTTGATTTTTTTTCCTTCTATGTTCCAGAGTGTTTTCAGCTTTGTTGGTATAAAATTATAGCAGACATAACCCTCTCCAATCAATTGTGCTTCCTTGTATAACGTTATGCTCTCTTTTGGCTTGACTCACACAGTATTTATCCAGGACTATCAGAGCTGGTTTTATTCCATTTTTTCTTACAGATACCTATACTATTTTTTATTTTATTTTATTTTTTTAGGGATGGATGATGAAACTCAAAGTAAGCCTGTGACAAAAAAGGCAAAAGCGAACACAGGAAAAAATAAATCAATAAATTGCAAAGTAAGAAGTTGAAAATTAGAAGAGAGATCAAGAAATGATTGATATTCGCCAAGTAATTTGTTCATATTGTTTGATCCATTACCAGCCTGGACATAATCATCTTTACTACTGGCATACATGAAAAAACAAACAAACAGAGCCAACTGTCATAATCTGTAACCACACCCTCTAACAATGCGATAGGCTAAAAGGTTGTTGTTGTTTTTTTTTCAAATATGCATTTGCACTGATGAAGATACTGGTGGCTTGGCAGTTGGAAAAAGCTGTTATTTCCCACAATGCAACAAGGTTCGCAGACAGGAAACTGATATCACACTGTGGGAGGGGTTTCACCACAATATTAGCCATACAGACCCCTCTGATGATCTGTTCAAGAAAAGGTAAAAAAAAAAATTCTCGTGGGAAAAGGGGGTATCAGCTACTTATTGGGATGAAGTTCAAGCTTTGGTTACAGGGAAGATCCAGAGGCTTCTCCTTATCTCCTATCCTCCTGCATCCCACCCCAGCTCACTGGAACCCCCTTCTTCTTCTATTGAAGCCAGGAAGATGAGCATGAAACTGGCATTGCTTTAAAGGAAATAAATATAGCAGCCTCCATATGTCTCTTACTTCAGTGTGCTTGAAGTTTCTGCATGTGGCTTAAAGCGTAAAGCGGAAGTGCGCTCTTTACGTATTTCTCCAGCGGTTGACGGAGAGATACCTAGAGGGTGCACTTCTCTTGCGCAGACTGGCCGAGACTGGAGGAAGTTACGGGACCCGGTACCGGAGCTGCAGGCAGTAGAGGATGGCGGCGTGGGAGCGATCTGTGCGCATGGGGCTGGAGGAAGCCCCAAGTATGTATAAAACTGTTTTTTTCCCAGTCTCTGGTACACTTTAAATGCAGATTCCAATGCAGAAAAAGTTTTGCAGAAACAGGCCTTATCCTAATACAGATTCAAGGTGCTAAAAAAAGCTTTGTCCAGTCACTGTCCAAATGCAAAGTAAAAGTTCTGGCTGGACCTGGGCTCAGTTTGAAGCATGGATGTTAACAATAACAACATTGCGTGACTTTTCTATTTTTGCCTTAACGGTAATGACAACAAAGGACATGGGTCTTCGGAAATGACAGTGATCTTCAAAAAGTGATTTTCAAATGTCTAGTGAGGAATCGAAGGTACAGACCTTTGGAAGAATGGTTTTGGAAGATTGAATTATTTTAATTTGTGCTTTCTCTTTGTTATTATAATGTCAAGATAGTCGTGTTTTGTTATGCCCTTTGGGAAACATTACAAATTAGTTTTTCATCTATAATACAATGCCCTTTTCTTTATTTCTTGTTTCCGTTATGTTGTATTTATAATAAACATCTTTCTTATTATCGATACTTCAGTTCTGTGGCATGTAATAAAACAAGATTTTCAGTGTGGTTAGTATGTAACCTCAACGCTACAACAGTGTTATAGAAATAATATGGACACTATTAACCACTTCACCTTCAAGGGTTTTTCCCCTTAACGGACAACTGTAGTGAGAGGTATGTGGATGCTGCCATATTTATTTCTTTTTTAACAATACCAGTTGCCTGGCAGCCCTGCTGGCCTATTTAGCTGCTGTTGTATCTGAATCACACTAAAAACACGCATGCAGCTAATCCAGTCAAATCTGACAATAATGTCAGAAACACCTATTCTGCTGCATGCTTGTTCAGGGTCCATGGCTAAAAGTATTAGAGGAAGAAGATCAGCAGGAGAGCCAGGTAACTGGTATTGCTTAAAAGGAAATAAATATGGCAGCCTCCATATCCCTCTCACCAGTGGCGTAGCTAAGGAGCTATGAGCCCCAATGCAAGTTTTACAGTGGGGCCCCCCCAAGCACTCTATACATAACGATTGATACGGCGCACCAAAACTTGCCAATGGCAACTACAGTGTCAGAGGTGCAAGAAGGGGATGGGGAGCAATTTAAAGTATCTATAGAAGTGATTATTATGAGCACAGGACGAATAGAGAGCTAATACTGCAGTTGAAGGAGAGCCCTTTGGGGCTCCTCTCGCCCAAGGGCCCCGATGTGGTCGCTACCTCTGCAACCCCTATTGCTACGCCTCTGTCTCTCACTTCAGTTGTCCTTTAAGAGTAATTTTCACCTGCCAGCGCTCCTTTCATTCATTTGCCTGTAACGTTATTACTGCTTATCACAACAAAACAATCTATATCGTGGTGGTGGTGTGTGTGTGGGGGGGGGGGGGAGGGTTGCCACTAATTAGGCTTTCTTTGGGGTGTACTTTTTGCTGAGAATTATTTTATTCCAACTGTGTTTTAACCTGCCTAGCGTTCTGGACGAGCTGAGGTCGTCCAAAGAAAACCTGCTGGAAATGTTCTGGACGAGCTCAGCTCGTCCTGCACTTTCCCCTCTCACGCTGTGATCAGCAGCGCTGCAGCAGCCTCTGAAGGCTGCTGCATGCTTCTCCCTAGGGAATCCCTAGGGAGAGAATGTGCTAGGGCGAGCGGGGGGATCCCCCTTCTGTGTGGGGTATTTTGGGCTTGGGGATCCCCCTCTGCGGGTGGGGGGATCCCCCTTCTGTGCGGGCTATTTTGGGCTGGGGGATCCCCCTCTGCGGGTGGCGGGATCCCCCTTCTGTGCGAGGTATTTTGGGCTGGGGGATCCCTCTCTGCGGGTGGGGGGATCCCCCTTCTGTGCGGGGTATTTTGGGCTCGGGGATCCCCCTCTCCAAGGGCTTAGACAGGGAAGGGGGGGGGGAAGCGAGGATGGGGGGGGGGTAGAGGCCACCCGCACGCCGCACAGAAGGGGGATCCCCCCACCCGCAGAGGGGGATCCCCCAGCCCAAAATACCCCGCACAGAAGGGGGATCCCCCCACCCGCAGAGGGGGATCCCCCAGCCCAAAATACCCCGCACAGAAGGGAGAACCCCCACCCGCAGAGGGGGATCCCCCAGCCCAAAAGTGAGGATCGAGGGGGGGAGATCGGGAGGGAGGGGACATCTGGCACTCTATACTCCTGGCTACACCTGGCACCCTATATACCTGGCTCCCCTATATACCTGGCTACACCTGGCACCCTATAACTGGCTACACCTACCTCCCTATAACTGGCTAAACCTGGCACCCTATATACCTGGCTACACACTTGGCTACCCATAACTGGCTACACTCCTGGCTACCCTGACATCTGGCTACACTCCTGACTATCCTGACATCTGGCTACCCTGACATCTGGCTACACTCCTGGCTACCCTGACACCTGGCTACATGTGGCTCCCTATACACCTGCCTTCACATCTGGGTCTTATACTCACCATTGTCGTACTGATCCCTCGTCACGTACCTCTGATTGCTTCCCCAGTGCCGTCTTCCATGTCCGTGTACGGATTTTGCTTCTCCCTCAGCGATGACATGTCCCCCGCCGATCGGCGTTGATGACACCAGGGTCACACAGCATCAACATCTCACTGCAAACATTTTTTTTTTAAGTTGAATTCAATACAATAACCTGTATTGAATTCAATATTTTTAAAAAATTGATTGGAAAAAAAAAAAGGTTGAAAATTATTGGAAATTAATTGAACCACTTTTTGCACGGAAATCCTGGGGAATCAGAACGCCAGGGAGGCTACCAGGAAAAATAAGAAAAAATAGAAAAAAAAAATTATTTCTCAGTTTTCGGCCATTATAGTTTTAAAATAATACATGCTGCTGTAATTAATTTTATTTTGCCTATTTGTCCCGGTTACTGCAATGTTTAAAATATTTTCCTAGTACAATGTATGTCACCAATATTTTATTTTGAAATAAAGGTATCATTTTTTTTTAGTTTTGCGTCCGTCACTATTTACAAGCCCATAGTTTAAAAATTGACAATAATATACCCTCTTGACATACATATTAAAAAAGTTCAGTCCTTAAAGGACTTACGAGCCCAAACAGCTAAAAAAAGATAAGTACCTTATTCAGTTTTAAATGCACGGAGGACGCCGTCCGCGCCCTCCGTGCAGTTCCGCCGGGTCCCCGCAGTCTGATCGCCCCCCGTGCCGCTCCCGACCCCACGGACGGGGTCGGGCTCCCCTTCCTCTCCTAAGATGGCCGCCGGAGCCGGCCGCGGCTGCGCAGTCCGCATACGCGTTAGTGCGGCTGCGCAGCTCTAGGGCCCTCCCCCCCGATCCACGCACAGTAGCGTGGATCGAGGGGGGAGGCCCTAGAGCTGCGCAGCCGCACTAAAGCGTATGCGGACTGCGCAGCCGCGGCCGGCTCCGGCGGACATCTTAGGAGAGGAAGGGGAGCCCGACCCCGTCCGTGGGGTCGGGAGCGGCACGGGGGGCGATCAGACTGCGGGGACCCGGCGGAACTGCACGGAGGGCGCGGACGGCGTCCTCCGTGCATTTAAAACTGAATAAGGTACTTATCTTTTTTTAGCTTTTTGGGCTCGTAAGTCCTTTAAGGTAACTATTTTTGTAATTTTTTTTTTTACATTGTAGTTTGTTTTTTTAATACAAAAAAGAAATTAGGTAATTATGGGATAGTGTGGAAGGTAATGTGTAAAATGTATTTGTGGGTCTTTTTTTAAATTAAATGTGTGTAGGTTTTCTATTCGGCCACAAGATGTGATTGCTTCCTATTGCGTCTCTATAGTACCCTAGGAAGTAAAGCGTGCATGTGTTCCATCGGAAGTAATCACATGATTGCGGCACCTCTTTGATGCATGCGACCATTGACACGGTGAAAGAGATTGATGAATGGGAGCTGCGTTCCCATTCATTCATCTCCCATCTAACAATCGGCGATGATAACAAGCGTGGGAGCGCACAGGGAGGGGGGGGGGAACAAGTGGCAGTGTGCGGAAGGAAGGGACATAGTAGCTACGTTCCTGCAAGGGGAAAAGGGAATGTGCAGGGATCAGGGGCGTAGCTTGGGGGGCAGGTAGGAGATGTGCCCCCGGGTGCTGGGTCCCTAAGGGCGCCCAGCCATGACTGTGAGGCGTCTTTTTTGTATTATTTCCCAGCGCAGAGAAGGGGAAGCGGGAGGGAGATCTGTGTGCTGCTACTCTGGTCTGTCACTAGACTGGGGGACTGGGGACTACTATAGACCTGCCTACTTATTCTGGGGACACATATACCCCTGGCTACCTATACTGGGGACACCTATAGACCTGGCTACATATACTGGGGACACATATACATCTGGCTACTATACACCTGGCTACCTATTCTGGGGACACCTATAGACCTGGCTACATATACTGGGGACACATATACACCTGGCTACATATACTGGGGTCTCCTATACACCTGGCTACCTATTCTGGGGACATCTATACAACTGGCTACCTATTCTGGGGACATCTATACACCTGGCTACCTATACTTGGGACATCTATACACCGGGCTACCTATACTGGGGACATTTATAAACCTGGCTACCTGTTCTGGGGACATCTATACAGCTGGCTTACCTATACTGGGGACATCTATACACCTGGCTACCTATTCTGGGGACACCTATAGGCCTGGTTACTTCCACTGGGGACACTTATAAACCTGGCTACCTACAGTTTTCTGGGGACTACTATAGACCTGGCTACCTATTCTGGGGACAGCTATACACCTGGCTACCTATTCTGGGGACATCTATACACCTGGCTACCTATTCTGGGGACAACTATAGGCCTGGTTACTTCCACTGGGGACACCTATAGACCTGGTTACTGGGGGCATCTATTTTGGGGAACTGCTGCCAGACTAACTGCATTTTTGGGGAACCGCTGCTGCCAGATTAAGTGTATTTTGGGGAACAGTTGTCAGATTATATGTATGTTGGGGGAACAACTGCTGTCAGATTATGTCTATTTTGGGGAAACTATTGCCATATTATCTGTATTTTGGAGGAACCTCTGCCATTTTTAGTGAAATGCTGTCAGATTACACATATTTTTTTCTGGCGGGCACTATGGCAGAGCTCAAACTTCCCTGGCAGACCTTTTACACCACTGCTAAGGTCATGTATATTTGGCCCCACCTATTACCACACTCACATTATGTTGCATGGCCACGCCCCCTTTTGGCGCAGGTCCCTCCATAGAGGGCGCATTAATAGTCCTTGTCCCCAGGCACTGAAAGCCCTAGCTACGCCTCTGGCAGGGATGTAGTTACTCGTCCCAAGGGAGGGAAAGTGGTTAAAGAGGAACGTTAGCGAAAAGAGGAAAAAAAAATCAATACATTGCAAAGTGAGAAGTTAAAAAAATAGAGATGAAGAAATGATTGATATTTGCCATGTAATTTGTTCATATTGTTTGATCCACAATCAGCATGCACGTAATCAACTTTACTACTGGCAGACATGAAAAAAAACACCAGACAGCACCAACTGCCATAATCTATAACCACACCCTTTAACAATGCGATAGGCTAAAAAGTTGTTTTTTTTATAGATATACAATGCTGCCCATAATTATTAATACCCCTGACAAATGTTGTCTTAAAGTTACTTTTATTCAACCAGCAAGCAATTTTGTGATGGGAAATTGCATAGGTGTCTCTCAAAAGATAATAAGACGATGTACAAGAGGCATTATTGTGAGGAAAAAAAATATTTCTCAGCTTTTAGTTACATTTGAGTAAAAAGTGTCCAATCGAAAATTATTCATACCTTTCACAAACTGTCCCAGTCTGTGGGACAATCCAAAGTTCTATACCATTCCAAATAGTCCAAGCTGTTCTAAGGCATCCTAATTACCCTGATTATTTGGAAACAGCTGTTTTAATCAACTCAACAGGTAAAAAAACAGCAACTCTCTGCAGTTGGTTTGTGGGCAGTCAAGGCTAAGACAAAGGAGCTCAGTGAAGATCTGCGGCTGCGCATTGTGGCTGCTCACAAGTCAGGAAAGGGCTACAAGGCCATTTCTAAATGTTTTCAAGTTCCAGTGGCTACAGTGCAAAGCATTATTAAAGAATACAAGATGTTCCACACTGTGGAAAATCTCAGAGGATGTTGTTGGAAGCCAAAAGTGACACCTGTGCTGGCAGGAGGATAGTGAGAGAGATGAAAAAGAATCCAAGGATCACCACCGAGGCCATGCTGGTAAATCTAGGCTCTGCTGGTGGCAATGTCTCAAGGCAGACAATCCAACGGACAGTGCACACTGCTGGGTTTCCATGGATGCAGACCGAGGATGACGCCATCTCTCCAGATAAGGCACACAAAAGCTCGGTTGGCCTTTGCAAATGCTCATCTGGACAAAGAAGAAGACTTCTGGTCTTCTGTGTTATGGTCAGATGAAACAAAATTGAATTGTTTGGTCACAATGATGTTTCTTTCATTTGGCGTAAAAAAGGAGAAGTCTTCAACCCAAAGAACACTTTACTGTTCAGTGAACCCAGCTCACTGCATCTAACTACCTGTTGTGTTGAGTGAACCCACCTCACTGCATCTAAGTACCTTTACTGTTCAGTGAACCCAGCTCACTGCATCTAACTACCTTTACTGTTCAGTGAACCCACCTCACTGCATATAACTACCTGTTATGTTCAGTGAACCCAGCTAACTGCATATACCTAGCATCCCCCTGAGATGGACAAAATGGACAAACTAGGTAGAGGAAGAGGTAGAGGCAGACCCAGAGGAAGGCCACCAGGCACCGGCAGGTCTGTGCGAGGTGGTGTTGCTGTGCTTTCGTGTGGACATGTCCCAAAATACAGTGCTCAGAAGAAGGCACGTGTCATCACTTTTTTGGCTTGTATGCAATTTGAGAAAGGGTTTTGAGACCAGAAACAGCGTCTGTCATTGCTGCCATGTTTGATTAAAAGAGCTACTCTATACTACTGGCGGTGCCGACCTATTTCTGTGTGTGCATTGGTTGTTCCTGGAGGCACAGGGACTGAGGTATTGGCACGCCTTCTTATCCAGTGAGTGCTCCTCCACATACTCTGTGTTACATGTCCCAAAATACAGTGCTCAGAAGAAGGCACGTGTCATCACGTCCCAAAATTGTGAGGACGTGGTTGAGTATTTAACACAGAACACCTCATCTCCCGCAGCCAGTGCCACTAGCGCTAGTACAAGCACCACATCCACTGCATTTGACACTTCGCATGAGTTATTTGGTGGTGGTGAAATCACTGATTCACAGCCACTACTGCAACAACAACAAGAAGGTGCAGGTACACCACCTCATACGTCTGAGTTAGGTGGCGATAGTATGGACGTAACGTGTGAGGAGGGGGATGATGAACCACCTGAAGTTGGTGCAGTTGAGGAGGTGTCTGAGGAAAGCGAAGCTGGCAGGAGGATTATGATGACGATTATACGGATGCCACGTATGTTCCCAGTAGAGGAGATGACCAGGGGGACAGTTTAGAGGGGGAGTCAGAGAGGAGTAGGAGGAGACGACTCCATGATAGAAGCAGAGGGAGCTCATCCTCAGAAACAGCTGGGGGCAGTGTCCGGCGCCATGTATCGCCAGCTATGGACAGCCAGCCAACATGCCCTTCAACGTCAGCTGCTGATGCCACCGTAGCGCCAGGGGGGCTCAGCGGTTTGGAAATTTTTTAACATGTGTGTCTCAGATCGGAGCAAAGCCATCTGTTGTCTCTGCCAGCAAAAATTGAGCCGTGGAAAGGCCAACTCTCACGTAGGGACAAGTGCCTTACGAAGGCACCTGGAGAGAAGGCACAAACAGCTATGGCAAGAACACCTGAGGAAAAGCAGCACCCAAAACACAAGCCACCCTCCTTCCTCCTTCAGGTGCATCGTCTTCATCCGCTTTCTCCCTTGCACCTTCACAGCCACCCTCCTCCACACCGCCTCTTCCCTTGAGCAGTTCCTTCTCCTCTGCCCACAGCAGTACCCAGCTGTCCGTGAAGGAAGTATTTGACTATTACCATACAAGCTGGTGGAGTCGGAAGCTTTCCGTAAGTTTGTGACCATTGGTACACCGCAGTGGAAGATACCAGGCCACAATTATTTTTCACAGAAGGCCATACCCAAACTGTACCGTGCAGTTGAGAGGCAAGTGGTGTCATCTATTGCGAAAAGCGTTGGGTCAAGGTGTCAAATATCTGATCGATATCTGCTTAAAATGATTACCAACTCAGTAAAGGACCAGCCTTTAAAGCGTCATAACCAAAATTAGACACAAGTGGGTGCGTGCTCACTATAAACAGAATATTTATAGGTTAACAGTTTTACCTCTGAAAGAAATACGCAACACTCAGAAAGAAGAAAAAATGATAAAGCATTTATATACAGGAATATACATCTCTCCAGTTGTTGTCAATCATTCAAAAAATACATTTTCATCCAAAAATACATTTTCAAAGTTCCTTTAGTTAAAACTGTCCATTTCAATATAGCAAATATTCTGCTGTAGCTTTTATCCTTCATCGATTGTGTTGTCTCGAGATTGAACAGTGTATGTTACACACAATATAGCTTTATCCTTCAAAATTGATATATGAAGTACTATTCTTATATAAAGAACTTAAAGTATATATATCTTAATCCATCAAAGCTTGATAATTGTTTCTAAGCTTGCAATTGCGTTTGAATAGTAAAACTTATAGCATAGAAAAAAGTTATCTAAAACTCAAAAAACTGCTGAAGTTTAAAAAGACAAGTCTTTAACGTTTGCATAGACTAATTGTCAAATAATTCACCAAGAATAATTGCATATTACCTCTCTTGGGTTTCAGAATCACGTCTGTGAGAAGGATAAACGTCGGCCTAGGATGTTTCAATCAGCTAGGGCATCAGGCAATGAATAAATATACAGCCTGAAAACTCTCTTTTTATAGAGAATTTCTCCCAAGAAATGATATAAGGGAATTTCCAAACTATGACTTAATTGTTTATAACATCTCTATAAATACAGGTATGAGTTCATTTTTATTTTTAGATAGAGTTCTATAGAGGCCCCTTATGGTTGTGTGGTAGTAGCAGGCACAAGAGATTCCCCCTGTGGTTATAAGTGGTAATGGCTTACACAAGGCTTATGGCCTAACTGTTTTTCATACAATCTGAAATAAAGTGTATTATTATTGATCAGCTTATTAGATATGCGTGAACACTATGTGATTAACATCTTGCGTATAAAATAGGCTTAGCTTAAGCAGTGTATATCTTGACCTTAGATGGTTAAACTTACTAACACCACAATACTGCATAACGTGAACATTTCTTCAATACTATCTCATTCTTAACCTTGTAGGAATAAACAGCTCACTTCCAATAATAATATTGAAAAGTACACAATCTAATTTTGATTTTGCCCGTACTCACGGATCTTGAAATTCACTCAATTTATCTGCAAACCATTTCAAATGTTGGTACACAGTCTGGCTAGGGAGAAGATCATTTCTCTGCATTAATATGAGATTCTGACAAAGGGTCCACCTGACCACGGATATCTGGTCTGGCAAACACGGGCAGGGCCGCTACATTACGTACACAGCCCATTGGGTCAACCTGGTGACCGATGGCAGCAAGCAGGGAGTACGTGGCTGCGCAGCGGACCGACTTGTCACACCTCCACGGCTTGCAGGCAGGCCTCCAGCCACCTCCTCTCTGCCTGCTACCACCTCTTTGCTGTCGTTATCCTCCTCCCTCCTCCTCCTTGGCTGGTGCCGCGATCTCTTCTCCAGCTACACAGCCCCCGCACCCCAGGGCCTATGCTGCATGCCAGGTACTACAGTGTCACGCAGTGTTAGACATGTCTTGCCTGAAAGCGGAGAGAGTCACACTGGAGCAGCTCTCCTGGCTGCTCTTAACAAACAGGTGGAGCAATGGCTGACCCCGCACAAGCTTGATATCGGCAACGTGGTGTGTGACAATGGCAGCAATCTAATTTCTGCGTTGAATTTGGGAAATCTGACACACGTACCCTGCATGGCACATGTGCTGAATCTGGTCGTGCAAAGATTTGTGTCCAAGTACCCAGGCTTAGAGGACGTCCTGAAGCAGGCCAGGAAGTTGTGTGGGCATTTCAGGCGTTCTTACACGGCCATGGCACGCTTTGCGGACATTCAGCGTAGAAACAACTTGCCGGTGAGACGCCTGATTTGCGATAGCCCGACTCGCTGGAATTCCACCCTGCTGATGTTCTCTCGCCTGCTAGACCAGGAGAAAGCCGTCACCCAGTACCTGTATCATTACAGTACAAGGACACAAGCTGGGAGGATGGGGATGTTGTGGCCCAACAACTGGACACTGATGCGAAATGCATGCAGGGTCATGGAGCCCTTTGAGGAGGTGACCAAACTGTTGAGTCGCGCTGAGGGCACCATCAGCGACTTGATCCCCTACGCCTTCTTCCTGGAGCGTGCCATGCGTAGAGTGGTGGATACAGCTGTGGAGGAGCGTGAACGAGAACAGTTACGGCAGCAGGAGTCGTGGGAGCGATTTACATCCGAACCCGATGTTTCCACAACACCTGCGGCAGCACAGAGGGGGAAGGAGGAGGAGGAAGAAGAGGAGTCGTGTGGGGAAGAAGAGGAGTCAGACTCTGATGATGGTGATGAGGAAGGTGTTTCTGTGGAGGAGGAAGAGGCGGCAGATGAAGAACAACCGCGGCAGCCGTCACAGGGGGCTTCTGCTGCTCCACGTTCCCGTGGTATTGTTCGTGGCTGGGGGGAGGAAGAGGAGTTACGTCTCATCACTGAGGAAGAGCAAGAGGAGATGGAGAGTACGTCTGCATCCAGCTTTGTGCAGATGGACTCTTTCATGTTGCCCAGCCTGGTGAGGGACCCCCGTATCAAAAAACTCAAGGCGAATGACCTGCACTTGGTGGCCACACTACTAGACCCTCGGTACAGGCACAAAGTGCCGGACCTGTTACCAACTCAACAGAAGGCGGAAAGGATGCAGCACTTGCAGAGCAAGCTGTCGATGATGCTTTACAATGTGTTTAACGGTGATGTGGCTGCACAACTAATCATGGTACCACTGGCAGTAACCCTCCTCCTCCCAAGTCCACGCAGGCAAGGACAGGACGCTCCAGCGATCTCAGGGTGATGTCGGACATGCAGACATTCTTTAGTCCAACTCCTCACCATAGTCCTTCCGGATCCACCCTCCACCAATGCCTGGACCGGCAGGTAGCCGACTACCTGGCCTTGAGTGTGGATGTACACACTGCGAGCAGCGACGATGAACCCTTGGACTACTGGTTGCGCAGGCTTGACCTGTGGCCAGAGCTGTCCCAAATTGCCATACAACTTCTCTCTTGCCCTGCCGCAAGCGTCCTGTCAGAAAGGACCTTCAGTGCAGCTGCAGGCATAGTCACTGAGAAGAGAAGTCGCCTAAGTCACGACAGTGTTCAGTACCTGACCTTTATTAAATGAATGAGGAATGGATCATGGAGGGCTACTGCACGACCAAAGACTAAGTCAGTCCCCACACACAGCATCTCTGCCTGCAGGCCGCTTGCCTTCTCCGCCACCACCAACAGGGTCCAGGACTCTAGGCGGACTCCTGAATTTTTAAGGCCGCTGCTAGGCCGCTACACTAATTTTTCTGGTGCGTGTACATGCCTGCCTCATTTTTCTGACTGCACTGCGGGCGGCTGCAACAAAAAAACAAAAGGCATGTACATGTGCCCACCCCCCTGCGTTATCATTACCTTGCCGCGGTGAAGGGGCTTGCGTATCACAATGAAGCAATGACCGCCGGCTATTTGAGTGTCTCGGGTGGGGGTGGCACACAAAAGATAATAAGGTCATTGCTTCATTGTGGTCAGACCAAATTTGATCAGCTGGACAGTCACTGTTGTTCTATCATTGAGCTACCACAGCCCGGTGACCATATGGGCTTGAAAACCGCCATGGCCTACACTCTCGCCACGGTGCGCACCAGTCCAGCATGGCCGTCACTACGCAAACAGCTGTTTGCGGTGCGTTACACAGTGAGTTTGGTGTGTCAGTGTGAAGCAGAACTCTAATTACACTCCCTGATTGATGTATACACATGCAAGATGTTTTAAAGCACTTTAGGCCTGCAATTTAGCATTCAATGTGATATACATCAATCAGGGAGTGTAATTAGAGTTCTACACTCTCGCCATGGTGTGCACCAGTCCAGCATGGCCGTCACTACGCTTACAGCTGTTTGCGGTGCGTTACACAGTGAGTTTGGTGTGTCAGTGTGAAGCAGAACTCTAATTACACTCCCTGATTGATGTATACACATGCAAGATGTTTTAAAGCACTTTAGGCCTGCAATTTAGCATTCAATGTGATTTCTGCCCTTAAAACGCTGCTTTGCGTCACATCCAGATTTTTCCCCAGGACTTTGGGCATGTATCCCACTCCGCCATGCCCCCCTCCAGGTGTTAGACCCCATGAAACATCTTTTCCATCACTTTTGTGGCCAGCATAACTTTTTCTATTTTTCGAAGTTCGCATCCCCATTGAAGTCTATTGCGGTTCGTGAACTTTTCAGCGAACCGAACCTTCCGCGAAGGTTCACGAACGGGGTTCGCGAACCGAAAATCGAAGGTTCGCGACATTTCTACTTATGACTCAATTTACCACACGCGGTAAAACGAACTGTAAGCATACCAGTATTGAGGCCATTGATGGCACTCCATGTTACGATGAGGTCATATTCAGTAGGCAAAAGCACCTATATTAGAAATAAGAGAAACACGTAATTAAATGTGATCACTTTCGTTCAGATGTGCTCATATCATTAAATGGGAAAGTTCATAAATTTTGCTCTCAATTGAACTAAATCCGAAAAAAACAAAACATTATGCATTTACAGACATTAGTTTTTGCAACTGAACATGTAAAACAATCTCAATAAAGTGTTGATGTTTCTGGCAGCATCTGAGTTCACTGATCTGAGCTAATAGTACAGAGAGAAAGGTAAACCCCTCCTTAGAGCTCCTGAGACGACGTGTCAATAACCAAATAAACTAATTTACCCAGATAATTAATAAGAAGAGAAAATTAGAGCTTGTATTATTAATGTTCTTATGTATTTACTGCTGTGTTGATTGTTTTAGCACAACTTCTTTACTGCTGTGTTTAGCCCATTATTGCCTACTGTGTTATTTTGGGCAGCTTGTTTTACTGGCTTCCTTCTGTGATGCTAATAAATCTAAGATATCATGCAGTAAGCAGTAAGCACAGATTATTTTACTAGTTTAGTCAATATGTTGTAAGGACAAAAGGCACTGTGCCACAAACACATCATCCTCCAGAACACATTTATTTATTGTACATATTAACCATGCATGTATTTATTTAACCTTTTGGGGGCGCCCATATTAAATCCTATGCCGCACTTGTGGCTGTCTAAGCCTGAAGAGGCGTTGGATTTACGCTGCCTGCCATTTTCGATCCCGATGCGATCGTGCACATCCGAGAGGGGAGATTGAGCTGTCATATGACAGCTGACATCTCCCCTCAGTGATCAGGAGCCATTGCGATTGGCTCCTGATCACGTGATCACTACGATCGCCGGCTGATCGTAGTGATCACTGATAGAGCTGCGGCGGTAGAGGGGGAAGAAGAGGATCCACTCACCTTCCCGACGTTCCCCCGGCGATCGGTGCTCCCCTCCACTCTGGCCGGCATCCCCACTCGCAGCACGAGCAGGGATGCTGGCCAGAATGGTGGAGTCCACAGCTGCTCATCGCTGGAGCTTGGGAGGTGAGTAAAGGCAACCAGCAATTCGGGGGACACCTGTCCACACTAGGGACACCATGCACAGCCCTAGAATGGATCTGGCTCCCTGACCCCTCCTAAAAGTGCCCCCATGCAAAATTGCCTGGTCTTTAAGGGGGGGGGGGGTAGACGATACCCGATCCCAGAAGGGTTAAAATGCTAGTATATTTATGCAGACCTGTAGTGTAAATGTTATTTAAAAAATCCACTTATTCAGCAAAAGCAGCAGAAGCAATGACATAGTAACATGAATAAAATTGGTTTAGTTAGCCACACCCTCAGAGTCTGCTCTAGACGTCTTGGCCAGGGGGGCGGCGCGAGTAGCGGCGAATCACCGCACGCGGACTTAATAATATTATATAAGCCTGCCCGCGCCAGCACCCTCATGCAGCCTCCGTAGAAGCGCAAACAGCGCGAAACGGCCGTCAGGCCCTGCACCACCACCCCTTGCACCCACCGCACCATCCATCTGTTATCAACGGTATGTGTCTCAATCAATTTTTGTATGGACAAATGTGTTTTTACCTTCCAATGAATATGGAATAAACGTGTATGACAGCAGTGCCGGCACTCTTTTCCCTCTCTCTTCCATGTTTCTAGACGTCTTGCTGCCTGAGGCAAACTGGTAAGGATGCCCCCCCCCGCGCGATTTGTAACAATCGCACAGCACCCAAAAATGTTCACCCTCACTTTAGGGAAGTAGCCAGGTATAGGTGCACCCTGTATAGGGTAGCCAGGTATAGTTGTCCTGTTATAGGTAGCTAGTATAGTTGCCCCCAGTATTGGTAGTATAGTTGCCCCAGTATAGGTAGCTAGAATAGTTCCCCCAGTATAGGTAGTATAGTTGCCCCAGTATAGGTAGCATAGTATAGTTGCCCCCAGTATAGTTAGCTGGTATAGTTGTCCCCAGTATAGGTATTATAGTTGCCCCAGTACAGCTAGAAAAGTTGCCCCCTGTATAGGTAGTATAATTGCTCCCTGTATACGTAGTAGAATTGCCCCCAGTATAGGTAGTATACAGTGGTGGCTGCATAGTGTACTGGTTAAATACACCGCCTTTGACATGGGAGACCAGGGTTCAAATCCTGCCATGGGGCAGTACCTATTCATTAAGGAGTTCCAGGCAAGACTTCCCAACACTGCAGGGTGGCCTCTTGAGTGCTTCCCAGTGGCTGCAGTTTTTGAGCGCTTTGAGTCCAACAGGAGAAGAGCACTATACAAATGTTCAGATTATTATTAGTGTAGGTAGCCTGGAGGGGGTTGCAGCCAGGAAGGGGGAGCAGAAGGCACAGCAGTGGGGAGGTGAGTCAGACCTGCCCCTCACTTGGGTCCCCCCTTCCCTCCACTCTTCCCCTCCAGCTATTAGCACAGTGTGTGTGTGCCTTTGCACATCACCCTGTATTAAGTCAGCTTGCAGCCTAGACAAGAACCATTCCCCCCAGGCTGACTGCAGCTTGGACAATAATCATTCCATACCTCCCTCTCCCTCATGAAGCATTCCTTTTTAAGGGAAAACCAAGACTTCATAACTACAAGCATTTAAAAAAGTGAAATGTAGCCACGCTGAAATATAGCAAATATCGCAAACAGTACTTGATCTTTAGTAGGTGGAGCGCTTAAGGGAAGGTGCAAGCAAAATAAAAAAAATGAGTTTCACTTACCTGGGGCTTCTACCAGCCCCATGCAGCCATCCTGTGCCCTCGTAGTCACTCACTGCTGCTCCAGTCCCCCGCTGGCAGCTTGCCGACCTCGGAGGTCGGCGGGCCGCATTGCTTACATTTTTACGCATTCCCGCTAGTGCAGGAATATTGACACATACATTTTTACGCATTACTGGTTTAAAATGTATGCATTAAACCAGTAATGTGTAAAAATGTATGTGTTAATGTTCCTGCACTATTGGGAATGCGTAAAAATGTAAGCAATGCGACCCGCCCGTAAAAATTTACGCATTAAACCAGTAATGCGTAAAAATGTATGTGTTAATGTTCCTGCACTAGCGGGAATGCGTAAAAATGTAAGCAATGCGGCCAGCCGACCTCCGAGGTCGGCAAGCTGCCAGCGGGGGACTGGAGCAGCAGTGAATGACTACGAGGGCACAGGATGGCTGCAGGGGGCTGGTAGAAGCCCCAGGTAAGTGAAACTCATTTTTTTTATTTTGCTTGAACCTTCCCTTTAAAGCGGATGCGAGATGAAAAAATACTATAGCTAGTAACTTGTCTATATATCTTATCTAAAATTTAGATGGTTTACACTGTAAATCTAGCTTCAAACAGCTTCAACTGTATATGATTATTTCTTCCTGTGATACGAGAGCAGCCATATTCTGCTTGTCATTATTACACAGGCAAGCTGCTCTGCATCTCCACTCCTCAACCTGTGAAAACTCCACTCCCCTCTTCTCCGCTCTCCTCCCCTCTCTGCTGCCTTGCTTCTGAAATTTTGTGTATGCTTCAGCAAAATCCTCCTCCTCCCCAGGCTGAGCTCCCATGAGCAATTGCAGCATGGGACAAGGAATGCCTAGGCACCGAAGGAGATGGGAGCGTTTATGCATTCATTTACATGCAATTAGGTTATAAATAAAATTAAAAAAGCATTTGGGAGGAAGAATGCCCAATAAACTATATGTAAGGGGCAGAGAAATTAAGGCAGCAAATGTTTGTCCTGGATCCACTTTAAAGTAAGACTCCCTGTAGTTGCTCAAAGTTCCATTGCCAAACACCCAGCACTCAGGGCTCAAGTAAAAAAGACAGTCCAAGAACTGTTAATTTCCTTTCACCACACTCATGCTGGGCATACACGGGTGGACGGGCCCTTATCAATCGAGCCGCTGATGGCTTAATTGCACGCGGCAGATCGATTCCGCGCTCGATCCCTGCGGGCGGACAATAGAAGACAAACGAAAGGAAGATAAGAAATGCCCGCGGAGAGGAGCGGGAATCGATCTGGGCGCCCGCGGGGATGAGCGAGGATGTGCGGGGACGTGGCAGGAGTCGATCCAGCAGATAATCGAGCCACCGGGTCGACTCGTGTATGCCCAGCATAACACCTTTAAATTAAGGAAAACAGCATATCATAGTGCAGATATACAGGATCTTCTCAAAAAATGAACATATTGTGATAAAGTTCATTATTTTCTGTAATGTACTGATAAACATTAGACTTTCATATATTTTAGATTCAAATACACACAACTGAAGTAGTTCAAGCCTTTTATTGTTTAATATTGATGATTTTGGCATACAGCTCATGAAAACCCAAATTTCCTATCTCAAAAAATTAGCATATTTCATCCGACCAATAAAAGAAAAGTGTTTTTAAAACAAAAAAAGTCAACCTTCAAATAATTATGTTCAGTTATGCACTCAATACTTGGTCAGGAATCCTTTTGCAGAAATGACTGCTTCAATGCGGCGTGGCATGGAGGCAATCAGCTTGTGGCACTGCTCAGGTGTTATGGAGGCCCAGGATGCTTCGATAGCGGCCTTAAGCTCATCCAGAGTGTTGGGTCTTGCGTCTCTCAACTTTCTCTTCACAATATCCCACAGATTCTCTATGGGGTTCAGGTCAGGAGAGTTGGCAGGCCAATTGAGCACAGTAATAACATGGTCAGTGAACCATTTACCAGTGGTTTTGGCACTGTGAGCAGGTACCAGGTCGTGCTGAAAAATTAAATCTTCATCTCTATAAAGCTTTTCAGCAGATAGAAGCATGAAGTGCTCCAAAATCTCCTGATAGATAGCTGCATTGACCCTGCCCTTGATAAAACACAGTGGACCAACACCAGCAGCTGACATGGCACCCCAGACCATCACTGACTTCAGGCATTTCGGTATTTCCCTCTCCCCAGTCTTCCTCCAGACTCTGGCACTTTGATTTCCGAATGACATGTAAAAGTTGCTTTCATCCGAAAAAAGTACTTTGGACCACTGAGCAACAGTCCAGTGCTGCTTCTCTGTAGCCCAGGTCAGGCGCTTCTGCCGCTGTTTCTGGTTCAAAAGTGGGTTCATGCTTCCATCTGCTGAAAAGCTTTATGGAGATGAAGATTTCATTTTTCAGCACGACCTGGTACCTGCTCACAGTGCCAAAACCACTGGTAAATAGTTTACTGACCATGGTATTAACTGTGCTCAATTGGCCTGTCAACTCTCCTGACCTGAACCCCATAGAGAATCTGTGGGATATTGTGAAGAGAAAGTTGAGAGACGCAAGACCGAACATGCTGGATGAGCTTAAGGCCGCTATCGACGCATCCTGGGCCTCCATAACACCTGAGCAGTGCCACAGGCTGATTGCCTCCATGCCACGCCGCATTGAAGCAGTCATTTCTGCAAAAGGATTCCCGACCAAGTATTGAGTGCATAACTGAACATAATTATTTGAAGGTTGACTTTTTTTGTTTTAAAAACTTTTCTTTTATTGGTCGGATGAAATATGCTAATTTTCTGAGATAGGAAATTTGGGTTTTCATGAGCTGTATGCCAAAATCATCAATAAGAAAAACAATAAAAGGCTTGAACTACTTCAGTTGTGTGTATTTGAATCTAAAATATATAAAAGTCTAATGTTTATCAGTACATTACAGAAAATAATGAACTTTATCACAATATGCTAATTTTTTGAGAAGATCCTGTATATGCAAAACTGCAATCTCTTCCAGTGATTGTGATCTGACTGTAAATTGTTCCTTTGCTTGTAAGATACAATCAGCGGTATATTATGTAAATACTGATTACATAAGAGTGATCAAAGTTTACACAATCCAAGCTGAGTTCATATAACCACTTGTTGTAAAGTCCTATCTAGCTCTTAGCAAAACATTACTGATTGATGGATAAGAAAGTTGGAATTGTCACCTGACAGTGTGTAATTTCTTTTTCTTTTTGCACACATAGTTCCACTGGTTTGAAACAGTCATTCAAGCTGGATGAGAGGCTGCTGATTTGGGGAAGTCAGGATCCTGGTTCCTATATCTTATCAGTTGGCTTGGCCTTCCTGGAACAGCACACTGGGGTGCAAAGCATCACAAGTACGTCAGAGGCCTACAAGTCAATGCTATCACAGAGAACAATAATTGGGGCTGTTAAATAACCTCAAGCACTTTGGTCATCTTTATCACATGCCTTAAAAAGATCCAGACTGCAGGAGAAACTGGGACAGAGAGGTCATGGGAGTTTAGAGGATAAAAGATAGATCTGGTTGCTTTTTTGTATGGAAATCAGAAATGGGGCACTCAACATGGTAATTAACGTGGAACTGAATAGTTCCAGAGTTAGGACAGAGGATGGAGTGCCAAATGAAATTTATTCACCACATAGGCACCTGTGCTATTATTGGCAATTGAGAGACATGTGGGTGCTACTGGTGCCCTGCAGAGGGCTACTGAAAGACTTGAGGATTGGGCCTTGGCAAAATCACCTAATTAAAGCATTTAACATCAGTTTATTGTACTGTGTGTGTCATCTCCTTTGAATCATATTAATTGTACTGTCTGAAGAATGTGCCAGTGGCTGAGGGTTTATTGAGTATTTTCAACCAGCCATATGTTCAGAGGATATCCATGGCTATGGTGCCAGAAGCAACATAAAAGTCTCTTGCTCATAACAGTACTTTCTTAGAACTATGTGATGTGATGCTAGCTGGTAGGATTTAGCAGAAAGAGAGAGAGAGACAGTTGTGTGTGCTTTACTACTATTATTATGATTTATTATTATTATTATTATTATGCATCTATAATATATCAGCACAGTTTAGGGTCTGTGCACATGACTAATGTATGCATGTGCAAAAAACTCTAAAGGGGCCCATACAGCTAACGATTTTCCCGCCGATATACAGCAGATTCGATCACTGTGATCGAATCTGCTGTGAAATCGTCGCGCAAACGCTGACAGAACGATCGATTTCCGTCCGAAATCAATCGTTCCTGTCGATTCCCGTCGATCCGTCCGTGCGGAAGATTTTTCTTGATCGCCGGCGGGTCGGGAGTGCGTCGATAGCGGCGTTCGAATGCCCGACGACCGACGCAATACAGCGAAGATACATTACCAGTTCCGGCCGGCGCGACTCCCCCGGTCTCCGCTGTCTTCTTCTCCGCTCCGGGCTCCAGGGCTGCAGCTTCACTGAACTTCCTGTCTCGGCAGGAAGTTTAAACAGTAGAGTGCCCTCTACTGTTTAAACTTCTCCTGGACAGGAAGTTCAGTGAAGCAAGCCAGCCGGACCGGAGACCAGCGCGGAGAAGAAGACAGCGGAGACCGGGGCAGTCGCGCCGGCCAGATCAGGTAATGTATAGCTGGTGGGCAGGCGGCGGCGGCAGCTCCACAGATCGTGATCCGTTTCATGCTGAAATCGATTCACAATCTGTTTGCAGTAAAGGCAGCCATACGATCCCTCTCTGATCAGATTCGATCAGAGAGGGATCTATCTGTTGGTCGAATCTGATGGCAAATCGACCAGTGTATGGCTACTTTAAGTGAAAACTTATGCTGGATTGACAAGTGGGCTCTTTGCAGCTAGTGATGTGCTCCTCTGCCTATACTGTACACATGTACTTTTACTAGGCTTTACATTTGTAATCAGCTTGGCACCATCCGTAACATCACAGGGCATGTTTGCTTGTGACACTATATTCAATAGTCACTCAATCTTTCCAGAGCCATGAAGCAGCTAAATCACACAGACCTGATTCAGCACAAATGCCTGTCGGTGCACTTTTTGTACTGATTCAGGTTTTTCACTGTTACAAAACATGACAGCTGCAGACAAGAGTTCAGTCCACAAGCTGACAGCACATTACACTGTATTATAGTTCTCATCTTTGTGTATGTGTGTGGGTTTGTGCAAATCATGTGTCTCTCTGTAACACATATGAACTAATCAAGCTTGATTCAAATTAAACAGCTATCGCCAATTGAAAAAGACTTGTGGGATGGAAAACATATTGCAATGTATGACTAAAGACCGTGAAACAGTTCACTGATTACAATTCTTAAAATGAACCTGGAGTGCCTATTATAGAGACTGCATAGCCAATTAAAGAGGAACTCCAGTGAAAATAACTTACTGAACAAAAGTGCTTCATTTTTTACAATAATTATGTATAAATGATTTAGTCAGTGTTTACCCATTGTAAAATCTTTCCTCTCCCTGATTTACATTCTGACATTTATCATATGGTGATATTTTCACTGCTGGCAGGTGATGTCAGTAGAAATAGATGCTGCTTGCTTTTTGGCAGTTGGAAACAGCTGTTATTTCCCACAATGCAACTAAGCTCCCACAGTGTGATGTCAACACCATGGTCCTGGCATCACACTGTGGGAAGGGTTTCAACACAATATCAGCCATACAGAGTCCCCTGATGATTCATTTGAGAAAAGGGAAATATTTCTCAAGGGAAAGGGGGTATCAGCTACTGATTGGGATGAATTTAAATCCTTGGTCATGGTTTCTCTTTAAGCTTCTAGCTTTTGTAGAGATAAATTGTGTCCGGAAATAGGCTTTGATTATGATGGATGCATTGTTCGGAGTCGGTGATGGAAATCTATATCAGATCCGGTGCAAAAATCAATACTAGATTTAGGGAAATCTATTGGAAGAAGGCTTACTCTAAAGATCTAGAGGAACCAATGATCTCTGTCCCTTCAAGATTGGGTAGAGGAAATGTCGACTTTCTTGGAGGGGGAAGGGGAGAAGATGAGAGTGAGGGCGAGGGTCCCGATCATCCGCAGGAGAAGACCCAAGATGAGCGACAGGGTTGTGTGATCTCTGAAGCTAGGCAGAGTAAGTTAAAGCGCTGTGGATCAGGGGGAGGGGGATCGGGGCTGTACGGGGATGGGGGGCACCTATGCTGCCCTACACTGGGGAACACCTATACCTGGCTACCTATACTGGCCACACCTGTACCTGGCTTCCTATACTTGCCACACCTGTACCTGGCTTCCTATATTGGCCACACCTGTATCTGTCTTCCTATACTGGAAAACACCTAAACCAGGCTACCTATACTGGCCACGCCTGTACCTCACTTCCTATACTGGGGAACACCTAAACCTTATAATCGAATCGGCTTATACACACCATTGGTGTGCTGATCCCTCGTCTTGTACCTAATAGTGATATGTTCCCTGGCAATCAGTGTTGATGATGCCAGGGTCACGCGGCAAACTAATTTAGTCTAATCAGCAATCAGTGTGTGACGGCTGAGGTGGGAGGATGGAGGGGAGAACTTTGGTGTCTCTGCCTTGGGTGCTGGAGGACCTTGTTCTGCTACCCATCATCACTAGATGTATGGTCACCTTTACATTTGTATTAGTGCAGGTTGAGCAGCTGCAGCTCGGAAGTGTAAATGATCAGAGATTTATTTTGGGGAGTCATTTTGAAATTTAATGGAGGAATACTTTCCATTGTATTATAACCACTGTATTCACAAACCACAGTACAGATCATAAATGTCTGTAAGTAGCAGGCAAATTTCAGATACTTCAAAAAGTTTTTTTTCCATTCTAAGCTGCCAATCAAGCCCCAAGCCCAAACCATGCAAGGGGTGTTCGCGTTCGCCCCCTCAGGCGAGTACATGGTATGTTCGACCCGCCCCCTATACATCATTATTGAGCTAAACTTTGACCCCTTGTTTCACAGTCAACAGGCACATGGCATCCAATCAGCTATCCCTCCCACCAGGACCGCCCCCCACCCCACCCCCACCTATCAGAAAGCCAGCACAGAAGCCATTTTGCAGTCTGTGTTTGGCTTCTGTCCTAGGCAGATGAGGGATAGTGTGTTGTGACAGGGAGAGAGTTAGGTAGGCCTGTGTTCTGTGTCCTCAGTGCAGATTCTTGCTGCTACCACATTGTCCTGAACAACTAAGCTCTTTTTAGGGCTGATACATACAACATTTTTCTTGCTATTGTATTGCTCTTCTGTGGCCAGTGCACAAGTTAGCTGCAGGAGACAAGTCTGCTGGTCCTAGTAGTGCACCAACTATAACCCACCTTCACACCATCTAGTATCCACTGGCCTCTGTGTAAAACCTCAGTGCTGTAGGAGACAGGTCTGCTGGTCCTAGTAGTGCACCAACCATAACTCAGTAATCATTCACACCAATTCTGGCATTTAGTATCCACTACTGGCCCCTGTATAAGACCTCAGTGCTGTTGGAGACAGGCCTGCTCTGCTGGTCCTAGGAATGCACCGACCCTAACCCAATAATCCTTCACCACCGCATGTAGTATCCACTACTGCCCCATATAAGGCCTCAGTGCTCTCAGTGGTTTTTTTGGCTACTTAACTGTCATTGAACTACATCAGCCTGACCATAGAGGCTTTAAAACCGCGATCGCCTGCACTCCCACGATTGTGCGCACAAGCATGGCGGACACTACACAAAGATTGATGCTAACATTTATGTCCTGGAGGTGTCAACTGGTAAAAGCAAAGATATGCTCACCTAACGTAATCATTACAGGTCTTTGCGGTTGTTTGTGGAGTGCAGAGTGTTAAACGCAGCGTTTCTTCTGTCAGTTTGAAGCGGACATAACCCTTACACTACCTGACCGACATGTACACACGCAGGATGTTTTAAAGCACTTTATTCCACCAATTTAGGAATGTCATGTGATTTCTGCCCTTTGGCGATTAAAACATGACTCTGTGTCAACGCCGTAATTTTTTGTGAGACTTTTGCCATGGATCCCACTGTCCCCATGCCCCTTTCCAGGTATTAGGCCCCTTGAAACAACTTTTCCATCACTTTTGTGGCCAAAAACAGTCTTTGTAGGTTTTAAAAGTATCCTGCCCATTGAAGTCTACGAAGATACGCAGATTCACAAACTTTTGCAGAGATTTGGATTTGAAATTTGCGAACCCAAAATTTGATATTCGGCCCATCTATAGTAGGGAGGGAGCTGTGCCATTTATATGGTCATTTGTGTGCTCTAGGAACTGAAGAGTGCATGTTCTTGATGTCTGTTTTCTCTTATTCCACTGATGCATCGCACCCACCCCGATATGGCTTCCTCAGAGTGCTTGCATCAGCTTGATTACTTTTATCCATCCCCTAACTCTCTGATTCATATTCTTAATATACTACTGCTTCATGTGGGACATGCCTATGAATTCTCAAATGCAAAAGTTAATAAAGTGTACCATATTTCATCCTTCACGGGGGCCTGGGATAATTTTGATTGCAGGGGGGCAAGTGTGCTTGTCTTCAGAAGCTCTCGGGGTCCCAAGTGCTTCCAAAGACTTCCGACGAGAGCCGAAGCCCCAATTTTGAATGGAAGACAGCAGGGGAACGAGAAAACAGAGAGAGGACTAGGAAGGCCCAATGGAATCCAGTGGTTAATAGCTAATACTTTTTCTTTTTCTTTTCAGGTAGCTACAGGGTTGTTTTAATCTCAAACCGGAGTGGGACAATCAGATGAGATCTCATTTAAAGCAAACCTGAAGTAAAAAAAAACAGCTAAGTAATAGAACATTTGTAGCAAAGAAAAGAGTCTCATATTGTTTTCCAGTACAGGAAGAGTTAAAGTGTACTTGAGTTGGGCAAAATATAAAAAATGATACATATTGCTTCCTCTAGTCTCCTTCAGGCTAATCGATTCCTCGCCATCCTCCTTGCTGCCTGGTTCTACTGCTATGGGTCCCGGTAGTTTGGCCAAGTGGGGCCAGCCGGGGCAGGTGCAGTCCAGCCGCACGTGCTTTCCCATCATGCTCCAGTGGCCAGGAGTGTTCTGCGCCTGCGCAGGTGCAGAACGCTCTGGCGACAGGCTGAGTGTGCAGCCAGGATGCTTATGCGCACTATG
The DNA here is from genome assembly GCF_040937935.1 of Hyperolius riggenbachi. Taxonomy (NCBI): domain Eukaryota; kingdom Metazoa; phylum Chordata; class Amphibia; order Anura; family Hyperoliidae; genus Hyperolius; species Hyperolius riggenbachi. The sequence goes on from NC_090649.1 coordinate 404,308,208, forward strand.
CCTCTGACTGGCTCAATTACCGGAACCTGCAGAAGAAGATCCAGGTGGCGGAGGACAGCGAGGGGCCGATTAGCCGGAGGAAGCCCCAGGTGTGTATAAAACATTTTCTTTTCTTCGTCTCAGGTTTACTTTAAGAAACTTCATTTGTTATCTATGCAAAAGAGCTTCTCTGAGTTCTCTGACCCAACTTGGATCCAATACAGTCCTATTTTCTGAAGCACTTAAAGAGACACAGAAGCGAAAAAAAAATATGATATAATGAATTGGTTGTGTAGTATGGATAATTACTAGAAGATTAGTAGCAAAGAAAATATTCTCATATTTTTATTTTCAGTTATATAGTGTGTTTTATAAAATTGCATCATTCTTTAATATTTGCAGTTTACACACTACTCAGCATTCTAAATGATTTTTTCAGAGCAGTCTTGTGAACTATTGACCTGTCCTCTGGCAGAGAAAAAGAAAATTCTTCACTGACAATTGAGATAATAAACTTCAGAAGACAGACCTCTCTGTGACTTTGAAAGTCGTGGAGCTTAATGGCTTTTTTGCATACAGATAACATCTGGAGTTTCTTAACTCTTCCTGCACTGGAAACAACATTAGACTTATGTCTCTGCCCCTAATGTTTTATTTCTTAGCTGTACTACACATACAAATCATTATATAATAATCTGTTTTCGCTTCAGTGTCTCTTTAAACAGCCAAGAAACAGCGAGAGACAGCTTGAGATAAGGTTTTACTGCAGGAAAGTACAAAGGGTGATTAGCTCTGCTCTGTTTTATAGCTTAAAATACAGAGGGCTCGATTCACAAAGCGGTGCTAACCCAGTTAGAGACTTTAGGGGCCTGATTCACAAAGCGGTGCTAACAGTTAGCACGCTGGTGAAAAGCCCTTTATCACACCTAGGGCTCGATTCACAAAGCGGTGCTAACCCAGTTAGAGACTTTAGGCATGATAACCATTGCACCACGCTGGTGAACAGCCAGTTTAGGTGTGATAAGTTTAGGCGTTATAAGTTTAGGTGTGATAAGTTTAGGCATGCTAAGTTTAGATACGTTTAGTTCGCTTGCAAAGTCCCACACGCAAAGCAGCGCCATTAAACTTTATGCGAAGTGCACCAGACTTTGCTAGCGCAAAACTTTTGATCAGCTGTGCACTGTGGTGCTAACCCAGTTGGTGCTTAAACTTATCACACCTAAACTTATCATGCCTAAACCTATCACACCTAAACTTATCACACCTAAACTTATCATGCCTAAACTGAGTTTAGGCATGATAAAGGGCTTTTCACCAGCGTGCTAACTGTTAGCACCGCTTTGTGAATCAGGCCCCTAAACTCAGTTTAGGCATGCTAAGTTTAGGGGTGATAAGTTTAGGGGTCATAAGTTTAGCCATGCTAAGTTTAGGTGTGATAAGTTTAGGCATGATAAGTTTAAGCACCAACTGGGTTAGCACCGCAGTGCACAGCTGATCAAAAGTTTTGCGCTATCAAAGTCTGGTGTACTTCGCATAGAGTTTAATGGCGCTGCTTTGCGTGCGGGACTTTGCGCGTGATCTAAACGTATCTAAACTTATCACGCCTAAACTTATCACACCTAAACTTATCACGCCTAAACTTATCACGCCTAAACTGGCTTTTCACCAGCATGGTGCAATGGTTATCACGCCTAAAGTCTCTAACTGGGTTAGCACCGCTTTGTGAATCGAGCCCTAGGAGTGATAACCATTGCCACAGACGTGATAAGTTTAGGCATGATAAGTTTTGGCATGCTAAGTTTAGATAAGTTTAGATCGCATGCAAAGTCCCGCACGCAAAGCAGCGCCATTAAACTCTATGTGAAGTGCACCAGACTTTGCTAGCGCAAAACTTTTGATCAGCTGTGCACTGCGGTGCTAACCCAGTTGGTGCTTAAACTTATCGGGCCTGATTCACAAAGCAGTGCTAACAGTTAGCACGCTGGTCAAAAGCCCTTTATCATGCCTAAACTCAGTTTAGGCATGATACGTTTAGGTGTGATAAGTTTAGGTGTGATAAGTTTAGGCATGATAAGTTTAAGCACCAACTGGGTTAGCACCGCAGTGCACAGCTGATCAAAAGTTTTGCGCTAGCAAAGTCTGGTGCACTTCGCATAGAGTTTAATGGTGCTGCTTTGCATGCGGGACTTTGCGTGCGATCTAAACTTATCTAAACTTAGCATGCCTAAACTTATCATGCCTAAACTTATCACGCCTAAACGTATCACGCCTAAACTTATCATGCCTAAACTTATCACACCTAAACTTATCACACCTAAACTTATCACGCCTAAACTGAGTTTAGGCGTAATAAAGGACTTTTCACCAGAGTGCTAACTGTTAGCACCGCTTTGTGAATCAGGCCCAGAGTGTGGTTTGTAAAATGCATATATGGTACAATGATGCAATGTTATAAAAAAAAAAAAAAAGCTATATAGCTAAAAATAAAAATATGGGACCCTTTTCTTTGCTACTAAAGTTTTATTAATTATTATACGTACTACACAAACAATTCATTATATCGTAAGGTTTTTTTTTGCTTCAGATTTGCTTTAAAGCTGGATTGTTCCCCCACCTGCTTCAATAAGAAGCAGAAGTTAGGTAGCATAATACAATCCTGTACATAGACGTTAGTGGACAACAACTGCAGGGTCTATTGAAAAGAATAAGTAAACAAAAAAAGTTTAATTTCAGCCTAGTCACAAAAGGGTTGATCTTTAATGAAGCAAAATGATGGAAACAAGACTTGGTCAGGATGTTTTAGATATTTGCTGAAAGAAAATGTCCTTGGCAATATTTTAGCCTCTTGTTTACATGTCATTCAGGAACACAAAATAAAGTCTGACATTCACCATGTCTTGTTCCATTCAGTGTTTCTCCAACAGCAGATCTCTGCAGGATTTACAATTATTAACCCAGGCTCAGGTTTTAACGAGAACGTCTGAGGGCATCACACAGCACAAAGCAGGCTGTTTATTTCAGAGGAAAATGGATCCAGCCCAGTCATTAATTACACAATTTTATTTTAGAACTCTTGGTGGAAATGTGTGGTGTAAATTGGCATGTCTTTTCTCTTCAAACAACAATTCCTGTTTACCTAAAAGCCTTCCACAGGAATAAGGAGATTATTTGTAATAAAGTCTAAAGTGATGCACGATTTATAAAAGGAGGACTTTGAGTTGTGTTAAAGGACAACTGAGGTCACATGATGAGATAGACATGTGTATGTACCGTGCCAAGCACACAAATAACTAGGCTGTGTTCCTTTTTGTCTTTCTTTGCCTAAAAAAGTTAAATATCAGGTATGGAAGTTACAGTTTCTGACCGGGTCGGGACCAGGTCGGACTGGGTCAGACTAAAGCATAACCCTCACTGATAAGTAATTACAGCCATAAAACTTGCCCGCATCTGTGCCCGCCACCCCACCTCTGCTCACCGGACTGCCATAGCCACCAAGTGTCGGATTGGGAGCTGGAAAAGCTGAGGAAATCCACTTGCTGGCAAAGCAGCAGTAATCAGGTGTTGCTGCTCACAGTGAAGACTTGCTGCAGGTTTCTATTGGGAGTGATAACACAGGGTTCCTGTTAGTAAACGGCTTCTGAGAGCAGGAAAGAGATAAGAAGGGTCAAAAATTTATAGAATTGAGCTCTGGCATACTTCAATGAAGGTGTCATTAAGCAGCAGAGTCGGGACAAGGTCCTCCAGCACCAAAGGCTGAGACACCAAAGTGCTCCCCTCCATGCCTCCCACTCCAGCTGTCAAACACTGATTGCTATTAGACTAAGACCCACCCCAGGGCCCCCAACACCTTAATCTCTAGTTATCTGGCGTGCAGTCACTGCCATGTATCCCTTTTTCTTATTTCTCGAGTCTCTGCTTCAAACACAATAGGGGAATGATAGCTGAGTGAGATGTGTGTCTCCTCCTACACTGCACCCAGAGGCTGGAGTCTCTCTTGCCTCTGCCTTGGTCCGGCCCTGTTGAGCAGAGACGGCCCGGCCCTGTTGAGCAGAGACAATGAAACAGTAAACTCTTTAAAACTAGATTGTAATGAATAGCGGAAATGCCGCCGCGCGGTCAAGCGGCAGGGCGGCTGTCTCCGCGTTCAGGCCGGCGGTTTCCGCGCAGCAACATGTGTCTAGTTTGCCTGGGCCTTCTAGTGCACACAGATGGCGAGCTACGCCAGAAGACAGGATTTTTATGCCAGCAGGAGGGGTATCAACTGATCAGGCCGATCAGCTGATCCCAGCTGGACTTCTGATTGGCTGAGTGGCTGGGGCGGTGCTGCGGAGCGGTGCTGCGGAGCGCTGTAAGTATATATAGTACTTGTTTGGCAGTTGCCGTTGCGAATACTAATTGGGGGCACTCAGACCTTAGTCAGATCCTACAGTGTGTTAGAACCAGTTGGAACTGGGAATTCACACTTAGCCAGATTCCGCTCTTGAAGTTTACTGTGTTATACTTTAGACCAGTTCCAGGGTGTTGAGACCAAGGACCTCACACTCAAGTATAGGATTGCTGTGTCATTGCTGTGTTATACTTTAGACCAGTTCCCAGGTGTTGAGACCAAGGATCTCACACCCTAGTATAGGATACTGTGTTATTCTTTAGACTAGTTCCCTGGTGTCGAGACCAAGGACCTCACACCTTAGACTAGGATTGTGCGTATTGATATTTGTTATGACCTCTGGCTCTGTTGACCTCTCTCTTGCTTTCTGATTCGGTACCTCTGCCCATCTGTCTACCAGTTGCCAACCTTGCCTGTACCCGGTTACCGAATCAGCCTTCTGTCTCTGTACCTTACATACTCGTGTGTTGCCGACCTGGCCTGTCTGACCCTTCTGGCTGTCACTCATCCCTTGAGTGATCACTCTTACTGTACTACTCGTGACACTAACCCTCCAGGTGTCAATTAGCTGCAAGGGCTACCTGCTCCTCAGGAAGTCCTTCTTGCAGTTCAGTCAGGGGGCTCTACCCCATAGGAGTCCACTGGCTGCAGTACAGTCTGATTCCCAATCTATCAGGGAATCCTTGGCTGCAGTACAGTCTGTCTCGCCTCCGCTTGAGGAGGTCAGCTTGAGTACAGCCAGTGGCCACCTGCACCTCAGGGGTCCACTGTCTGCAGTAGAGTCTGTATCTCCCGCTCCTCGGGAGATAACCTTTCTTACTGTTGCACCAAACACTTTACCACATTAGGTGTCCTGTGTCAAGCTATACTGGTATTATTGGTGATTCTGCAGATCACACATAATCGGGTATAGCATCTGTATTATTGGTGATACTGCAGATCACCAATAATCAGAAATACTCTTTGTGCTGACACCAATCGTTACATAGATTTAATATTAAATAAAACGGTGAGATATCTAAAAAAAAATCATTTTTAGGAGAAGGAGGAGAGACACAATTGTTTTTCTTAGTTTATTTTCACCCCGGATGTCCTTTAACCAGTGGCGGCTCCAGGAATTTTTTTTTAGGGGGTGCTATGCAGGTGCTAGACCAATTTCCGTGTGTAGCTGACGGCCTGCGTCGCGCGACGCGCGCTGCGGCAACAAATGTGTGTGGCTACAACCTGTGGCGCGCCGTGGTGAACAAAATGGGTGTGGTCATGACCGGATGAGGGCGGTGAACCCAGAGTGAGAGTGATATGGAGGCTGCCATATTTATTTCCTTTTAAACAATTCTAGTTGCCTGGCAGCCCTGCTGATCTATTTGGCTGCAGTAGTGAACTGAATTACACCAGAAACAAGCATGCAGCTAATCTTGTCAGTTCTGACAATATTGTCAGAAACCCCTGACCTGCTGCATGCTTGTTCAGGGTCTATGGTTGAAAGAATTAGAGGCAGAGGACCAACACGGCAGCCAGGCAGCTGGTATTGCTTAAAATGAGATAAATATGGCAGCCTCAATATTATTCTCACCTCGGGTTCCCTTTAAAAGTGCAACGCAAAGACAGAGGGCCCAAGTTTTGGTGACTCTTTCCCCAGAAAATTCACATAATTGTGCAGGTTTTCTCAAGAAAATACACGTAATGTGAGCAGATTTGAACAAAAAACACGTTCAATAGCCCCAATATGCACAATCGTTATCAGATATGACCCCAATATGCACAATCGTTATCAGATATGACCCCAATATGCATAATCGTTATCAGATATGACCCCAATATGCACAATCGTTATCAGATATGACCCCAATATGCACAATCGTTATCAGATATGACCCCAATATGCACAATCGTTATCAGATATGACCCCAATATGCACAATCGTTATCAGATATGACCCCAATATGCACAATTGTTATCAGATCTGACCCCAATATGCACAATTGTTATCAGATCTGACCCCAATATGCACAATCCTCAGCAGATACGACCCCAATATCCACAATCCTCAGCAGATCTGACCCCAATATGCACAATGCTCAGCAGATCTGACCCCAATATGCACAATCCTCAGCAGATCTGACCACAATATGCACAATGCTCAGCAGTTCTGACCACAATCAGCAGCACCACCTGAAAAAGAAAAACCCATTTACTCACCTACAGTCAGAAGACCTCTTGTCCCAAACTCCTTGTGGCGCGCAGCTCCCACGATCCTCTTCCTTCACGTGACTTCCTGCCTGCAGCCTGCATTACCCGGCGAGCAGGACTACGGGAAAATGGCCGCCCGAAGCCCTGCACTGCAGACTCCAAGTCTGCAGAACAGGTCTTTGGGCGGCCATCTTACTGTAGCCCTGCTCTGCTGCTTCGGGCTGCCGCTGTGAACTGACTCGGCGTCTCTTAGACGCCTGAAGTCAGTTCACGCCAGGGGGTGCTTTGGGGGTGCTTGGACAAATTTAGGGGATGCTTGAGCACCCCCCTGGCGCTGCCACTGCCTTTAACGCAATCTTGAAGTGAGCTAAAAAAAAAGTTAGATACTCACCTATGGAGAGGGAAAGCTCTGCATTACATAGAAGCTTCCCACGCTGTCCTCTGGTCCCCCATCACAGAGCGGTTGGTATTTCACACCACGGCTACACTTCTCTTCATGTACTCTTCTCTTCACTCCTCTTCAGAAGAGGAATGTGGCCCTGATGTTACCATGACCCTGAGCACAAGTAAAAAATGCCATACTAAACTTACCTGGGGCTTCCTCCAGCCCCCCGTAGTCTGTGAGGTCCCTCTGCGTCCTCTGGATTCCCTTCATTCTCCCGCTGGAGGATTATGTTATTTCGCTCACATGCCCGCTGCCATTGGTGTTCTGCACACGCACATTTCATTCTTTCAAGAACCGCACATGCACAGAATTCTCACGGCAACAGGCATGCGAGCGAGGCGGGCACGTGGACAGGTATGTGCAGTTGCGCACAACTCCCGGCCAAGTTGCACAGCTAATGGAGGCACCAGCAGGAGAATGGAGGGAGCCCAGAGGATGCAGAGGGACCTCACGGACTATGGGGGGGTCACATACTTTAAGGAAGGTCAAAGCAAGCAGCAGTGGGAGCGAGGGGGACACTACAAAATCCAGAGACTTCCCTCTTCTTCGGTAAATATGTTTTAGTCCTTTCCACCTCTGATTCTCTTTAATGTTGTCCCTGACTGGAAGATGAAGAAGGTTTGGTTTGAGGGGTAGTGGTGGTGTGTCTTTTGCTTCAAGGACAACCAGACCCGGATTTACATCACAGGAGCCCATAGGCACAAATGTCCTGACACCCTAGACCTCGCCCTCCATGAACCTACAAACCTCCACCTACAAAGCAAATGTGCTGGCTGGCCCAGTTGTCACTTCTACCTTACTTCCCTTGCCCATCATAGGTAGCTACAGGTGCCCCTTAGTATTAGGTAGCCAAAGGTACCCTTAGTATTAAGTAGCTAGTGGTGCCCCTGACTGAAGGGAGATCTTATAAGAGGAATTCAGAAATAACCTCTTATTTACGATCTGCTCAGGACACTGCATAGGGAAGGAGAGTGGGAGGTACTTAGGGAGGGGAGGGAGCCGCCTTCCCATCATCAGGCGCCTGTAGGCACGTGCCTACAGTGCCTTATGGTAAATCCAGCCCTGAGCACAACTGTAACGAGAGGGATATGGAGGCTGCCATAATTATTTCCTTTTAAACAATACAAATTGCCTGGCCATCCTACTGATATATTTGGCTGCAGTAGTGTCTGATTCACACCAGAAACAAGCATGCAGCTAATCTTGTCAGATCTGACAATAATGTCAGAAACACCTGATCTGTTGCATGCTTGTACAGGGTCTATGGCTAAATGCAGGCCCGGCCCTAGACTTTTTGCCGCCTGAGGCAATTTCAAGCCGTTGTTGTGGGGGGCCGCCCGAGCTGGAGGGGATAGCGGGCAGGAAGGGGGTATTGGGCCTAGCGGTGGGGAGGGGGGTCGGACCCCCCCCCTCCCTCGCCTGGGTCCCCCGTCCTCCGCTCCCCTCCAGCTTTAAAAAGGTCCGTGCTGTGGCTGCAGCTATTCGTAAGAGGCAACGGGCGGGGATTACTCACCTCTTCCTCGTTCCAGGCCAGCGTGCGCTCCACTGACGTCACTGGAGCACACGCTGGCCTGGAACGAGGAAGAGGTGAGTAATCCCCGCCCGTTGCCTCTTACGAATAGCTGCAGCCACAGCACGGACCTTTTTAAAGCTGGAGGGGAGCGGAGGACGGGGGACCCAGGCGAGGGAGGGGGGGGTCCGACCCCCCTCCCCACCGCTAGGCCCAATACCCCCTTCCTGCCCGCTATCCCCTCCAGCTCGGGCGGCCCCCCCACACACATGGACGGGCGAGTGCCGCCCCCCCAGAAGTGCCGCCTGAGGCAAAAGTTTCACCCCGCCTCATGGGCGGGCCGGCCCTGGCTAAATGTATTAGAAGCAGAAGATCAGCAGGCTAGCCAGGCAACTGGTATTGCTTAAAAGGAAATAAATATGGCAGCCTCCATATCCCTTTCACTTCAGTTGTCTTTCAATATGTTTGTGTCAAAAAGAGTCTCTCTTTTTTATCTCAAAAGGCTAATATGTACGTAAATCACTTTTTCTTTTTAAATACAATAATCAATAGGCAGTTTGGCAGGGATTCATGCTATCTAGGGAGTTAGGCAGAAAAGGCTGCTCTCATAGCCTTCACCAATGGACAATGACTATTTTCTCCCATGTCTCCTCTTCATTTCTGTCAAATTACTTGATGTCACATCTAGAGAATGCTTGTAAGTCTTCAGCCTTTACTCCCAGCTAAACGGGCACTATGGCGAAAAATTGTAAAATTTAAAATATGTGCAAACAAACAAATAAGAAGTACGTTTTTTCCAGAGTAAAATGAGCCATAAATTACTTTTCTCCTATGTTGCTGTCACTTACAGTAGGTAGTAGAAATCTGACAGAAGTGACAGGTGTTGGACTAGTCCACCTCTTCATAGGGGATTCTCAGCAAGGCTTTTATTCTTTATAAAGATACTCCCTAAAAGGGATTTAAACAATTATGCTGGCCAGCTTCACTGCGTTTTTTGGCAGTTGGACAGAGCAACTGCCATTCTCTAAGTGCTTTTGAAAATAAATAAATCCCTGAGAATCCCCTATGAAGAGATGAACTAGTCCAAAACCTGTCGCTTCTGTCAGATTTCTTCTACCTACTGTAAGTGACAGCAATATAGGAGAAACCTAATTTATGGCTCATTATACTATGGTAAAAATGTACTTCTTATTTGCATATATTTGCACATATTTTACATTTTACAATTTTTTGCCTTATTGCCCCTTTAATGAGTGTGCTTTATTGACAAACTCTACACAGGAGCGTGTTCTTCTGCCAACGCCTGCAGGAAAGCAGCAGGATTGGAGCAACACTAAAGAAGGCACTGAAATGCAAGATACGCATACTACAGGATCTAACTAAGCTGTGGACACCTTATCAAGAGCACTTTAAAAATGGGAGACATAGTATAGGGTCTCTTTAAATTTTGGTGCACCCTATGTGGTGACACTGGAAAGTTAGTCCATATTTTGAGTGGTACTAGGTAGCTGGCCACACACTGAGGTCACTGAAAAGCTGAGACACTCCTGGACACTAAGAAAGTGTGACACACTTGGGGCATTGGGAAGGCAAAAGATACTTTGGGGAGCACTGGTAAGTTGGAATATACTTTGGGAAGCACAGACTTTGGGAGGGTGCACTAGAAAGCTGTCACACATTTTGAAAAGGTGCACTGGGAAGCCAGAGTATACCTTTGAAGGGAGCAATGGGAGCGTCGTATTAGTATGCCGCCGGTCAGTTGGGTGCAGGATGAGCCGAATGATGGCTCATCCTGCTGTGGCTGAAATTCCCAGTTGTGCAAAATATTTTTACACATCCTAGCTGTAGCAACTCAGTCCAGCTATCACTGGCATAGCTGCACTGGTATCAGGCACTACGTGACCGCGTCCCAGTGCCCAAGTAACCTGCATCGGCATTGGAAAGCTTAGATATTCTTTGGAAGGGTGGGGAAGCTGAGGCACAGTTTGCAGTAGGTGCACTGGAACCTGGGACATAGTTTGCAGTAAGTGCACTGGAACCTGGGACATAGTTTGCAGTAGGTGCACTGAAACCTGGGACATAGTTTGCAGTAAGTGCACTGGAAGCTGGGACATAGTTTGCAGTAGGTGCACTGGAACCTGGGACATAGTTTGCAGTAAGTGCACTGGAAGCTGGGACATAGTTTGCAGTAGGTGCACTGGAACCTGGGACATAGTTTGCAGTAAGTGCACTGGAACCTGGGACATAGTTTGCAGTAGGTGCACTGGAACCTGGGACATAGTTTGCAGTAAGTGCACTGGAACCTGGGACATAGTTTGCAGTAGGTGCACTGGAACCTGGGACATAGTTTGCAGTAAGTGCACTGGAACCTGGGACATTGTTTGCAGTAGGTGCACTGGAACCTGGGACATAGTTTGCAGTAGGTGCACTGGAACCTGGGACATAGTTTGCAGTTAGTGCACTGGGAAGCTGGGACACAGTTTGCAGTAAGTGCACTGGAAGCTGGGACATAGTTTGCAGTAAGTGCACTGGGAAGCTGGGACACAGTTTGCAGTAGGTGCACTGGGAAGCTGGGACACAGTTTGCAGTAGGTGCACTGGGAAGCTGGGACACAGTTTGCAGTAGGTGCATTGGAAGGTGGGACATAGTTTGCAGTGGGGGCACTGGGAAGCTGGGACACAGTTTGCAGTAAGTGCACTGGGAAGCTGGGACACAGTTTGCAGTAGGTGCACTGGGAAGCTGGGACACAGTTTGCAGTAAGTGCACTGGAAAGCTGGGACACAGACTGCAGTAGGTGCACTGGAAGCTGAGACATACTTTGCAGTAGGTGCACTGGCAAGCTGGGACACAGTTTGCAGTAAGTGCACTGGAAGCTGGGACATACTTTGCAGTAGGTGCACTGGCAAGCTGGGACACAGTTTGCAGTAAGTGCACTGGAAGCTGGGACATACTTTGCAGTAGGTGCACTAGAAGCTGGGACACAGTTTGCAGTAGGTACACTGGGAAGCTGAGACACAGTTTGCAGTAGGTGTGCTGGAAGCTGGGAAACAGTTTCCAGTAGGTGCACTGGGAAGCTAGCCTAGGACATACTTTGCAGTAGGTGCACTGGGAAGCTAGCCTAAGTGCAGTAGGTGCGCTGGAGGCTGGGAAACAGTTTGCAGTAGGTGCACTGGAAGCTGGGACACAGTTTGCAGGCCGTGCCCTCGGAGGTTTTATACTCAGTTTACAGTAGGTACATTGGGAAGCTGGGATACAGTTTGCAGTAGGAGCACCAGATGTTTTGTGTTAGATACATTGGAAGCTAAGACACACAAACATTGGGATGCTAGGGTAAAAAAATGTACACTATACAAATTACTCAAAACATATCCAAAGTAGCACTTGTTGATTTTTAACTTCCATTTCCAAGCAAGTTGTTTGTGATTACAAATAAGGATTTAGGCAAAAAATAAATAAATGGGGAAAAATAATTATCATGTAAAATAATCAAGATGTATTCGCATTGTAAGGAGGACCAGCTGTCTGACTGGGGATATTGCTGGCGGGATGTTTCATTAATTGTCTACTGACCGCATCCATTCTTGTCTCACCATTACAGTCACAGCTGGCCTGTGGAATAAGAGCATCATTGCCTTCAGTTGACTGCAGAGGATTCTGGGTTATAAATCATTAACATATTTTTAGATCACCTCCTCCTGTATTGTGCTATTCATCTATGTAATTATATTTTACTCCATGCTATCTTGCCATAATGATAAAATCATGTTAAAGCAATTCATGGATTAAGTACATAAACTGATGAACGAATCTCATGTTTCTTTGGCATAATATTAGAAACATATTATTAGCTGTCTTCATTCAAAGTCACGGATGAATACATAGAACGTGTAGTATGTCCATATTTGAATTTCAGTAATAAAATGAGTGCACATGTCCTATGTAATTGTACAGTGAGAAAGTGCATGTTTTTGACCTGATACATGCCATATCCATCAATGCTGGTTGAAGATTGCTTTAATTGTGCATAGACAAGCAGATGTGTCACAGATAGCGCCAAACAGCACTAAAGCCATCTCCTGCACTGCTATGTACTATACGTACTGTACACACTACACACTCAGGGCCAGAGGGACCAAGATCTTGGGCAGAAAAAGCAGAGGGGCGGCAGGACTTGAAGATAAAAGAGAGCACATGTCAAAGTAAATAATCTCTCCTGGTCTAAAGCCCCTGATGAGTTGTTAAGCAACGAAACGCGTTGGGCGGAGCTGCGGAGCGACGTACTGGGAGTGTGTAACGTCACAGGACGCGGTAACGCTGTATGCACGCGGAGATTTCCTGGGTGCCGGCGAGTGTAGAAGCCCACTTTCCTTCATTAGACATGACTAGTGCTTAAAGAGGAACTCCAGTGAAAATAATGTGATAAAAAAAGTGCTTCATTTTTACAATAATTATGTATACATGATTTAGTCAGTGTTTGCCCATTATAAAATCTTTTAAATCCCTTATTTACATTCTGACATTTATTACATGGTGACATTTTTACTGTTGGCAGGAGATGTAGCTGCAGCATGCTTTTTGGCAGTTGGAAACAGCTGTAAACAGCTATTTCCCACAATGCAACAAGGTTCACAGACAGGAAACTGTCAAGAGTACGTACTTTTCTTGTTTCTTGTGGGAGGGGTTTCACCACAATATCAGCCATACAGAGTCCCCTGATGGTCTGTTTGTGAAAAGGAATAGATTTCTCATGTAAAAGAGGGTATCAGCTACTGATTGGGATAAAGTTCAATTCTTGGTCGGAGTTTCTCTTTAAGCACAGAGACAATAAGCCGTGGTGTTTGATTAAGTGAAGGCTGCCAAACATTAGCCTCTTTGAGCCACCCAGACTCATTTGCATACGTAGATGTGCTGTATTAGCAAGTATGCAATACGTTTTGCACTGAGTGCACAAGATGCTTTGCCTCAACTCGTTTTTATTTAGTTTTTAATCGTGTGTTTACACAATGAGAGCATTCTCTGCTTTTTTCTAAAGCCTGGAGTTGCTGTAACCTGTAAATTGGGGACATCAGCAAGCCGGACCTGCCAGAGAGGCTGTGGGGTGGCTAATACCCCAGATGGGACTATGGGCTCGATCAAGCCGCAACATCCGGTGAGTCTGGACATGGGAAGGGGGGAGTTTAGCCACCTACCTATTGCATGTGTACCTAATCAGGATAACTGCTGGGGACATTACTGGACTATATAACTGAATAGAATCAGTATACATTTACTGCGTGTAGCGCCGTTTTATCCCTTTATGCATTTATCTCTCCTGGGGCTTGATTCACAAAACAGTGCTAACTATTAGCACGCTGTGAAAAGTGCTTCGCGTGAAATTTCGCGTGATAATGTTTTTTGTACGGAAAAATTCGCATTCGCACGTTAACGCAATTTTTTGCGTGTTAACTTTCACGTTCACACGACAAATTTGTGTTAACGCGTGAATGCGTAAGTTATCGCGCGAAACGTGAATTGTTGCGCACGGAAATCATTTTTCTTGCGAAAATGCGCAAAAACGTGCGAAAACCTAACAGTCGTGCTAACAGTTAGCACCGTTTTGTGAATCAAGCCCCAGGTCTGCAGCTGCCCTGCACACTGTCTGCAGCCTGAATTCCAGAGTTCCCTGCATCTCCCTCACTTCCTGGGAGCACGGTGTAATGACAGTCACAGAGTCCTTTGCTGCATCTGCTGTCTCCTGATGATCCCATCGTGTGCTGAGCAAAAATTTCACATAATCAGAATTTTGCGTCCTAACTCGCAATTAAGATGCAAAATCGTAAAGCAAAATTTCAAGAAAAAGCATAATTCATTTCATTTGTAACCGTAATCAGGAACCATAATTTTGCATTTTTGTGTATTTTTTCTGCTGAATTTAGAGGTTAATAGCAAAGCATGTATAAGGATGCATGCTATCATCACCAACATTGCCATGTATGTTATGGGGAATTGTGGGATCGAGGCAAAAAAATAATTTTGCACACAAAAAATAAATAATAATAATTTGTAGTCTAAAAATGAAAAGGAAAACTGTTTTTCAAACTGTACTTTTTTAGAGTTTAAGAACCATTTTTCCTTTTGCATTTTTTAAAGTAGATTTTTTTCAAAAACTACATGGTCTTTAAAAAAAAATAAAAAACTTTTTTGACCTATTCCCACTACTCCCTTAGGCTGCTTACACACAGGGACGTTACAGGCGCACGTTAGTGCAGCCTGTAACGCTCCCCCAACGCACAGCAATGTAACAAGAGTGGGCTATTCACACTGCCCACGTTGCGTTACATGTAACGCTGCACGTTCTTCCGAAAGTGCAGCATACTATAGCGTTACAGCGGCTTAAGCCGCGTTAGACTGTTTGCACATGCTCAGTCATGTTGGGGAGGAGCGGAGAGCGGCCAGGCACATGGCTAATTAATATTCACTGCACGTTGTGACGTGCAGTGTTTACTTCCTGGTGCGGCTGCTCTGTGCGGCGATTGGCCGGCGGGACCACGTGATGCCGCATGCGTCCAAGAGTACGCATCACGGCATCACGGACGCCAGAGTGAGCTGCACAACGCGGCTCACTCTGACATCCACATCGAAGAGCACCAGGCCTTGTGTTAGGTGCACGTTATGCGACCTTAACGTAGCACCTAACATAACGTCTTGGTGTGCAAGTAGCCTTAAAGGATACCCGAAGTGACATGTGACATTATGAGATAGACATGTGTATGTACCGTGCCAAGCACACTAAAAACTAGGCTGTTTCTTTTTTTCTTTCTCTGCCTGAAAGAGTTAAAGATCAGGTATGTAAGTGGCTGACTCAGTCCTGACAGGAAGTGACTACAGTGTGACCCTCTCTAATAAGAAATTCCAACTATAAAACACTTTCCTAGCAGAAAATGGCTGCTGAGAGCAAAAAAGAGATAAAAAGGGGAATGTCTTATCATTGAGGGTCACATGGTAGTCACTTCCTGTCTGAGTCAGGACTGAGTCAGCCACTTTCATACCTGATATTTAACTCTTTCAGATAGAGAAAGAAAAAAAGGAACACAGCATAGTTATATAGTGCTAGGCACTATCTCATCATAGTGAGCTATGTGTGCTAGGCACTATCTCATCATGTCACATGTCACTTTGGGTATTCTTTAACATAAAGAGCAATTTTGGTAATGATAGCATTTTTGGAAGCTTCATTAATAACTGCTGAATTCTGCACAAAATTAAGAAAAATGTCGTGTAATTCCACAAAATTATGAATGCAGCATACAAGATCAATTGCATTTCCAAATTGTAATTATGTATAGCCGTAATTTCAAAAAGTTACCTGAAATTTCATGTAATCATAATTAACAGATTACGATCATCACTAATCCCACCTGTATGAGTGGGACATACAAGCTTCAGTGATTAGTGCCAGGATTGTAAAGAGCAGAACGCCGGAGTGAGTTTTTCTACACACATTCAAAAATTACGGACAGGTAATATCAGCTCCACTATAGCCCAGCTATCAGACAGTAACATTATTGCCGGTCAGCTACTATGAATGAGTTTGACCTTGCATTCCACCTCTCCCCCTGCAATTTATGGCTTTTCGGTGGCAGCAGTCTCTATGCTGTAGTTACACCTTATTTTAAGATGTATCCCTGCATTTGTTATAAATCAACCCCTAAGTGCAACATTTTCGCTATGTTTAAAGGACACCTAAGCTGACACTATCTCTATGCCAGCATGTGTAGCATGGGATCCTTCTACTTACCTGTTCTCTCTTTTGGATGGGCTTCTCTATATCGTTGCCCTGCCTTCTGTTTGTGTGGAACAGAGTAACCAACAAGGAGGCTTGTGATGGGAAACAAGGAAATTTGGGCAACCGCTAGTGGAGGAGGTTTGGGTGCCACCATAGGGCTCCTAAATCTCCCCTTCTTAGCAATAATTCCATGGGCCCTGATGGTGGCGCCCCAATATTATTGTTATTGCTGTTTTTTTTTCTTTGTGGCAGAGGGAACAGTTAAAGGGAACCTAGAGTGAAGTAAAAAAAAACAAAGTTTCACTTACCTGGGGCTTCTAACAGCCCCCTGCAGCCGCCCTGTGCCCGTGCCACCCTGGAACCATCCCCCTGCCCCCCGCAGTGGCTTAGTTTAGATTTTGTAGACTAAGCCTGTCACGGGCCAGTGCGGCCCTGGACACGCGTGTCCTCATTCGTCCTCCTGTCGCTGGGAGCATCCTGCACAGGAGTAGAGATTTTCACGTACTGAGCCTGGGCAGGACACTCCCAACGACAGAAGTGCAAACAAGGACGTGTGCGGCCAGGGCTGCTCAAGCGCAGTGGCCAGCAACAGGCTCAGACGCCAAAACTGAAGCTAAGCCACTGCGGGGGATTGGAGGATTGGTGAGTGACGCTGTGGGCAAAGGTCAACTGCAGAGTACTGGTAGAAGCCCCAGGTAAGTGAAACTCTTTTTTTCCACTGCACTTTAGGTTTCCTTTAAAGAGGAACTCCAGTGAAAATAATGTAATAAAAAAGTGCTTCATTTTTACAATAATTATGTATAAATGATTTAGTCAGTGTTTGCCCATTGTAAATCTTTCCTCTTTCTGATTTACATTCTGATGTTTATCACATGGTGACATATTTACTGCTGGCAGGTGATGTCGATGGAAAGAGATGCTGCTTGCATTTTTTGCAGTTGTAAACAGCTGTTATTTCCCACAATGCAACAAGGCTCCCACAGTGTTATGTCAGTACCTCAGTGCTTTGAGGCACTGACATCATTTGTGGGAGGGGTTTCACCAGAAAATCAGCCATACAGAGCCCCCTGATGATCCATTTGAGAAAAGGAATAGATTTCTCATGGGAAATGGGTTATTAGCTACTGATTGGGATGAAGTTCAATTCTTCTTGGTCACGGTTTCTCTTTAAAGAGAACCTGAACTGAAAATAAAAAGTCAAAATAACCATACACAGGTCATACTTACCTCCTGTGTAGTCTACTACTCAATCTCTTTCTCCTCTCCTGCATCCCATTTGTCCACTGTGATCGATGGAATTCTCCGTCCTCCATTTTAAAAATGGCCATTACCCCATAACAGCTTCCTGGTCAGCACACTGTTAACTGTAATATCACCCACTTGAACCATAGGGAAACATGGACTTGCACATTCAGTTGTAACTGACAGCTGCTGATATATAACTGACAGCAACTGGTATATTTCAGTTCTGACAAAATATTGTCAGAACTGGAAGGGATCACTGTAAGAAGAAAATGGTGAGCTTCTGTGAGGAGCTGATGGTGAGGTATGTATGAAATATTCATTTGCAGCTACATCATGTCTTTATTTAAAATAATTTTACTCGCTTCAGGTTCCCTTTAAGGTTAGCCCTGGGTGGATGTGGAGGCTAGCTTTGAAGAGTGGGTGGTTAAGGTTAAGGTTAGCCATGGAGGGAGGTGTTTAGGTAAGCCGTGGGGAGTGGGTGGCTAAGGTTTTTCGTGTAGGGAAGGTAGGGTTAAGGTTAGCTATGGAAGGGAAGGGTTAAGGTCTTGGGGGGAGGTAGGGTACCATGAAACTGAGAAAAGCAAGTATTTAGGTTTAATAGGGCCCTCTTTGTGATACTGAGTTAATAAGCCTGTATAGTGTGCAGGTTTACTACCAGACAAATACAGAGTGACTCACTACAGTGCCACTTCAAACTATCCATGGCACACATGAAATGACCCTCACACTTTTTCCCTCATACAGAAGAAAGTATATTTCAAAGTAAGAGATGTTTGTGTTCTTGGGCAGAAGTTCTTACATCACAACAGGCTTTCATCGAGTAAATATGGGAACGTAAAAGCTTTTGCGAGAGCCTAGCAGTATGTTCGATGAACAATAATTTCTCTGGTCTGCTCAGTAAACAATACCAGTGGATCACGGTAAGTGCTTCCTCTCTGTCCTTCTCTGGCCTGGTCTATGTACACAACACAGGCACCAAAGAAACTGACGAAAAAAATCCTGTATTCAGCTTTATCCTATATTTTAGCTGTAAAATTAAACATGTACCTGAGATGGTGACTTAATAAAAAATGTACATACCTGGGGCTTCTTCCAGCCCCCTTCAGAGTTATTGCTCCCACACCATCCTCCTACACATCCTTGTTTGTCCGCAATTGGCCCTGGTAAGTTGTCTAGTTGGGGCCAGTCCGCACAGACGCAGTGCACCTGAGCCCACTCCCCTGTCTTGCTCCCGTTGCCAGAAGCTTTCAGTGCCTGCACAGTTGTACTGCACAGGCGCAGAACGCTCCCGTCGAAGGGAGCAAGACAAGGGAGCGCAAGTGGCCAGGTCACGCATGCACAGCTGGTCCCGAACTGGAGGACTTTCCAGGGCCAATTGAGGAGACAGAGGAAGACGACGTGGGAACGATAAGCCTGGAGAGGGCTGGAGGAAGCCCCAGGTGTGTATTTTTTTATTACTGTAAGTCAACATCTCAGGTTTACTTTAAGGACTCTTTATTACGGTAGGCTGAACGGTGTTATGGTCGAACAGTTTTACCCCCATTTAATACAGTCTAATGTCAGCATTTACAGCCTCGTGTATCAGCATTTGACACCCAGTATAAATACACAGCAGCAGAAAACCTCTTGTGAGGCCACGGGGTTAGTGTAAGGCCACTTCCCCATAGAGCGGGAATGAGGTGTAACACCATCCACAGGGACATCAGAAGTGCATAGACTGCACTGTCTGATGTCAACATCCATGCATTGCTGCTCACCATGGAATCATATTGCATGGTTGACAATGAAAATACACAAAGGCATTGCAATTTCCATTCATTGCAATCGTATCACCGAAAATCACATCGGAGCTGTAGTACGTTGCTTCAGCATTCATGTTTCCCTATGCACTCAAAGTGTACCCGGGATAACATGTGACGTGATGAGATAGACATGTGTATATACAGTAGCAAGAACACAGACACCTATGGTGTGTTCCTTTGCTTTTTTCACTGCCTGAAAGAGTTAATATTCAGCTATGCATCTGACAGTTTTTCTCCGGTCAAGGCCCAGTCAGGCTATAGCTTCCCTCACTGATAACAAATTACAGCTATAAAACACTTTCCTAAGCAGATAACTGGGCTTCAGACTGCAAGGGATTGATAAATAGGTCAATAGTTCATGTATTTCCCCTCTAGGAAGCTTTAGACACTGCAATTGAGCAGAGACAATAAAACATTAAATCTACTTTGTAAATATTTATGCATGAAATAAAACAAAAAAAAAAAGTATTTTTAGGTGTAGGAGGAGAGATTCAGTTCTTTATCTCATCCGTCTGTTTTCATTTCAGTTTCACTTTAAGGGCTCGATTCACAAAAGCGTGATAACTGCTATGACGGCACTTATGACGCAATCTGCCACGCGCAAAGGTTTGCATGCCTAAATGATTACTTAGCGTGATAAACGAACGTTTGCAAACACGCACGTGATCGTGTGCAAACGTTCGCTTATCACCCGAAGTAATCCTTTACGCAAGCAAACCTTCTCGCGTGGCAGATCGCGTGATAACTGCTGTGATAGCAGTTATCACACTTTTGTGAATCGAGCCCTAAGTGTGGAAGGGGCCTTAAAGTGGATCAGAGACGAAAAACTAACTATAACAAGTAACTTGTCTATATATCTTATCTAAAGTTTGGATAGTTTACACAGCAAATCTAGTTGCAAACAGCTTCAACAATAGATGATTATTTCTTCAGGCTTGATTCACTACACTGTGATAACTCATATCACGGCCGTTTTCGCACGTATTTTTGCGTTTGCGCATGATCGCGAGTTTTCTGGTGCAATCGTGAATTTTCGCGCGGAATTGCGAATTTTCGTGCAAAAACGACCACATTTTCACGTAAAAATTTGCAATTGCCCGCAAAAATGACTGCGTTTTCACGTGAAAATTCACGATAGTGTGTGAAAATTCGTGATCACATGCAAACGCGCAAAACGAGCGCGAAAACGGCCGTGATATGAGTTATCACGGTTTAGTGAATCAAGCACTTCATTAAAAAAGTATTTGGCTTGAGGAATGCCCTTTAAACTATATGTAAAGAATGCAATTATGCAATGAGTAAAAGTTTATCTCGGATCCACTTTAAGTGTAGGCAGGAGGAGGTTATTAGATGTAGGGGACCTCCACAAGCCTCCTACTCTCTCGTCATGTCATCTTGTGCTGAATGCATGCAACAGTGTGAGCGGTGGGAGCAGTATCCACAAGCTGAGCACCAATAGTAGGCTGGGAATAATGTCAAATGGGAGGTGTGAAGAGAACAAGAGTGCAGTCACAAGGGACAGGACCTGTAGAGGACTTAATATGAGTTTTCCCCGAAAGTGTAAAATGTTTTACCTATAAACAAACTGCGTGCTCGGCTCGCCAGCAAAGGCAACTAAGCAAGATAATAAGTACACAAACAACAGTTTTATTTGCCTTTCCTTACCGAACTTCAATGTGCCCACACACATCAAACGTTCATTTTCTGGTCAGATCTATCATTTTATTGAATTGGCTGAAAATCAAATGTTTTAATCATAATTTCTATTCCAGTCAATCTACATTTTGATCTCTTGTGAAAAGAAAAACAATCAAAACTGATGGAAATGATTCGCTGTTGATGAAATTTCCAAGTTGCTGCGTGGCTTGTGTTTTATGGTCATTCAGTTGTTATTGAACCTGATCATCAGAACTGCTTGGAAAATTGCTACCTGCATGATAAAGCAGAAAAAAAATGTTTCTCAGTGTGGAGATAAATGTAAACTGGTCTATTTACCTTCAATGGGCTTGATTCACAAAAGTGTGATAATGATAACTCAGTTATCACCTCTAAAAGCTTTGCACGTGCTAACTAGGGTGCTAAGTAGTTAGCACATGCAAACTACTTAGCACCGTAGTTAGCACGTGCAAAGCATGTTAGCATGTGCAAAGTGGCTTTTCACCGGCGTGCTAACACTTTGCATGCTTTAGGGAATCAAGAGTACTTTTTCCTCGGAGTGAACAGTATGAGCAACCTTAGTTTTATTCCCTTTTTACAGGGCCGGTTCTAGACTTTTTGCCACCTGAGGAAAAATTGTGAAGATGCCCCGCATGCCCCCTTCCCCCGTTAGGTAGTATAATTGCCCCCAGTATAGGTAGCCTGGAGGGGGTAGCAGCCAGGAAGGGGGGCAGTGGGCACAGCAGTGGGGAGGGGGATTGGACCCCCCTCACCTGGGTCCCCCCGGTCTGCGCTCCCCCTCCAGCTATTACCGCAGTGTACAATTATCAGGCAGCGGGCGGGGAAGCGATGACTCACCTACTTGCGCGTTCCAGCGTACGTCACTTACTGCAATGCCATCCACTGTACCCTTTTGCTGACGCTGTCTACCGCAAAACTCCTCTAGGCTGCCGAGCAGTCTCACATGGTGGGGCTGTTGTCAGATTCAGGTGCAGGGCTATAGGTGGTATCGGGGAGGAGCCAAGCTGAACTCTCAGTCTTGCTTGTAACAAAGGTGGTGAACAGGGACACATGGATCTGCTGCTACTGCTGTGCTGGTGATCATAACGATCATCAACAAGTGGTGACAAGTAAAGTGGTGCCCCTGAAAGCAAATGGTGCACCAGGCAAAGGCCTGGAATGTCTTTGGATAAAAACGACCCTGAACGAGCAGAACTGACAATTGGAATTGCTTCCTGGGTAGCATTAGCAGGTCACTGATTGATTATACGTATTGCTTGGCATTGCTAGTTACAAAACGGAATACAACTCATTAAATGCACTTGGTAGTAACAAAGCATCTTCACTACGTGACTGTAGGTAGGAATCCAGCCAGAGAAGTAGCTTGAGCAGCTTATTTATGGGGTTTCAGTGTCACAGATGTACATGTAATACATGCTTAATGAGCTGCTGATGGGCAGTATGTGTTTATTATCTTAGAGGAAAAAAAACAATTAATTTGTAGATGTGTTACGCGACAAAAGTCAAAGGTGCCTCTCGTTATCAGTCAACAGAGAATTTATGTACATGTTTTGCAGCCAGTCAGGAAGGAGAGCTCCAATGTAGCAGCTTAGTGCAATTACAGGATAATGTATAATAACGTTTGTTCATATCTTTGGGAAATGTAATATGTGCTGCCCACATTAGGCATTTTCTGCCAGCATTCTTAGGTACAGAAATGTCAGATTTCTTGAAACTCAGGTATAACTCTAAACAATACTGTACATGCCATGAAGTAATGTGAAGCACTCTAGAGCAGGGGTCCCCAAACATTTTGGGTCGAGGGCCGGGTCAGCATACTTCAGACTGCTGGGGGGCCGGAGTACACATAAAATCTTTCATTGTGATGATCCGGATGATTCGACTCACAAAAAAGTTCCGGATCAAATGAACGATTCGTTCATGATCTGGACAACACTAGGGGCCTGATTCACAAAGCGGTGCTAACAGTTAGCACGCTGGTGAAAAGCCCTTTATCACGCCTAAACTCAGTTTAGGCATGATAAGTTTAGGTGCGATAAGTTTAGGTGTGATAAGTTTAGGCATGATAAGCTTAGGTGTGATAAGTTTAGGCATGATAAGTTTAAGCACCAACTGCGTTAGCACCGCAGTGCACAGCTGATCAAAAGTTTTGCGCTAGCAAAGTCTGGTGCACTTCGCATAGAGTTTAATGGCGCTGCTTTGCGTGCGGGACTTTGCACGCTATCTACACTTATCTAAACTTAGCATGCCTAAACTTATCACACCTAAACTTATCACACCTAAACTTATCACGCCTAAACTGGCTTTTCATCAGCGTGGTGCAATGGTTATCATGCCTAAAATCTCTAACTGGGTTAGCACCGCTTTGTGAATCGAGCCCCAGGAGTCCCACCACGAGTCACCACAGTGCAGTGAATATTAATTAGCCATGAGGCTTAGTCACTGAGCATGTGCAAACAATCTAACGCAGCTCTATAGGGGTATAACGTACAGCATGCTGCACTTTCATTTAATGTGCAGCGTTATACCCTAACGCAACGTGTGCACTGTGAACAGCACATTGATTTTACAGTGCTGTGAGTTAGGCTGCGTTACTGGCTACTGTAACGTGGGACTTTAACGTCCCACTGTGAAACCAGCCTTACAACATTTTCAAAGGCGGTGATTAGCTAATCACCAGAAAAAAAATGACGTATCTGCAAAAATAGAGCCACTTTAAAGTTCTGTATTTTTATTTGAAAAAAATGCAATCAGCTTAATGTTCACCATTCGTAGAAGACAAGATAACAGTGATGATTTACCTATACAGACAGTCATCAAAGTGTGTATTAAAAAAACCTTTGAGTTTTTAGGACAATTTACAAATTTTTAAAAAATAGCTTTTATTATGATTCACTTGCTGCCGACTCCTCCATTATCCAGTACATTCCTGATCCAACCCTCCACCCCCCCCCCCGCCCCCCATCACCACCCCCACCCTCACCCCCCAAGACTATTTGTCTGCTCCAGCGCTGGATCTGTTATACAGTTTGCTGCTGTTCTGGGAAAGAGCCAGGCCCCCAGGAACTGCAGGGACTTTTCCTCCTGTAGTTCTTCTACTGCCCATGCACACAGGGCCAGATTTATCAAAGCATTACATTTTTTTCTTCTTACACTGTTCTAACTAGCAGAGGAACTGTTCTGCATGATAATAGTAAACTTCTCAAATTTTGCATAATAGCGTCAGTTTAGTGTGGATTTCTAGAGCTGCACAACAGTTAAGAAACGTGCAAATCCATTCCTAAACTGTCACAGAATAAGAAGTGCTTAATAGCAGTTCTACAGATAGTGCAGCAGTGCAGGCTAGGCATGATTTGCGAAGTGCTCCTCCCCCCTTCTGCCAGGTGTCCTGTGAAGCTGTTCTGTGCTTAACCCTTCCAGTGCTGGGTATTGATGCAATACAGCAGATGTATTGGTTACCTCAGCAACAGCAATATCCCTTCCACGCTGCACTGTCTGAGAAACCTTCCTAACTCCTCCCATTTTACAACAGTTTTAGAAGGAATCTACACTATCTAGTTATTTCTTAAGATGTCTGAGATAATTCTGCCCGAATTTCTAAAAATCTAACAATTTTGCATCAGACACTCTTGATAAGTGTTCCCCACAGTTTTTTGTAGTCCTTGCTACCTATGCTGTGTTCGCTAAAACTATCTTAATGAAATCTCTAAAGCACTCCTTCACAAGCACAGTTCACCAGCAGGTGATGTGTGTGTCAGTTTTCTACAGTGCAATAACTGTACAGGGGTGTTGCTAGGATCCAGGGCACTTTTGGGTACTCCAGCCCTAAAATGGTGTGGCCATGCATCACTATGTGGGTGTGGGCATGGGTGGAGCCTAATTTACATGGACTTAACAGCAGTCTAAGTAGGCCTGCGCAGCAAAATGTTAGATGAAGCCCCCTCTCCATTAATACAAAAAATGTAGCATATTACATAAATAGGCATTGTCACTTAAACATAGCTAGGCAGAGTTACCTGGCTTCTGTGCTGGCTGGTCTGGCTTTCCGCTTGCAGGCTGGCCTGCTGACAGCCCCCCCCCCCCCCCCCTAGCATTCCCTGGCCTTCTAAAGGACCCCCTCCCATGCTTTCACAGGCCTTCTTTTGAGACACCACAACTCCCAGAATGCCCCCATAGAGGAACCACAGCTCCCTGCATACCCCCATAAAGGCATCACAGCACCCAGCATGGCACCACAGCACCCAGTATGCCCCAGATTGATGCACCACAGCTCCCAGCATGCCCGCCATTGAGATACCACAGCTGACTTTGCCTGGGGGACATCCGGGGCATCCCAGAATAGATCCAGGGCACGTGCCACTGATCTTTGGGGCTAGCAACGCTCCTGGTACCATGCACCAACCACTGGCAAATGTGTGATTACAGACATTTCCATTTACAGAGCAAAATATAGCATTCATTCCCCGTCAGATCAGAACCATGCATTTATTCTGGGCAGTGCCTTTACAGTGAGCTGCCACATTGAGGATGGCTGTGAAATGTACTTTTTTTTACTACGTTCATTTTGCGCATTCAATATCCTCATTATCCATTAAATTATAAAATTTTGTTTTGGTATGTGGATTCTGACTAATGAATGTGGCAGCCAACCAGCTCGGGAGAGGGCGCCAGTTACTGATTGGCTGCCACCTCTGTTAATCAAAGCAGGAGACACTCCGACTACAAGGGCAATTTACAAAGGGTCATCCAGAAAGTAACAGCTGTTTTCAGTTTTTTTATTCTATTTTTGAAACACTGAATCTTCTGATTATTTCTCCAGATAATCACTTTCTTTATTTAAAGTGAACCTCCAGACTAAAAATGGACTCAGCAGCACTGAAAAGGCCTGGTGTTTCTTTAACAGTTTCACAGCATCAGAACTTTGTTTCTCTTATACAAGCCTCATTTTAGCTGCACAGAAGAAAACTGCCCGGGTATTTTTCACCTGATGCTGTGCAAAGCATGATGGGATTTCTGATTTTGTTGTTCTCGTTCTGCTGTTTTGGTGCATTTTTTTTTTTTTACATTTTGAATTTGACATTTGAAGCCTAGCGTGTGCAGCTGGAAGGGTTTATCAGGACACAGGACAGTTGGAACTGTGTCTCATGCTCCCTGTCACCTCCTTTCAACCAAAAAGATGGCTGCCCCATGACAAAGATGGCAGCCCCCATGAATCACAAACATTTGCCTGTTCTTTTAAAACAGAGTGGGTAAAAAACTATATTACCTATCTATTCTAATTAACATAACTAATGCAACTTAATGACAGTATGTTTGTTTAGGCTGAAGTTCCCCTTTAAAGAGGAACTTAAACCCAGGATTTAACTTCATTCCAATCAGTAGCTGATACCCCTTACCCATGTGAATTCTTTACCTTTTTTCAAATAGATCAACGTGTGTGTGTCAAAGTGTAATGTCATCACCATGGTCCTGACAGTTTCCTGTCTGTTAACCTCATTGCATTGTGGGAAATAGCAGCTGTTTCCAACTGCCAAGCAAGCAGTATTTCCCTCTGGGCAAAGATTTCTTAGTAAGGGAGGGAACATATCTACAGGTCCATTTTTCACTGCGATTCCTGGGTCTCCGTCGGCTTTTGCGTTTGTGTTTTAGCCGTGATCGTACAACAATTTTTCATTTGCATCAGCATATACTTTAATTGTGAATGTGCATGTTGTGTAGGAAAAATTTAGGAACACATGGAAAATCGCAAAAGCAAAATGCAAACAAACAGCCATGATGAGAGCTTTCTGAGCAAGGCTTTTGACTTCAATAGCCTGTGGAATCATGCACGTTTTGCCGTCCGCAGCAAAATATGCACAATCTCAGCAAGTGTGTACCCTGCCTAATCAAACATTCTGCAGAGATCACCTGACAGGACTATAGTTGTGACCACCTGTGATTAATTTCAGAATGTAAATATGGATGAGAAAATATTTTACAATGGGCAAACACTTAGTAAATAATTTAATTTTGTATAATATTGTAAAGTATAAGCAATTTTATTCAATACATTTTTTTCAGTACAGTTTCTCTTTAAGCATTTATCATATCTGCAAGTAGTAGAGGGAGAGAAGAGGTTAACCTGACAAATGTAAGTTAGATTACACTGAAAGCATACCTTGTGTAGCAGATAAAGGAGATCACTGTTACTTTCCGGATGTGATTAGAGGCATAGCTATGGGGGGGTGCAAGAGGGGGGACATATGTACCCGGGCGCAGCACTGTGAGGGTGCTCAACATGGCTGCTGCACCCCTAGGTGTACGAGAGGTGGCTCCCTGGCTGCTTGAAGTGCCAGTGCTTCTCTCCCTAACCCTCTGCAGAGGAGTGCAGAAGCATTAACAGAAACAGAAATAGTGGGGCTCATCTGGCTATCTATAGGTGGGCTCATCTGGCATCATCTTTCATAAAGGGGTGCATGCTGTAATAATGCTGGGAAACACTGATCTAGATAAATAATTGGCACAATTTTGGTACAATAGATAGATGCTGTAGAAAGATAGATAGATAGATAGATAGATATAGGGGGCACATATGGCTACCTATATGGGGAGCATCTAGCTATCTAAACTGGGGGAAGGGGGCACATCTGGAAATTGAAAAGAGGGCACATTTGGCTATTTAAAGGGGGCACATCTGACTATCTGAACAGGGGCAGGGGCACATTTGGCTATCTAAATGGGGGGAAGGTGGGCACATATGGCTATCTGGCTATCTAAACAGCATTTGTACATTTTACTCCACCCATGACTATGACCACATTCTGATGCGCAGCCACACCCATTTTGTCCAGAGGGGGGACGCAAAAACTGTCTTTGTCCTTGGGCACTGAAAACCCTAGCTACACCTCTGATATCCTGATGAATGTAAACCAGCAGACTGCTTTCTCCTTACAATTGATTAGACCAAGCACATTAGGATCTCAATGTATAGTGTGTGACTTGTCTCTGACATACTTGTTTTTTTCCTATTG